>NW_006800130.1:340218-370580 GCF_000485575.1 Poecilia formosa | reverse complement strand
GATGACACTTACCAGTTTCACTTCGTATCTTAAATTGCATTTTCTTTTGTTTTGCGATCGACATTCACATTTTGCGTCATGCTTTTCACAGATAAACATGACACCTTCAGGTGTCTGGAAATTGTATTAGAAGCTTCCCAATATATGGCATCATCATCTGGGTTTTCTAAAAAAAATGGCTTAGTAATCTTCATTATGTACACATTTAATTTTTGAAGGAAGCACTAACGGATAGAATAGGTTTTAGATTTATTTTGGTAACTATCTGGACATTTTTTCCACAGGAGTGGGTTTGTTTGGATTTAAGAAATGGATGGCCGGTGGTGTGTGTCGCAGCAAGGCCCGCTTAGATGGAAAGACCGTCCTGATCACCGGAGCCAACACTGGAATCGGCAAAGAGACCGCCGTTGACCTGGCCAGAAGAGGTTAATATTTTACCTTGGTGTTAAATATTGTGAGAAAGACACGGTTCTGTTTAATCTTACGGCTTGTGCTTTTGTGTGACAGGTGCGAGGGTAATCCTGGCCTGCAGAGACATGGACAGAGCTAACAATGCTGCAGAGTACGTTAAAAAGACGAGTGGAAATGACAACGTTGTTGTCAAAAAGTTGGACTTGGCTTCCCTGCAGTCGGTGCGTCTGCTCGCAAAAGACATTTCAGCAAGTGAAAAGCGTCTGGATGTTCTCATCAATAATGCAGGTGGCTAACGGCTCAAACCTGACTCTTGATCATGGGTGTTTCATGTTCAACAGCTGTCAGATGTTTCTGTGGTTAAGTAAATAAACCAATGTTCTTATCTTTAGGGATTATGAGCTGCCCACAATGGAAAACTGAAGATGGGTTTGATATGCAGTTTGGTGTGAATCATCTTGGCCATTTCCTTCTGACAAACTGCCTCTTGGATCTCCTAAAGCAGTCAGCACCAAGCCGCATTGTCAATGTTTCCAGTTTAGCACATGAAAGAGGTGAAGTTCTTTTCTCCTATTTGCTCTGCTGTGAAATCTTTCAATGGTTCTTTTATGTCTTACGTCTTTGCTGTTCTTTAAACAAGAATGTCCTGTCTTTGTTTCACAGGCCAAATCAACTTTGATGATATAAATCAAGAGAAAAACTATCATCCTTGGAGAAGTTACTCTCAAAGTAAACTCGCCAATATCCTCTTTACAAGGGAGCTGAGTAAAAGGTTACAAGGTACTAAGCTCTTTTTCGAATTACTTTAACAATAATGTATTTTCAGATTCTTGTTCCAGCATACAGATATCAACATATATTGCAAAGATGGTTTAAAATCTATAAAATAAATTCCTATAATATAATCCTGTAATATCATCTCCCTATAAATCCAAATTTTACTTTTTCTATTAAGTAGCAAGAAATGCTACATTATTATTATTATTTATTATTATTATTATTATTATTATTATTATTATTATTATTATCGTTTATTTAGTTGCTCTTTGATGCAATTGGCCAATCGCATCAAAGAGCACCCACTGTACTGTCAGTTTTCTAAGTTAAAAAGACCAACATAAACTGCTAATCTGCATTCCAAATGAGACCTACATTGTTCCCTTAGAACTCATAGTCGTCCCATTTCCATTTGTCAGTTTCTCTCCCTTTTTGTTTTTTTTTGTGAACTTTGAAGAGAGTGCTGGGGTCTGGATAAAGAGTCCATGGATCTAGATTACGATAATTTAACAGAGTTTACCCTCTAAAACTTAATATTTACATTAACAGCTGTTAAATAGATAAAACCTGAGAGACACATCCCAGGTAACTATTAGCCACATCACAAAGAGCAACAGCAGTCACAGCACCTTGTCTCTTAATTTAAAATCTATAAAGAATTCCAAAGAGGATGTGGATGTTTTCATGTGTGCCCCAGAACATAAACTGTTTAAAACCCTGGAACATTAAAGGATTTACTCCATCTTTCCTCACAGACGGCTCTAAACGAACATCAGTGATTTGAAATGTGTTTTATTACATTTATGGCAGCAGTCTTTTAAACTGACTTAACTTACAATGAATAAAAAAGTAAGAAAATGTGAAAAGCTCAACACCATCCGTCCATAAAATTCCATATAAATGTTTTAACTTGTTGATCTGTTGTTAATGGCCCCAGGACAATACCCTGGTTTACGGAAAAGCTTTCTGTACTTAATTTGCACCTTTATTTGTAAAAAAAAAAAAAAAAAAAAGAATAAATAAAAAAAGTTATATCTTTCAGCTGTCTATAGCCACCCTCTAACTTAAGAAAATAGACACAACATACCTTTGTTGTGCTTAAAGCTTCTTGGCTCTCCAATATTGAATATTAAGAGAAATTTGCCTCTGTATCATATCAGAATTATATAACAGGGAAGTCATGTAATGCTAACTTAAAAAAATAATAATAAAATAACACAAATATTTAATTGACATTTATTTTTTTGGACCTGTTTTTGGTCCAGTAAATTAACAAAATCTTGTTTTGTTCGCCCTCTGAATAATAGTTATGAGTGTGAGGTATAAAATATGTAATTTAAGATTGATTTTAAGTTTTTCCAGGCTTCTTTACAAGGGTAAATGCATCGAGGTCATCAAGTCTTACATTGTGTCTTTATTTAGGTACTGGAGTAACAACGTACAGCCTCCACCCTGGAGTTATTCGCACCGAGCTTGCCCGACACTTCATGCCCACCATACCCCTGTGGAAGAAAGTGTTATACAAACCATTCAGCTTCTTCATTAAGAATCCCACAGAGGGCGCACAAACCACTATCTACTGTGCAGTGGAGAAAAGCCTGGAAAATGAGAGTGGATTGTACTACAGGTCAGTCACTCATCATCTTTAGTTCAACTATCAGTGCCAATATTGCAGCGTCTGATTTAATGGGAATTTATCAAATAATGTGAATTCAATTCAGCATCAGAACAAGACTGATTTTGCTGACTGACTGGTCTTATTTTATGCTTTTAGTGGTGCTTTTTGCATCATCTTGAAGTAAGTACGATCGAGATCGTTACAATCTAACATTAAAAATTTCATCTGGATATGTGTTTTTATGTGCTTTATGTGTTTTTATATTATGTTTAGCAGCATATTACATGTATTGAAAATTCAATAAAACCTAAAATAAATTCACTAAGATATCTAAAAAAAAGTACTTGCTTTAGAATTTGATCAGTTGTAAAGTTTTCGGTCTGCCAAATGTCCTGATCAGCAGTGCTTTTAATCAAGCACAGCAAACAGCAGCAATAACCTTCATTACGAATTAGGAGCCTTGTCATGATGAATTTCACTCAGCATTCATGCTGCTTTTAACTCTGTTTTGCTCTCTGCTGACTCCCGAGGGATATTTGCACCTTTTCAGGTTGCTGCTTTATGATCACCATCAAATGTGGTGACATTGTCTGTCATCCAAGCTGTGCTTTCTAGGCCATGTACAATGGGTGCAGCAGAGCTTTCTTAGCAGCTTAGCACAAAATAACTGCTTGCTGAGTTGATGAGAGCATAGCTGTGGGCTGGAAAACCAAAGCAATTATCTGCAACGCATTTAAAGAACTTGTAAAGGTGAAGCACATTACAGAGGTGGTTGATAAGTACCTATAAAGAAAAGCTCTTTCACAATATGCAGATATTGTAGAAGTAGGTGCATCAACATCAATGTAAAAGAAAAAAAGACTAAGTAGGGAAGATACAATTTTAAAAGTGATTTCTCATTTTCTTGCCTTTCTAAGGCCAGTTTACCATATTAGTTCATATGCAAACATGGCATATGATATATAGAATTTATGAAAAGTATTCCTTTTCAAAACGCATTATGTTAACTATTTAACACTTAAATTTAAGGTGTTTATTCAGCTTTTATGTAACTAATGTAGTACAGTTTTTTTTTTGTTTTTAATAATAATAATAATAAAAAGAAAATAAGTGTTCCTGTATCTGTTTTACTCTTCTACCCTTTAATAAAACCCAGTTCAACCAGTTCCCTTTAAAGGTCAAATTATCACTAACTAGAGTTCACCTGTGAGTAATTTAGTCTCGATATAAATGCAGCCGTTTGGTGAATTTCTTAGCTTTGTTAGTGAACATCAGTGAAAAACAGTTTCATTAAAATCAAGGTATGCTGCAAACAGGTCAGTGGAGTTTAATGTGGAAAGAGCTTGGCGCAACTGCAGACCGCCTATTCACCTAAACCATGAGTCTGCAACTCTAGCTGGACTGAGTGCAAAATGGCTCTTTGGATGTAAAGTTTGCAGACCCATGACCTAAACTGACAAGTATTGAAAACCTTGTAGACTTGCTAAAAAGACAAGCTGCTGTATTTGCAGTGGAAGGTGATTCTACAAAGTACTGAGTGAGGAGGAGGAAATACGTATCCATGCCACAATTTTATTACTAAAAAATATTAGGCATTTTTCATTCCTCTTCACTGCTTTGTGTTCGTCTATCGCATAAGGCCCAGTAACTGCACTGATACTAGTAGTCGTGTGGTAAAAATACTTCAGCAATGCAATAAAATGTAAAACATATAATATAATAACCACTATTTCTACTATACAATAGGCATTTGCTTTTATTAATTAAACTTAACACTCTTGCTGTTCATTAATGGCTGTTTAGTAATTAAGTATTTGTCTCCATCTTTCTCTTTGCAAATTTAAAAGGGCCCCAACTCCTCATTAACTTGTTTTGATCCCCACTGTCTATAAATCTAATAAACTCAATGATGTTCTTAATGGAGCAAACACAAAGAAAATATTGACTGGATCTTGGATTGTGAGGAGGAAAGAAAAAACTATCCTGCAGACAATGATAAATTTACTTATTAAATTTACAACGTCTCTTTACCAAGAGGTGGCTGAATGACCATCATTATCTTGGACAAATATTGCCTTGTTACCCTGTAAATTACCGCTTGGTTGCCAGCTACTTTCATTTATTGCCGAATGATTAACTTACTCATGCGTACTTGTGTGAATCAAGTCATGTGTTTAACATCCAATTCCTTCCCTGATTACTGCAGCGACTGTGCCCGTAAAGCTACCGCCCCTCAGGGACGTGATGATGAAGCTGCCAAGAAGCTGTGGGATCTGAGCGCCTCCATGGTGGGTCTGACACAGTCCGAGTGACGCACATGACGGTGGCGATGGCTGTCGTCGTCTTCACGGCACTAAACGCATCGCAAAGCCACCCCGATAATGCACCGGCAGTCTTTCTGGCGAGCAACAGCGTGACTTTTAACAAATAAAGTCGGCAAGCAAAACACAGTAATTCACGTTTGATAGACATTTATTTAGAATGTACAACAAACTACTTGCAAAAATACTATCTATTCAGCTATGTTGTGTTTTCTCTGTTTAAAAAGTAGCACTGCTTCACAGATAAGTTACATGGAAGCTGCACGATCCTTAAATTGTCATTAAATGACATTTCACCAGTGTCTGCGTGGACTGGGAGCTTATATATTATCCGCTTTTACATGAAAAAAACATTTAAGACATGAGCTTTCATGAGACTTTTTTTTTTTTTAACACTGCTAACGTTGACATTTTTTATGAGCATTAAATTGTCAAACTTTATAGCCTACTGTCTTGCCTATAAGGCATAATGTTGATTAATATCATGTTCACTCATTCTTTGTCTTTATTTTGTTTTATGTCAAATGAATAATGTAGACATTGCTAAAGGGTAGTTCAATATTTTTGAAGTGAGATTCTGCTGAGCAGTAAATGTCTTTACTACACCTTTACAAAGTCAAAATTCATCCTAAGTCAACTAAGCCGAGATCCATAATGTCACAAACAACTCCAATCTCAAAAATATTATGAGAGTTTATGAAAACTCTATTTAATAACCCTTAATCTGTCACCATGTTTGTAATGAAATGATATATACAGAGAAGTCAATGATTATTTACAAGGAAAATGAAGGCAGTATATGTGGTGCGCCACCAATGACCCTCCTGTGTGAAACGCATGCTAAAAATATAGGAATTAATAGGTTCTGACCAGAGTAACTCTCTTATGAAGAGATGGGGGGAAAAAAAGCCTTTTAAGAATTTTTTTTTTTTTTTAACTAGACATCTTGTTTCCATATGAAAAGCACTGAGTGGTAGAAAACTAACAAACATCACCCTGAACACCCTGCTCTCACTCTGAAATACAGTGGCATCATGTTTTATGAAGGCTTTTCTTCAATAAGTTATGGAAATCTGGTCAGGCATTACAATTTTAATTTAATTTTTTATAATACAATTGTTTAATTTTAATCCTAGGTTTTCATCACAAATTTATTTTACTCACAAGAGTTTTGTAATATATCCACAACGACTGGAAATTCTTCACGTTAGCCATAAGTGTTTCACAAAGGAAGACCATTTGTGGCACACAACCTCCAGCTTTGATTTATTATTATTATTATTATTATTATTGTTTATTTGTAAATTAACATTAGCATGTTTGTAAATAACTGCCCAATGCAAACTTAATGACAGCTTAAAAGTTGCTAAAATGTCACTGGCATAAAATTGCTATGACATTCTATCGATTTGAGTTATTTAATGACACCTGCTTTGATCATGGCTTCTCTTGAGATTACAATTGAACTTCAATGGAATCTAATAATCTGGATTTGTACTTAATAAAGACAAAGAGAATTATCACCTTCAGGTAAGAAAATAATTACTATCCCTTTAACAGAATATCACTTCAGAAATTCAATAGGACTATCCTTATAAATTCATGAACATAAATGAATTGCCTTCATATAATAAATATATCTGTTCATTTGTCTTTTTTTTTATTTCTTTCGCTTGAAGGCACTTTTTTACAAAATTGCTACAAACAGTCAGGTTTCATCCCATTCAAAGCTACATCTCAGAGAAGTGAATCTCTCCTGTATCTTTTTCCAGAGAAATGATCATTTCCATATGCAGAAAGTTTACCCAAGTGGCCTGCTGGCTACAAAATGAACCCTGCTATGTTTCTCACAAATTATATGATCATGTTAAAGAGCATTTGGCAAAAAGAGGGTACCATGTATTCACATTTACATTCAAAAGTAATACATACACAGGGAATGTTGTAAAGATAATCCTTAATCTGGGTGTAACTCAGGAAAGAAATCTATCTATATTGCTTAGATTCAATATATATTCATGTAGATTTATTTGTTTTAAATTATACATTATTCAACATCTAGTTAGCTGTATGTACACACAGCTGAACCTATGGATGTACTTCCTGCCATTATAGGGTGCTTTTGTTTCTACTACCACAGTATTTGCTGCATTAACATCATACCTAACTAATGTGGAGGCTCCTCAAAATCATAAAGCTGTTTCATCTGTTCCACTTGCATAGAGTGCCTTCTAACAAGTTTCTTCTTTGACTTGAGACCTCCTGTCTTTGGTGTGTTTGGTGCTACTGGGGCTATAGATTTAATACCTGCTAGAAGGGGTGAAGAGGGCTTGTTACTGGCCCCAATGTCAGGAATGGGTGGATTTGGGTTAACATTGAGAGGGGGCAGCTGGCCGGGCCTAGTGTGGGAGATGTAGTCCAATAGTAGTGTGCCAGAGCCTCTCCTCTCCAGGAGGCCAGGCGGACGCCTTCGTGCCGTGCTTGGAGAGGACGTGCTCGCATTGCTGTCAAGAGATTCTCTAGAACTGGTGAGCATGGCGAGTGGAGAAGTGTTTAGCTTCCTTCGCTCCACTGGGACTTTAGGAGAGTCTAACATGGCAGAGTCTGAGTACAGCTGCGAGTCTGAGTCATAGTGATCATTTCCCAGACGTCTCCTGTGCAACGTGTCTCTGAGGCTGACTTGTCCACTGCTGAAGCTGCTGCCGTTCTCCTGCTCCGTGGGCACGGTACTGCGGCGAGCCAGCGGCTGGTGCTGTCCGAGAGATCTTTCGTATGACGGCTTAGATGTTGGCGGCACTGATAACGAGGTTGTCATTTTGCACGGCTGGTCCCCCACCAGTGGGAAAAGGCTTTCCTTCTCATCCATGCTGCTCTGCCGGGACAAAGCGGATCGCTTATTCAGAGAGAGTCCATTCACTCCAGCAACAACATCTTCATCAGAGCTGGCTTTCTTACTCTCCTCATGTGCAGCAGCTGCAGCAAGGACAGAGGGAGCAATCAGGCCCCAGGGTTCTGATTGCAGCCGCTTCAGCTGAGGCAAACGCGCTCGCTTCGGGTTTGCAGGCCGGCGAGTTGGAGATGTGGGTCCATTTGTGAGCTTTGATGCTGTGACAGAAGTTTTTATTTTTGTCTGGAAACTGAAGACTGTGTTTTGTTGCTCTTGCTCAGATGTGGAAGATGCGGTGACGTTGACGTTGGAGGGAGAGGCGCAGTATTCTGGAGATGACCTCTCGATCAACTCTGGAGATGGCGGCACATTTAGATACTGTTTGGTAGTTTTAGTGCCGGATGGTGACTTGTCTGTAGTGATGATGATTACTTCCTTTCCTTTAGCTTTGCATGCATCCAAAAGTAACTTTAATGTCTCCTTGTCGTCCGCATTGATGGCATAGACCAGAGCCGAGGCCCCACTCCTGTCCTCCAGACTGGGATCAGCGCCGTTGCTTAGCAGATGATCCACCACCTCGTGCCCAGCCCTATGGATGCAGGCATGCATTAGGGCTGTCCTGCCCGCCTTGTCCTGTATGTTTGGGTCTGCTTGGTTGTCCAGCAGATATTTGACAAGCTTTGACTTTGTCACACTTTGCTGGTCGGAGTGTGTCGACATGCAGGCCACCATGAGGGGCGTCTCTCCACGTTCATTGCTTTCATTGATGTATGCACCTCCTTCCAACAGGAGCCTGGTGAGTCGTAATCTTTTGAGCCACACTGCCTTCAGGAGAGAGTTTCCATCTGTGCGCAGCTCCAAAATGTCTGCCATATCCCCAATCTGCTGCAGGTCCTCTCAGTGTTGAACTCACAGCTCACAGACCTTTGAAGAAAGTGTGGAATTAGTTCAGCATTCAACATTTTCCAAAATTTAGAAGATAGGATTCACAGGGCTATCCGTGAAAATATCTGTGTGACCAAGCTGTGTGCAAATCTGAGTTAACCCTTAATCAGTAGTGATTCTTAGAAGAATGGTATGCAGATTCCTTAAAAAACAATGAGCTCTTTAATCAAAACTGACTCTGAAGCTGCAAAAAAATAAAAAATAAATTACTTCATAAATTACTACTGACAGTCACAGTCACTTTATACCAATTCTGTTCTTTATTAAACTGACATGTAAAATAAGTATCAAAAAAACCTGTTGGGAGTAACGGAGTTTTTAATGTCCTGGCTGCTTCCCCAAGACTTTGCCACCCTGGGCAATAAGCCATACCACCTGTATAAAAAAGTTTCCTTTAACTGTAATTATCAAATACGATGAAAGACAGATCTACTATAAAAATAGTCCATCCAAAAACCATTGTCTGTTCACTGACTTACCTTGCCCATATTTAAATACCTTATGTATGAATTTAGTATGCTTTTGTGTGTATTTACGTAAATTACAGCCAAAGCAAATTACCTCACATTCTCAAAGACTGGGAATGTTTGTGTCATGCAGATTGTGGGGAAGAAATGTCAACTTCTAAAAGCTGGTGGTAATTTTGGAGCAGGAGAAGAAGTAAAAGATGGCATACAGTAAAATGGTACAGGTATGCCCCAGAAAGTAGGGTTGTTCCTTTTTACGCTAAACACTTAGTGTCAAAATTGGGCTTATATTTTTCCATTTTTGTACAGATACAATAACAATCACAGAGCATATCTGTGATTCAAGTCATGTGTTTGTGGAATGTTCTGAGATTTTTCACGTGCAGAGATATAACTGTATTTGTTAACATACAATCCAAATGAATCCATTAAAGTGATGCACAATTCCTCTGATAATCACAATCAACAGCATCATTCTAGTTTTAAAATTACATCTTGATTCCTTTAGTCGGAGTTTGTTCTTTATGTTTCTAGGAATGTGTTCACTTCCATGCCTGTACTTCTCTGTGACTTTAAATAGCTCGAAAGTAAAAAAATAAATAAAAAAATGTTCTCTTTATCTTTAAAAATAAACTTCACCTGTTGTGTTTGTGATGAGGGAGAGAACAATTGTATCCTAAGGCAGATATAGGTGCCAACATCTGCTTGGCTCGAAATGCATGTTTGCACTTTCTATGTGTTTAGTACGACTGTGTTTAGTATGACCATCTTTGTGCAGAAACAAAGCAAAATGATACAAAAAAAAAGATAGAAATTGAATTACTTCAACTTCCCTGTTTGTTTATTTAGTGCTTACCTACATTTTCACAACCAGTAGGTGGCAGTCTGATATAACATGAAAATCATAAATATAAGTTAATAATATCAAATCTGTTGTAGTAGATGTATTCTTTAGGGTAAATAACAAATCAGACAAAAGCCTCTTTTATATAACATGTAGCTTTTCCATGCACTGAGGAGGAGAACAAGGTGACACAACCTGTTAGAGTTCCAAACACAACTGATCCATGATCGGGTTGTTTAATTTTGTTTAAAAACATTCAAAACTGATATTTTATCAGTAAAACAGATTGCCCTCTATTACCATAACCTGTATACAAAAGCAGATATGTTTAAATTAATCGTATTTCTAGTGAGTCATACGTGTATAAGACACTGTAATTTAGCGTCACGTTTTTATATCTAAATTTAAAAACAGCAGCACAGCATTAAATGATGTTTAATGCCAGCAAACAGTCTGAGTCGTCGCGATGAACTTGGCAAGAAAGACGCGCTTTGTTATAACCTGAAACAGATTGGATAATCTTCTGTTAAAATATGCAAATGGGCTATATTTAAATTATATTGCAAATAATAAGCTGTGTTTATGAGGAATATATCTGTATTTATTTATTTATTTTTTTCATGGAATGTGAGTCTTGTTTGCCAGTCACCCCGCCTCGACGCAAGACAAGGACATAAAGTTCACAAACCTTCATTCGCGATCATTTCTGCAATTGAACAATCTCAGGGACCAACTTCATGCGCTTACCTGCTCAGAGAAGAGTCTCTCCATGTCCAAAGTGTCCGGTGCCATCTGAGAGGGATTATACATGGAGGGGCAAATGACTGATTCAAAACACAAAGTTTGTTGCGGTATCCTTTATTTTTCCAGCCGCGGCAGCTCCCATCGATGCGTCCTAGTTTAGGTTACAGTGCGCCGTCCCTCTCTGTCACCATGAGCACATGATGACGAGCTGTGTGGCTTTTTGTTACGGAGGCGCGCTACATCAGTCCAATGGGGTGTATTCCTTTCACTGCGCACTCAGGGATCACAACCTGGAGATGCGGAGGGTTATAAATAACTTAGTTTCTTGCTTGTTGAATGAAACGTGTTGTCTCTTGACGTCAGAGTCTCCCGAAATAAACTGCGTCTGATGAAAAACCTATGTCCTGATCTTTACATCTTCAGGACGCAAACAAAAAAAAAAAAACGAGCGCCACCTCCTATTGACATTGCGATTGCTTCGCATGTATTTATTTACGATTATACCAGAGGGAACACTGAAGAATGGAAGTAGCAGAAAAGCGTTTTGGGCGGCTTATGATAAAAACAAGTGAACCTTTTATTATGAATTCATCTGCTCAGTGAACAGTAGTTGATTTGCGCTTCAAAATTAACACGTACACCTTCACCACCACATTAGGGACGGAATAACACATACCGGAAAGATAACGTGTATGTCTTTGTGAGCCTTCCTATAAGTTCTTTGGGGGTTAAAAAACAAACAAACAAAAAACACAATCTGTCCATTTCTATTATCAGTACATAAATTAATTTTTGTTCAAACTGATATGCTTAACTCCAACTTTTTTTTGGCAATAAAAAAAAAAAGTTCCCCTCATTGTGATACCCCGACATAATTTCCAGTGAAACTCCTTTCCTTCAAATTTATTTTGCCAGTAAATTTCACCTGTGTGTAATTATACCTCAGTGTAAATAAATATTTTCTGTGTAGGCCTTAGAGGCCTGTTAGAGAACATTAGTGACCAAACAGACCCACAAACACCAAGGAAAACTGTAGACAAGTCTGGCATAAAGTTGTAGACATTTAAGTGAGCATTTTTTTTCAACCCAAAATGAGAAGTGACTGTCATAACTGCAGATCTATACCAAGTCATTACCAGGCTTTTAAATTGGCTGATAAAGAGAGCATCAGTCAGAGAGATTAGCTGCAGAAAAATGCACCACCCAAGGGAGATAATCTGACTACAGGGCAGTCACACCCCAAAAATCAGACTTTTATGCAGGAGTTGGAAGCAGAAAGATATTGCTGAGAGAAACTCGTAAAAAGTCCTGTTTGTAGCTTGCCACGGCAAACGTGAATAAAGATCGGATGAGACAAAAATGAAACCTGTTGGGCTACATAAAAAGCACTAGGACATAGAATACACCACATCCCAGCCTAAACTTATTAACCCTATAGTTACTCTTCTACAGGAGGTGCAGAAAAGTTGTAAACAGTTGATGGGAAGATGGATGCAGCAACATACATTTCCTGGAAGTAAACGTTTTGGAAGTTGCAGAAACACTTGAAACTTGAGCGGATGTTAATTCTCAACTAGAGGAGAACCCTGAACTTACAGTGCTATGTCCTGGTTTAGACCAGCGGATATTTATGCGTTAGATTGGCATAGTCAATCTGACAACCAGTTTGCAAAAAAAAATAAAAAATAATAGCCAAAATTTCAATTTTGTTGTATACGACCAAGGCTGCTGGAGACCCAATACCAAAAAGGCTTAACGTTTTGATTTTACAAAGTACTGCCAGCAGCTGGATCCATATAAAGAATTTAAGAACATATATCCATCTCTTCTCCCATATGCTCTGCTTTGTGTTGCTCAATCACATAAAATACCATTGCAATGGTAAAGCTCTGGTTTTAACACAAAACGTGAAAAAGCCCTGGCGGTGTGAACACTTTTACTAGGTGCTGCATATTTTTCCACATCGATGTATATTTACAGTGTTCAATTAAAGAGGCCAAAACTTGTAGCAGCCATCACCGCCATACAGCCTAATATGGACATTTCTATTTTTAGGTTGCTATGAGACAGCACAGAGGCAGCTTCTAATGAGAACAGTGATGTTCTCAGCACTGCAAGGAACAGGTAAATCAGACCCACAACATACCACCAATGACAGCTTAGCTTTCATGGAATTTTGTGGAGATAATCTTTGCAAGCGCTGTATTTGTTTTCGTTGAACCGTGCTATTTTCCCCTCCCTGACAAGGACTGATCAGTTTATTACCCATCCAAACACCTGATGTTTCAGGACCTCCAGTTGTCAATGCTTGCAGTGATTTTTCACCTGTGATTGGCTCCCCGGTCCCTCAGGATGTGTTGTTTACAAGGCACATGGAGGTGGTTTTATGAAACAGCACACACCATTATCACTGAGTCAAAAGACACATCTCTCTCCATCCATATTCAAGAAGCATTAAACACAAACATAGAAGCAAAGAATAGGTACAGCTCCTGTCATGAGTTTACATCTGCTCCTCATAAATACACTATCTGTGGGATTTTAATGATTTATTTCAGTAGTTTTGGAGGATTTTCGTTATGTATTATACATTCTGTGTTAATGCAAGTTTGTGATCATTCTTCAGTTAGATTCCTCCTTACTGTTTGATCCAAACCATAAACCTGAAATAAAAGAAAAGATATTCAGATGTTTAAGAACAACCTTGGAATAACCAAACCTCAAGCCGGCCATAAACCAGAAACTGTTGGCCGACATTGTCACCATTCAAAAATGAAGCCAGTTTTACATTTCCTCTGACAAAGAAGATGTGGTGCAAAACAGAAGCAACTTAAAGCTAAGTATTTTTAATGACTAAACTTGTATTTAATCAAGTGGTCAAGCCCCAGGCCCTCTAAATATGTTTTTATGGTTGAACAAATACTGAGCTATTTAGCATCAATAACAAGAAGTATTTTTTTTCAAACTGAAGAAAAACAACACAAACTGTCAAGCACTTAAAGTTCTACTGATGAATTTGACAATAAAACGTAATGAAAATGGAAGATTTCTTCTAAATTTTTTAACATTACAAAACCTGCAGCCAGCCAGTGTAAACAAAGTTCACCACAAATACATCAGTACTGACTAATGCTAATCTTCTGGAACTGACCTGTTCTCAGCTCTGTTTAAATGTATGGGTTATACTTTAAACTCTTGTCTGTACCAGGAAACCAAATAATTTATAAGGCACCCAACCAATTCTCAAGCCAGAATTAAGCTCAGACGTTGTTAATGCCTTCAGAGCTTCAATGAATAGCTTACATACATCTTTGAAAGCCAAGATTAATATAACATTTTTCCACACAATGTGCATATGCAAACTTTTGACCAGGACTGTGGCGATCTTTACTTACCCCTCAGAAATGTATTTAGAATATTCTTTGTCTGAAATTATTCTGACTGTTCTGTGTAATACTCTGTACATTTGAAAGATGTTTCAATTTCTTGGTATGCAGATATTCAAAGTGTATCGTCTAAAAGGAAAACTAACTTATGATTTAAAAATAAGTTGTGTTGTGCCCTGAGCTGCTGTCTGCAGAGGCTTGGAGCAAGAATTAAGCCAAAGCCAAAGCTCAGAGCTTTAGACGCATTCATTAGATCCTTGAGGCACAGAGACGTCAGCGGGTCCTCATATGAGGCGATCTTTGGCCCAACAATGCTGTTGTCGGAGGTATATTAAAGGGGGAAATAAATAATTTAAACACTGTCACCCCCAGAGAGCACTTTCCATTTTCAGATATCTTACATCGCAGCTGCTGCTCTTGCTTCCTCCCGTTCTAAATATAACCTTTTCTTCTGTCTGCATTGTGAGATTTTTACTCATCAGGCTGGGGTATAGCTCCAGGACTATTTATGCATCTGGCTAAAGGACACAGAGAAGTTATCAACGGTTTTTCACATTTTGGATATTCAGAAAGATCAACAATTTCATGACAAGGTCTAGGAATAAATCAAATGAAAGCAACGTTTAACTGAACACCGTTACAATCTAAGGATCATAATGAACTATACTGCTCAAAAAAGATAAAGGGAACATTTCACTTTAATTTTGTGTGTGGCTCCAAATCCAGGCCTCTATTGGTTAATACATTTGATTTCCATTGATGATTTTTGTGTGATTTTGTTGTCAGCACATTCAACTTTGTACAGAACAAAGTATTCAATGAGAATATTTCATTCATTCAGATCTAGGATGTGTTATTTGAGTGTTCCCTTTATTTTTTTGAGCAGTGTATTTCAATTTGCACTTGATTGTTCTAATGTTAGACTACTGGATCTATTTTTGAAATCGCATGTTGATTAAACGTCTGGCTTCACAGACCTAATTCAGGATGGTGAGAATCAGACGTGATTTCATCAGCGATGGAGGAATGTGTTAAAACCCACCATATGGTATCTGAACATATTTGATTCTGTTCATATAGCTTTAAAAATGGACAGATGCTTTCTGTCAGAAGGACTTTCGTGGTTTACCTTTCATTTAGGAAAAAGATAAATAAATAAAGCATCCAGTGTTTAAAAATCTAAATATTGAAAAAAGACATAATGTGTCAACCTTATTAGTTTTAATCCATCAAAATAGTTGAAGGGTGATGTCAAAATCACTGTTTGAGTTTAGCCAAGCAAATGCAGGCACTTCTCTTGATGTAGAGTGAAGGATGGATTTAATATTTGTTTCTCTACATTTTGAATAGAATGTTGTTCCCAGTGCATTTGAAAGTACATGAATAAATGCTGTTATAAGAATTTGCTCACTTTTTGTAAACCCAGTGGCATTATTTTTAACTCAACTGTATAAAAAGCTGTTCATAAGAAATCTCGACCAACAAAAAAAAAGAAAAGAAAAACAGCTTGCAGGGCCCTCTCTCCAAAGGTGACAAATTTCACCGGCTCTATTTTCAAATACTCCCCAAAAACAAGTGAAAACTGTGAAGATACCAAATAGCTGTTTTATCGGGAATACGTGTATTGGGAGCAGCAACCTCCTGGAGCCTCCACTGGTTGCTGGGAAACTGCTAGATACCAAGAAACAGTCTGACACATAACACCCCAAAACTGTTGATTTGTTGTTGGTTTTTTTTACACTTAAGCTTCTTACCTGTTTTATCCTGATTCCACTTCCTGTGCAAAGCTTAGTTAGCCAGCTACTGTCAGTTTCTTCATATCTGACAGGCAGACAGAGGAGGAGTGTTTCAGTCTCGTATACGGGTAAATGGCATAAACTATGGTGTTATTTATAGGTTTAAAAGTCAGAAGTATTGTGGAAGAATTGCTTACTGCAAATATTCTGGTTTTGCTGTGCCCGTCCTCCTTCTCCTGCATTATGAGACAGACTAGGATTTATCACCTGTTGGTGACGAAACCGTGTTGTTTCTTCCTCCATGGTGGTTGTCTCTTTAAAGACCGAGTTTGACATTCTCATGGCATTTGGTGTCTCTGCGATTGTATCAAGCGAATGTGTGGGCTGCGACAGCAATAAACTGGCACGAACCCTGCTGCAGCTTTGCACCGGACTGCTCCTTGCCTCCCTCAGATTTAGGAGGGGAAAAAAAAGAAGAAATGCCTCCAGTCCAGCTTAAAAGCCCGCCAACCCTTCACATATGCTTCTAGTAATTTTTTTTTTTTTTAACCTCATCACCCAGTCGTGATTATAACCCATGAAGCATCACACATTTTCAGACACTTTCATCTTCTTCATATTGAAAAGTGCTACTTTCTCGTACTTGAGATGTTGAAACGGTTCCACTCCTCCTCTGCACTTCTTCTCCCGTCTTCGCTCCTTCTGTTCTTTCACTTCTCGCAGTGCAGACCAACACCTGCCCTTCTGGCGAGCTGTAATTGAGTTGAGCATTATTCAAGAGCATTATACAGCCAACAGTTTTGCTTGGTGATCATTGTGTATGTCAGCTGTATCCTAGGAGATTGGTGCATATCTAATAAGGAGTTTGTTACTCATTTTGCAGAGTGGGCACTTTGATGTCCACCGTGTTGCATTTTCTGTTTTAGTTCAACATCCTCCTAATGAAGCCAAGGGGCCAGAAGCCTCAGAATTGGTTGCTTATCAACTCTACAACCCTCTTATTAGGACATGTTGGGAAGCCTTTAATTGGATACTGGAATAGGAAGCAGCCTTAATGGCCTGTCATTAATCTAGTGTTCAAGATATATCCACACATGACAGCATTGTTTAAAACATTGGGAATTTTAACATCAGTCCTGTAGCAAAGCTATTCACGTCTTTGACATGTTCTTTTGTACGTGTATACATATTTTGTATTGTGTTCATGCAGAGCCTTAGATCCTGCGTTGTAGCTTCACCAACTAATTAGTCAGAATTGATGCTTCAGTGGAGACCGTCACATCTCTGTTCACACCACCATATCGATTGACTGCCCCTGCTAACTCACAAGAGATCTAATGAAAGACTACTCTGTAAATTCCTTATTGTGAAAATGGCAAAATCTCACTGGCAACAAATATCCAGTGGTGCTTGTATTTTAATGTAATATTAAGCTAATGTTGAACTAACATAGAGAGACAGCTACGGAGAGCCACAACAGTTTCGCAAGCAATGATGGAGGAGTAAAACTGCAGCATCCAGATGTGAAAGCCTGCATTGAAACCGATCAACACAAACTACGGGCTCTGATTGGAGCCAAAAGTCCATCTACAAAAAAATGACTTCAAGGAGGTGAATATTTGTGCAATTGCTTTTATATGTTAAGTATTATTATTTAACATCATTTTGTAAAAATCAGTTTTCAGGTTATATATATAAAAATTTGAATGATCATTGATTTGTAATAAAAAGGGAAAAACATGCAAAGGGACAAATAGTTTTTTATAGACACTACATATGTCATGTAACTAGGTTGTTTCAACTTTAAAGAACCTGAGTGTATTCAGATCACTAAGGAGCTTAATCCTTTTATGTTCTACTTTATCTGCAGCTGTTGTAGTCAAATGTTTTGGGTATAATGCAGAGCAGTTTTATTATTATTATTATTTTTATGCATAACTTTAAACTCTCAGTGTGAAGAAGTGTTTTGTGCTGTGACTTCATTGCCGATTGTTTCAGAGCTGTCATAAGTTTTAGTCTGTCAGAGCATGTGGGTACATCAGTGCGGATGAGTGGCTGCTCTGACAGCGAGTTAGAGAACTTCACTTCGCTGCGCCGTGGTTCACACCCCTGAGACTGTGACGTATTTGACACCATGTGAGGCACTCTGACCAAAATACACCTCCTCTGCAGCACAAGGTACAGGAGCAGGCTTTTCTTTTTTCAATGTACGCTGTCGCTAGTGACGTCAAATCATTCGGGTCTGTCCTTGTGGTGCTTGTTGATGAGCACAATCAGACATGACAGGACCAAACAAGATGAGTTTAGCCTCTGCAAAATGTGTCCTCACCCATTGACTCAGCTAACAATAGAGCCGAGGCTTCATGGACGTGCTTGTAAACCTGGATGCCTGCCACCTGTTAACTGAACACTGAATATTTTTTCTCTTGCAGTCATAATAACTCATTATTTAAGAACCAAATCAGCCGTCTAAGTGACTGTATATCATCCCACTCCGACGAGAGCAAGTGATTCTGCTTTAACAATAAGACGCGGGTAAATGGGAGGTTTGTTCAGACACGGGTTTCTTGATGAGGCATGTGTAAGACAGCATATGTGTTGCAGCTGGGTCTCCTCAGCTGTGTTTGTAGGTGGGAAGAGCTGGCAAGTATCAAAGGGCAAACACAAGTCAGTAATTATTCCTGAATGCTATACGAAAGGAGTGGTGAAACACTGAGGACTGTCAGAGTGAGGTTTTTACATTTTCTCACCCAATTTCTTCTTTAAAGAAACCAGAGTGGATGTCCTCAGCGTTATGTAAAGTAATTTGAGTTTATTATAAAAACCTATCATACAACTAAGCCATCTACAATCAGCTATCAGTAGAAATGTGTTGTTAAGTGGAAGTAATGATCTCAGTAATGATATATACCAGCACACTGAAAAATAGCTTTTCTGAACACTACAGGTGAGATGGAAAAAATACTCAAAATCTAAAAATTTCAGACCGTCTTCAATAATTTTTCAGTGAAGAGCTGTCTGGTTCGTGTTTGTCTTATTTTTTTGTATTTTTGAACTAGATGTGAATAAATGCAATCAAGCCTAATGAAAAACAATGAAACACCCCTTTGGAGTAGTTATGGTAATGAGACATCACAGGTGCACATTCAGAGCAGAATTGGTCCATAAAAGACATCTTTTATGTATTTATCTATTTTTGTAAGTTAGTATTTCAGCCATTATTATTATTATTATTATTATTATTATTATTATTATTATTATTATTATTAGGCCCAAGATAACCCTTAGTTTGGGTACATCTAAATGCTGAACACATCTATCCAAATCTCTGTGTTGATATCCAGGTGAGAATTCTCCATATCAATGGATTTTCAGAAGTATGTTATAACACAAGTATTCAGATTTTCTCTTGACAGTTAATAATGTCAATATGAGGAAGCAGTCACTGAATTATACAGATCCTTACATCCATCTTTCTGATGTCACTTTTTTTATTATTATTATTTCAAAAGGCCATATACCCTTAAAAATAAGCTTCCGCTCCAAAAGTAACAGATCGCTCTGGAAGCATAGTATCACCTGTTTATCTCTCACACTCTAAATCACACTGATACGGCTGACACACTTGGCTGAGTCGCTTGTGTTTGTGCCCTGCTGTTTGCACACACAGACCAGGCAGGACTCGCATCAGAGTTTCCAACAGGAGGCAGAATGAGCGAGCCTTGCTCAGCTTGATTCGTAACTCTGCCGCTTTGTAATCCCTTTCCCCGTCTGATTTTTCGTTCAAAATAGACACGATAATGAACCGCCTGTGTGACGGCAAGGCAAAAAAAAAAAAAAAAAAAAAAAACGCTGCGAGGAAGACAATCGACGTAATTAAAACAAACAGCGGCAAGTGAAAAGGAAAGGAAAATTAATCTGCATTCTGTTTCCCTCCTGTGCGGCTGAGGCTCGTTGCTGGTGCTCCCTTGGGCAAGGAGCTCTCATACCTGACTGAGCAGATCAAGATAAGAACCGGTTGTCTTTGCCTCACAGCACTCCACATCCCAGAGGGAGAGCACCACTTAAAGTAGACACAGCAGCCTGAGATTCGGTCAGACCACAATAGTACTAATGTTTCTTGTCTATTCTTTTATCTTCTACCCATCCAGATAGAGACATGGGTGCTTTAAACTGTAATTAATTGTTAGAAATAATAATAATAAAAATGTTAAATACCATGTATTGTCGACATTTTAATTTGGCTTAAATGATCATAAGGTAGCACATAATAGTACAGATGAAGCTGCCAGTGAGTCTGGCACTTTGAATTCCTTGTTAGCAGATCAGAAGGTGTACAATGAAATGGCAGCGTTTCCTGAGGAACAGTTAGACGTAGCGCCGAAGTGTCAAACCTGAACATGCTATATTGATTAGAAGCTCTGTGCAATACGACACATGGTGACTCTCATTAGCAGTTTCTGCACCTCGAATAAATACATGCACAGCATATTGCCCTGAAGCTGTGTTTTTTTCTCTTTTTTTTTTTTCCTTCGAAGAATATTCTGGATTCACACTTTAATACGGAGAAAAAGAGCAGCTGTTGGGAAAAGAAACTGAGAAAACTGAAAACAGTTGCTGGAGAACAATGGTCACTGACTCATGTATTCCCTGTAATCATCAACTTTAGAATGACATCAACTAACCACACTCATACAATTTTTAAAGAAATTGCTGGTTTTAAATTCTGAGCTTAAATAACATTAACAATTATTTAGTAGAATTTCTTTTTTTTTATTTTTAACATTTATTAAATGTTTCTAATAGCTCTTTTTATTTTTTTCATTAAAAATTAAAAAAGTTCTTCCAAAACGACGTAACACACTGCTTAATAGAGCAAAGTATTAGAGCTGTAATAAGGCTGCACTATGTTGCAGTTATCAGCATTGTCTTGTGTTCAAATCCCAAATGGGTTTGTTGTTTTCTACCAGTCCAAATATTGTTTGTTTTTTTCCATGATCTAGTGTACATGGTTATCTTCCCCTGCAAACTCACTCACGTTAATGATGAAACCATTAATAATAATTGCTTCCACATTGTCTTTACATTACAAACTATCCTCATAATAAAATAAAATGACATTTAAACACTGCAATGGTATGAAACAAAACCTTTGCAGTTTGGAAACCATGACTTTTTACATTTGTGTTGAAGCTCTAAGATTGAAACTGTCTCATGTAAACTCTAATATCTGATAGGCTTTTTCTTCTTCTTCTTCTTTCTTTTTTTTTACACTTCCAAATTATTTTTATTTTTTGCACAACACCAATCAGTTTTGTGCAAAGCTCTTTCTGGTGCCACTGAAAGGTGTTATATTTCAGTTTTATCATATCATATAGCCAAAAGAAGACCAATTATATTGCAAAAGACTTCATAACAGGGATCTCCATGTTGGAAGGCTTTTAATGACTCACGCGGTAAGCAGACGAAGGAAGAACTGGCACACATCATTTCTATTACAGGGTTCTCCCAACGTTTGCGTGGAGTTGGTTGAGTTTGGCTCTAAGCTGGTACACACCGTTCCAGCTGGCATATTTTGAGAACAATATCTTGTGTAATAGGATGCCAGCTCTTCAGCTTGGCTTGAAAGGCTTTTAGGGGTAAATGCTTCTGTTTGTTTAATAGACTCTGTGCGATTACTGTAAAGCTGCGGCGGGGCAGCACTTCGTTCGGGGTCAGACAAGGTCGGAGTCGGTACAGCCTTTATGTCTGCTTCAGCCTGAAAACGGGCTTTCAGGCAAAACACAAAAATAAGTTTGATGTTCTGTTGTTTTCGCAAAAATGCTATCCTTCAAGTCTAAAGTCGAACATTTAGAACAACTGCATCGCTCTTATCTTTGAGGGCAGTAATGGCACCCATCCCGAGGAGTTGGAGACACCCGTAGTTCTGCTGGCACGCTGTCTGTGACACGACTGTGTCAGTATCACATTGTGGTGACTCATGTTTCTCATCTTTTTTCCTGCTGTGCCTCCTCCTCACAGCAGATATGACAAATATATGATTCTATTTGTGGGTGTGTGTCTGTTTGTCAATGTCTATTTTACCAATTGCATGTATGCTAAACAAACCATTAGTAAAATGTAAAATTTAATTACTTTTGAAAGGATCTACTTTTGTGACCTTTTGACTGACAACAGTGCAGCTGTGTGCTGTTGTCTGATTCAAGCTGCGTTGTTGTTCTTGCTTCAGTGGGACTCAATGGATGTTGAATTGAGGGGAAGGCTGATTTCATTAGAGCTGATCAAAGGGTTCATGCGGTGCTTTTCATTGTCCAAGTGTGTGGACACAAAACTGTCCAACATGTAGGGCCTGTTATATCACAGCAACAGATCTGGTCAGTGTGAGAAGACAAAGAGGTGATGCGGCGCATGGCAGCCCACAAAAGATAATTTCAGTCATTATTTAAGCATTACAAATTACTTCTCCCTCTTTGATCGAAATTACACAAACATGCACACACACTCATTTTCTATGTACACATTTATGACTGGTACATTTTTATAAAATAATGATGCCAGCTTTTAAGACGAGGCCTAAAACGTTGCTTTTTGATAAAGCTTTTAGTTGGAGGAGGCCAGGTCATCCCTGAGCTACTGCATCTCTGCATTCATGCTGCTGTTTGCTTGAGGCTGCTGACGGACAAAGAAGATGCTGCTACTGACACTCACACACAAATAAGTCTTCAATTTGTCAAGTAAATGCCAGGTGTTGTGCCTGTGCAGCCCAGAAGAGTTTGTTTCTGCATTTTTAAGATGTCACCGTATATACAGTGAACAGATGGAGTGCATATGTAAGTAGCCATGCTGATTTCTCTGCTTCTCCTGCTGCTTCTCTCATGCTATTGATCTAATAGCTCATTTAAAGTCCAAATGCTTCAACTGAGAGGCTCCATCATCATCTGACTTGCATTAAAATGGTCTCTCGGTAGTGGAGAATGCCACTATTGAAGCACAAATTAATATTTGAAAAGAGGAAGAGTTTTGTTAGTTTTTACTCTTCTGCGTTTGTGCTGATCAACAGCAAAGTGCTAACAAAAGCAGAGTTTTTTGGGGGTATTTTTAGGGATGATTTATGTGATTCCCAATCCAGGGCAGCTAACTAGAGAACACAAACCACAAGGGACTGTGGCAAGAACTGAATGGGGTCAGTTCTACCAACAGTTTCTCTATTTTTTACCAAAAAAAAAGAAAGAAAGAAATAAGAGAGACACAACAGCTGCTGGTTGTGTTTTAAGAGGTTGATACAGAAAAGAGCGCTGTCACATGGTTCTTGTACACGTGTTGCTTGATGGAGGTTTGATATAAAGAAAATCCTTTTTCAAACGCGGTGATATTTGTTTATTTTTTGTAGTGTATTATGTTACGTTAATGTGTTCAGTATGAAAAGCTTTTTACTCAATAGATATCACAAATTCTGCAGTACATTGCAACATTATTTAGCAATTTGGGATGCATTTCTTAGTAGTTTTATCTCTAATCTTGGGCACACATGGATTTGGACAATGAACATTACTTATTAATAGTACGTATAAGTTTAGTATTGTGTCAATAAGACCAAGGAACATTTGAGATCATAAAACAGGAATAAGGGCCTGTTTGCATACAAAATTATTATATTTTAACATTGTATTTCATTATTTTATTTTATTTTTTCTGTTTTATATTTCAGGGAAATTGGTTCATATAATAAAAATAAACACATGTAAAAATCATATTCCAAGCAGACACAGCAATCACTTTATATAAACACTTTTTCCAGTGTTTCTAAAAGCTGGGGGAACTCCTCATGACACTCTGTGTTATTATGGTCAACGCTCTTATTGTTGTATTTCTTGAATCAATCAAATAGGTCATAACATTTTCTCAGTTAGGCGTGAAAAGTTGCACCTCAGGTAGTTTTTTCTTTTATGACTGATTTTCTTTACAGGAAACTTATTAGAAAAAAGTGAAACAAATCTTTGAAAAAATGAGAAAATGAAAATACAAAAACATATATATATTTTTTAAATGAATTATAAGAACATTCAGGGAATAGCAAAATGCAATGCAAATAGTGGTTCAGAAACCTACAGCACTCTGCAGTGTGCATGTAATCTGCACAATTTAAAATAAAAGATTAGATTATGTTAAACCAACTCTGCTTTGTTTGCCCTGCCAGTTTAATATTTGTAAATCTGTGCAGTCTCCAAGGCTTCTCAATGCACAGCCATACTAAATAAATTAGACTATATCTCATTTTTCAGATGAAAAGTACTTTTTAAAGATGACCTTTAAGCAGGTATTAAAGTTTCATTAAGCTTACATTTCAGCACCAAAATGTTTTTTGGGGCAGGGGAGCTGGTGTATTACTCTAATCTTAAATATCATGTTTTCATTAACTTTAAGCAGAATAATTAGAAATAAAAATAAACATTTGGAAACATCTGTGTTCCTTATTACTGTAATTCCAGGACTTTAAGCCGTCTCTTTGAACGCTGACATGCGGCTAATTTACAGCTTTTTATCATTGGGTGTCGGAAAGCTGGACTTCTGCATGACAAAGAAGACAACACAAACTCAGTCAGACAAAAGTGACATTGAGAGCGACAACTAATTAGCCTGACGAAGTGTGTGTGAGCTCAGGATTGCCTGCAGGATATTATCAGAAGGCATGCACAAACATCACTGCACCTGACCCACACTAGCCTGGTAAAAACTAGCCTTCTGATTCTATGCTTTGCTTAAAAAAATCCCATGAAATTCACATGTGACCACACATGTGTGGTTCACATGGGTTCACATGAAGATCTGGACCTTTGATTATTGAGAGTAAGTGATGGACTCTGTAGCAGTTTTAAATTTTACCAAACTGCTATGGTTCGTCTGAGACATATGTAATATGCCAGTTCTACCCTTAAGCCTATGGGAAATTACTTGAGCTGTAAACAACCATCCCCTACTGTGAAGAGAGAAATGCCGAGCCAAACCAGGCAGCTGTTAATGTTAATTCAGTCTGTGGCAAACATGGAATGAATAGCTTTCTTTACTTCCTCCTCTGACATTGCCATACTACAGGCAGACTGCAATTCAAAAATATTACAGAAAATCAGTGTCATCGTACACAACTGAACCAGGTGTTTGCTGACCTGCCCAGTTGAAATTGTACCAGAGAAATCCAACTCCATGGGTGAAAGCACAGATGGAGCACTGATGGAGATGAGAATTCAGCGGAACTGCATAAAAATGGAATGGCCACGCTTGACCCACACAAACACAACTACATCCCCAACGCGCACGCATGTGGTGCACAAAACCAGCACAATGCATCTGACCCACACAAATACTGGCATCTGCCTATCTGGAGTGAACTCTTCACCTGCCAGTTCCCAGACTCGGGTAATGTGTCTGTAACATCCAGTGGAGAAAATTACAACATTTGCTTCAGTTCTACTCTTTATAGCAAAGCTTTGACGAGACTTAGCCATTTAAAAGCTGGTTTACATACTTTTAGTTATCTTCACCAAACAGACACAGTTATCTTATGGAACGCACTGAACAAAAGTAAACTAACCAATTAAATTTTTGGTTTAGGGTGTATTTGTGATCACTCCCACAAATGCTCAAAGATGTATGTTCAGAATGTTTTTGACAGAATGTGTGCATGCACGTATGCACACACACACATGCATGCACACAGTCGTGTTTTCATCACTTGTGGGGACTTCACATTGACTTCCATTAATTTCTACAACCTAACCAACACATACCTATCCCTTACCTTAACGTTTACCCTAAACCTAACCATCACAGACCTAACCACTAACTCAAAAACAACAATTTCCCTCATTGGGACCAAGAAAATGTCCCCACAAGGAGCAATGATCCCCTTAAACCCACATTGTAGACAGAAATTAGCATAGTAGTGGGTAGTATTCTGTACTAGTATTCTAGTAGTAATTTCAGTAGTGGGTGCAGCGATAGTCCAGAAATAACTGAATGTGTTTCACTTAATGAATTAAGTTAATGAAATAAATGAACCTTTATTGAATGGATATGACAAAGCTTGCCACTTTCTGACAGGGGTCAAATTGGCCACTGAAGATCAGTCTTGCATGCATGAAGTTTACGCTTAAGAACCTCAATAAGCAACTCACAGTTCAGAATACAAATCATTTTATATTTCATCTAACTGTACAACTTGTCCCTGTTTCCATGGTGCTCTCTGCTCTCTGCCACTCCTGTCTTTTGATGGTCATATAAAAACAGAATACCATTCTTTTTAACCCGGTAACACACAACATTGTGTGCACGCGGTGCAGTTTTTATGAAATCCTCTATTTTTTTAATTATTATTATTTGTCATTTAGTGCATAATCCCATTCTGCTGGACAATTGGTTGCGCAGTAAGATTGGTAATGCTGAATATACATATTTATCAAACCAAATGATTTTGTATGGATCAGATATCTTTGTTTTATTCAGTAGACTTTAACTTGGTGGAATTTCATTCAGAGCTAGTTCTTGTTAAAAATGAACGAGAAAAACAGTGGATATGACATAGTAAGCAGTTGGCCCCGGGTCCTAATGTCCCTTGACAAAAGGAAAATTTAACAAATTAACATCTAGGATTAAATACAAATATTGTTTTAGTCAAATACTTATCTTTAGTATTACTGTTCATTCTTTAGCCTCCATGAAAATATTTTAAGGATGCATCAGAGGGATTTTAGGGGACTTCAGGTCCCTTTATTTAGATGTAACAGAATCATGTAGTCTATTTGAGGATAAGTAAATGTAAAAACATAAAACAAAAGAAAACAAAGAATAAACATTTAACCTTTTATTTCTGTTAGTAAATGTGGGTGCCTTAGTTAATTGATTAAGTTCTACTGATTTTGAACATTTTAGATGTTGGTTCGTTACTCGAAGGGGCGACAATATTATGTTCTAATATTATCTCAGCCTTAGCACACTCAACCTGTGAGATATGATGATGCTGTTCCTTAGCAGTTTTCCTTCCTAGAAGTTTGGCTTGATCAATGATCAACTATGCACAGCCAGGTGTCAAAAGAAACTCACTGAGCCGTATGGACACACACTATAAATAAACCGAATAAAGGACCATGCAGTCTGTGACCCTTGAGATGTGGCTTTGCAAGGGTTGGAAAGGTAGAGACATTTATTCTGAAGGAGCTAATAAACTGTCTGTCAGCTGGGGAGGTGAGTCAGCCAAGAGCGGGGTCATTAAAGAGAAGAAGCGCTCTGATCACGTCCCTGAGGGGAGATGACCATGCACTGCCACACATCCAGCTGAGACCACCCAAAAGCATCACACTAAACAAATCACCTCACATATATAAAACCTTTTTTTTTTTTTGCAGCACATGCACTTCTAAAATAGGAAACCCCAATTGTCATGGTGATGATGTACAAATACAAACGGAAAAACATTAATTACACAGTAGCTTTAAAATGTACCAAGTGACAAATAACCTAGAGATTGGTTATTACAGAAGAGATGTTTTTCTACACAGGATGTACTGTAAATATTATTATCCTGCGGTGGTGAACATTTGTGTGTAGAAAAAGCTAACTTGTTTGATTTAATTTAAAGAAAAATTTAACTTTGTTATTTAACTTAAATAATCAAAAATAATAATGTAGAGGAAAAAATAATAAGGCATAGAAATCACAAACACAGAACACACACAGGTAGTCTGTCTTCAGCATTTAATATCAGTGAGCTTTCAGTTTCACAAAAATGCAAAATGCCTGAGTGAAAGAATGCAAAGTTTACATAGGTGTAACATAACTCTATGCTAGATTACATTAAAGACTGAATTGCTTATTTACATGACTGTGCATTTTCACAATTATTAAATGGGTAGTAGAATTGGAAAACATTTTGAAAGAACTGGCTTTTTATTTTGCAAGATGAAAAAAAAAGGTGTCATGTTGAACCAGATGTCAATCAACAAAATACGCAGAAGAAGCCAAGGCATGACTATGGAAAATATGTCATTGACAAGATGGTCCTCTGTGCATATGTGTGTAAATATGTGCAGTAAATAGTTGTTTGTGTTCCCCGTGCTTCAATGTTTATTTCTAAAGAAAGTTCTGCAAGACATCATTATTTTTGTTATTTTTTGAAAACCTCCCGTAACTTTTTGCGAAGTCTGCCTTATGCATTATCTGAAGTACTTATTTGTGCCATTAACATTATTCTGTCTCTACATAGATGAAACACTTGACCCTGTCTTTCATGTTCAGTCCTGTGTTTCCTCTCTAGACAGTCCAATTTCTACTACTAACCAGCATATATGTTACCACATATCGTCCTAATTGTACCATAGAGTTCATCAATAGCTAAGAACTTTTATGTTTCTTTTTCTCTCCCATATGAAGCTACTAAAAAGGTTGTTATCCTGGAACAGCACTTCTGTGTTTTATTTTGATTTGTTTTATTTTGTTTTGTTGCTTGCTGTGTGTGTGTGTGTGTGTGTGCGCGCGTTTGTTTGTAATACCTTGTGGGGACGATTTTCCTGACATATACTACGTTGTGGGGACCAATTGCTCCTTGTGGGGACCGGAGCCTGGTCCCCACAAGGGGAAACCCTGTTTTTGGGTCAGGGGTCAGAGTTAGAGCTAAGGTATGAATTGAGTTTTGGATAGGGTTAGGGTATGTGATGGTAAGGGTTAGGAAAAGGGTAAAGGTAAGGTTTAGGCTGTAGAAATGAATGGAAGTCAATGGAAAGTCCCCACAAAGATAGCAACACAATGCACGTGTAAGTGTGTGTGTGTGTGTGTGTGCGCGCGCTTGTGTGTGTGTGTGTGTGTGTGCTCTGTCTTGTCAAACCCCAGCTCTGTACAGGCAGATGATAACCGACTGGGTTTTTCTGAAGGTTTCTACATCTTGTCCTTTTTACTTTCACCACGTCCTTGTTCAGGAGGGACTACTGCTGAACAGTCTGAGATTCTCTCCAATCTTGCTTAAATGGAAAACGTTTTACCAATAAGTACATTAAACACGACCTAACTGCGTTGTTTTTAACTCACGTGTATGTTACTTATTTTGTCGCTGTCAATATTTTCCAGTATTTAAACTGAATCTGTTTGTCTTGTTAATTGCCTTGAGATGGCATCTGTTGTGAATTGGCACAACTTAAATTGGTTTTTACTGTGTTAATTTTCCCATATTGGGATTTTCCCTTTAATAAATATAAATCTTAAGAAAAAAAAAAACTGACATTTGTGCAAATGTTAATTCAGTGTGAAAGAAAACAAGTCACTCTTCTGACTGGTTTAATTGAATAAGGAGGCAGATAAATTTGTGTAAACTGACACAGTTAACGCAGTTTGTCAATCCTTCATCACATCAGGGAAAGACTTTTTTTTTCCATCCTGACTTTTTGCATTTTAATACTGATACATATTTATTATCAGATCAAACTTTGCTCGATTTCAGTCACTGAGTGTTACAAAAGCACCAGCAGAGTAAAGTCTTTGTAATTCCCACCTGACACCTACACATTCAAGTATCACCAGGATAATAGACAGTAATACAGGGCAAAGTAGGCTGTCCTGATGATGAAAGCTTCCCAGCAATTACTGTCAACTGACATTTTGTTATCTGTCCAGCTACTGGCAACAGCAAGCGTCATGTGAAGCACATGGTTTACATACAAGCGTATGCACGCACAATTTGCCGGGCTCCCGTTCTCAACCCACATTGAGTCAATGAAGCCTGTGAGTCAGCTCTTCCTCTGAGGTTGGCTGGCACGCCGTTGATGCAGCTCTGACAAGGCTGATTTTGTGGCAAAGTATCTGAGGCAGCTGATGCCTTAGTAAACACCTAGCACATGGTAACAGATGGTAGCTTGGAGCTCCAAGCACCAGTGGGTGGTCTGCTGTTAGTTTCAGATAATGGGTGGGTGTGCTACTCTTTTGATTTAAGGTGGGTCTCATCTCACCCGTCCTTTCTTAGATGTTTTTTTTTTTTGTTTTGTTTTGTTCTCCACAACAGAAGTGTGATCAGGCCGTTGATCATCTCATGAATATCCTGGACATAATCATATCTTGTTCGACATTCTTTATTGTCACAAGTGGGGAGCTGCTATCTATTCATAATGACACTGTGTGTGTGTGTGTGTGTGTGTGTGTGTGTGTGTGTGTGTGTGTGTGTGTGTGTGTGTGTGTGTGTGTGTGTGT
>NW_006800130.1:256280-340208 GCF_000485575.1 Poecilia formosa | reverse complement strand
GGACGATTTTCCTGACATATACTACGTTGTGGGGACCAATTGCTCCTCGTGGGGACCAGGCTCCGGTCCCCATGAGGGGAAAACCTGTTTTTGGGTCAGGGGTCAGATTTAGGGCTAAGGTATGAATTGAGTTTTGGTTAGGGTTAGGGTTAGGTATGTGATGGTTAGTGTTAGGAAAAGGGTAAAGGTAAGGTTTAGGCTGTAGAAATGAATGGAAGTCAATGGAAAGTCCCCACAAAGATAGCCAGACAAACGTCCGTGTGTGTGTGTGTGTGTAGGTGTGTGTGTGTGTGTCACAGCTGATTTGAACGCCTCATCCAATTAAATTAGCTGCATTTATTAAAAGGACACGGAGAGAATAAAAGCGAATCACAGCCAAATGTATGATGGTATGCACTGCCCTGTCTGGTTCCCAGAGATGCTCACCAACCCCTGTCTTCCTTCGCCTCTCTTTATTGTGTCGTCATGGTGATGGGTTTTCGTCTTTGAGTCTAATTAAAGAAGGAGCTTTAGACGTATTGACTATTTCAGTCTGCAGACCTCTCTCCAAGCACCTATGCTCGTGTCGTCATCCAAAGGTTAATTTTTAATTAGAAGCATGGGCACGCAGCTTCAGCATGCAGAGCACATGTGGTTAAAAAAATAAAAATAATACATGCAGTGTCAAACACAGAGAACCGCTGTCACAACAACGCTATTGATCTAAGCTTTGTTTGATTCCTAAAAGCTCTGAGTGAAGATCCTGGTGGCAAACCCACAAATGATCTTTGTCTGACCCTCTTTAGAAGATGGCAAGTTTCAGTAAACATGTTTGTGTCTTCAAACAGAAGCATGGATGATGTCAAACGTGTCCTGCAATACTAAATAAAATCAAAATAGATTTTTGATTAAAATGCAGGAACAATTTTAAGGATGAGCAAAACCTTCTCAGTTTCGTCACGTCTTCTTCTCACGTTATGTTTTTCTTTGCTGTAATTGAGAAACATCGTGAGACACAAGATCGTTAATCATGACTGTGACATTTCGGCATAGCATCACTCTTCCGAAAGAGGAGATCGATCCATGATTGGTTTTTAATTGCTCAGATGTTCTTGGGAGGAGATTTGGGCAAATTTTGTACCAAAAATAGTAGTCTCCTCAAAGAGGAGAGAGGGAGGGCAGCAACAAGTGAAATAAATGAAATATATTGTTATGCAAACTAGAAAATATACATAACTGACTCGAAACTGTGATAAACTGTGTAGGGAATAATGTTGACGTAGCTACTGGAGAGACTTCAAAGAACAACCTGCTTTACAATAATACTGCCTACAGATGCTGTCATGATCCGTGTTTCTGTGTATTTATTTTTAAGGGTTTTCTGTGTTCAGTTTCTGTCCTGTGAGTCTCTGTTGTCTCAGCGTTCATCCTCACCACCACCAACCACACCCCATGACAAGATGCATTTGTTTTTAAAGAAATCACTTTTTTTTTATTTTGTTGGATATGATATTAGCACTCCCAACTATGACTAAGATTTTTTTATTTTTTATTTTTTAAATATGACCTGCAAATGAAACGTTTTGGCTTGCTTGTAAAACACCGTTTGTAAAGAGAAAATAATACTGCACATCATTCTGAAAACGTTACTCCCACAGCAAAACATGGTGGAGGTAAAAGATTATGTAAAGATAGTTGGAAGTACTATATTAAAGATAACCCTGGACAAAAAAAGAAAACAGAAAAACTTTTACAAGCAACAAAAGGTTTGGCAAAGGTTATTTTATAAGCACTGGATAAAATTAGATTAAAACATATTTCTGTATTTGTATGGACCAGTAAAAGTCCATCTGTATATCTAACTGAAAATTTGTAGCGAGACTTGACAACTGATTTGTCTCCAAATGTGCGTAGCTAATGGAAAAATACACCTGGAAGATTTCCAGTTGTGGCAAATATTGTGGATGTTCCCTTCCATTTGTGCTCTGCTTTGTGTTGGTCTATCCTATACATTCAGATAAAATATACTTAAGTTTATGTGGTTTCATAGTAAAAGAAAATAATAAATGTAAAAAATAAATTATGGGGAATGACAACTTTTACAATTCACTATATTAGACATTAACAAAGAAAACATTAACAAAGAAGAAAAGTTAAATATTCTGTTGTTAAAATGTAAGAACGTGTACAAATTGGTGTTAATTATCTGTTCTTCTACAGCCTCCAGTATTCAGTGGATGACGCTGCATACTGAGATTTGAGTTTGGGCATTTTATATTATACTTAGTCAGTGTACTAGATCTCTTTTTTATGTTTTGCATTCACTTCTCTTGTCCATGGTATTATGTAGAGCGCTTTGAGCACATCATCAATGTGTCCAGAGAGTTAAACATTAACCCGTATATTATGACTGACTAGGGTTTCTCCAAAAGTAGTAGAACAATACCCCCTTGTGTTGACACACACAGCTGCAGTGCCTTGATGCACAAGACTCTACTTATACAGTCTTTTCTCTATGTTAGTTGTACTTGTAACTATTTATTTAGATTTGTTTGGTGGAAGTCAAAATAAAAAGTATATTTTATTGTCAGAGCAACCATCATTTTGTTAAGTTTTTGTATAATAAGTCACGTTTACTGCAATACGTTATGCCATTGCACAGAAAAGTTAAGATAAAAAGAATACATGAAATGTTCATATTTATTTGCCATCAACCGTATTTTCCTTTCACTTTTTAAAAATAGAAACTTGAATTAGTTTTTTTCACCCAAAGGTGTTCACCCAACTTTAATTAGTATGGGACATTTTGGGAGTAACTGTAAAAGTTTTGTATTTTATACATACTTTATTTTTCATATTTGTTCATTCCAACAGCCAATAAAATACAGATTGTATGTTTTAATGGATCATTTGTTGTAATTGTTCATGGGGGGAAATTTGTTCCTGTGGTTTAAACTTCCTTTAATGCAATGTGAGAGAAAATTTAGAAGTTTTTTTATACTTTTTTTTTTTTTTTCAAACTGTATGGGAAGACTGTCCTTCTATTACCTGTTACTGTATATTCTTGGCCACTCCTATAAAATTAATTTTGTTTCACCAGAAAGTCAGCCGGCTCTTTGAAAAGCTGTGGCATGGAAAGTAAGGGAATGTCACCCAGTGGTATTTTCAATCTATTTCTTTTTTTAAAAGTTCAGTTAGCATGTAAAGAACTGCAGGTGTGGTAATCAGAACAATCAAGGAGCAAAAATATTATTCATTAAGTCCTACTAAATTCTGTGATATTAACTGCATATTTCCTTCAGTCCTCCCTCACCGTTTACAATAAATCTTTTAAAACATCTTTCCACTTAAGCTGACAGCGATTTCAAATGTATTTCACAATTTGTGACTGAAATTAAATTTACTTCTTGATTTTTTACAAATTTATCAACTGTTGAACTGTTAAACAATTGTCACGAATACGTGACACAGGTCGATTATCTCAGCACTTTTAACTGTGTCCTCTTTCTCTGTTTATGTTACTGTTTATCAAGATTATATTCTAATTTATCCATGGCAGTTTAATAATTTTTTCTACTCTCCTTTAAAGCACAATAAAGTAAAAATTAGTTTTATATTTTTGTGTTCAATTTGTGAAACAGTTTTTTTCATCTTCTGCTTCTACTAATGGTTTGTCGAATATGTAGACAATTTTCATCTAACCACCTCCATCTCCCCTAACACTTTGCACCTCTGGGAAACACTGAAATAGCGTTGATCATGAAAGACTGTCACAATTCAGTTAGTTTTTTTGTGTGTGTGTGTGTGTGTTGCATTCAGAGGATTTAAATAAACACAATTATCTCACGGGTGTATATTAAAAGCATCACAATCTCCAAAAATGTTCAGAATCTACATAAAATGAGTAGCATTACAGTTCCTCTTCTCCCCCACCCTGTTTTAGATTGTACAGAAAACAACATTTTATATGTAGCATGATATAATCTTTAATCAGTAGTTTGTGTGGCAGAATGTGCATGCATGAATTAACACTTTATTAAAAAGTATATAAATGTAGTTTCTGTTTATTAACAGTACATCAAATACAAACGAAAGAACTCGTAGAATCAGTTACAAGAAATTTGATGCAGATCCACTTTATTTCCACTTTTATGAAACTCTCTAATTTTCATGCACTGACTGCGTGAAGACTGTCGACATCCAGATACAAGTTAACCAGAAAACATGCTTTACAAACTCAACTTACGACAAGCAGCTTAATTTGGACCAAATTGCGCAGATGGGTCGCAAAAGACATTTTAGAAAGAGCCTTAACACAGATATGCCTTTCCAGTCAGATGAACTGGATTGTGTGACAAAATGCCACCACAAACTAAAAACTCTTAATGCAAAAGTTACATTCATGAAGCCTGAAACGCAGCCTACAGTATTTTGAACGACTAAAGCACAGAAATAAAAAAAGAGTTGCCTGGTATAGGATAAAGTAAGTTACACACATGAACGTTAATCTACAAAAAATTGTTTTGTTGCTGACAGCAAATGACGATTAGGATTACTGTTATTCTTTTTTTATTATTATTATTTTGTTAATATCTCTCATTCTGACAATCCAGATAGTTTTGTTTTTTTGTATTTTTTCACCAGTGGCAGCATGTTGTGTCCAGCATATTGTGACGGAAAGTGCCAGACACATACCCTTATCAGTTCTCCGTCCAACAGATGTCTGATAGATAGCTGGACTGGAAAAGTGATAAGGAGATGTGCTTGACAACATTAGAATCTGAACAGCTATTGGTGTAATAATGAAACAGTAAATTATCTTCTTTTTTTCTTTTTTTTCTTTTTGCAAAATTAGAAATAAGAAAGTGTTTAACGGAGCTGACTATAGAGAAGACTTACAAATGATGGAAAAATTCTATCCTTATTTTAGTGGCCAGCATCCACATGTGAGTCCATTCAGCGTTCATCTGCGTCCAAAAGAAGAAGTGTCTTTCAGGACACATCCCGTGGTTTTATGGGCCCCTGACTCCACCTCATCCATGGTGCTGTCCTTCCTCTGTCAAAGCTCAAAGCAAGTAACTTGTTTTTATTTTCATTTCAAAATTACTGTTCTGTCTGGTTTGTGTTCTAACGAATCAAAATTTTACATTTTAATCACACGAGAAATTCTTCTTCTTCATTAAAAAGCAGCAAATTAAGATCCAACTGACAATTGGTTGTAAGAGAAAAACGGTTTGTAAATTAAAGTTCAGAATGAAAACTTGTGACATTTCATTACATACATGAAATACACTCCTACTCCTTTGAAATAAAAATTCAGATTGTTAGGCATTTTTGTTAAGTAATTAACATGCAATTATTTTAAAAAGAGTTAGGATAACTCATTAGATTTTCATTTCTTCATTACAAATGTTTACATATTAATGTCTAATGTTAGTCATTTTTAACTTTTGAAAAGAAAGACCTTTAATTGCATTTAAATAAATATTGTTAGCAGAGAAAAAGCTAGGACGCCCTATCCTCAACCACAAGCGTTACCCTTTTGGCTTAAACTATTTAATTTGTAGTCATCAACCACACTGAGGTGGTTCAGAGGAAAGTTGGCTGAACTACATTAATATTCAACTCTGAAATGCTTAAATACTTGTTTGTTTGTTTTTTTGCTTGTTTCATGTCCACCCAGAACAACTCAGAAGGATTTTTCACTTCTTGTCCTACAATAGAAATTAGTCCAGTGCCGTCTGTGTCTGGCTGCTCAGGCGTGCATGTTTAAGTCAACAGTAGCACAAACTGGCCGTAATGCATTTTAGAAACTTTGGGTCCTTGGTCTACCATCATGCAGTTTGTTCTTGGAATTAATTTGCACGGAAGGTTAGTACTGGGTTTGTTGGAAGTTCTTGAGGTGTCATATCCTATTTTTTATATATATATTTAAAGTTTTACAATGTATTTCTTTAGTTACACTGCTTAAGGATGTGAAAAGTAACATCCATATAGGATGAAGTACTTTTGTAAGACTGTATCTGCAGGTTTTAAGTCATACATGACTTAGTGATGCTGGATATTAAAGAGCTAAATTTTGTCATGTAATGTCGTCTATATATCTACAGTAGCTCACTGGATCTCTTTAAGAAGATTCTAAAAATGATGACACTGTTAGAAAAAAAAATCCTTCATGCCACTTAAAACTCTGTAAAGTTGCATTTTCATCTTACAATAGAGCCAAATATTTTACATCAGGATGAGTAAGGGTGAGTGAACAAATATGTGACATACTTTGACCCTGATTGTTATCTATAGCTGCTCCTGTGGGTGTGCAGTTGGCTGAGGAAGGACAGCAGACACCTCTGTGTGCTTTGCTGCTGGTTTATCTCTGCCCGCCCGCCCTCAGTGGGAAAAGTCCCGTCCAAATTAAACACGGCCGACTCGCTTTCTGATCCAGTTCCGGATTTCTTCTCCACACCAGCCGCCAACAGCAGTCACACGGATGAGGGGAGATCTGCCAAGCATCTCCTCTGCAGTGCTCTGCCCTCCTCTGGGATTAGCTGCGCTGCATTCCCACCATCAGCAGCACCATCATAAAAACAGACACACAACAGAGTGCAGGCAAGGGCACAGTTGCCTACCCAAACAAACACACATTCAGACATGAATTAGCTTTCCTTCTCTTTGTCTTTCTGTCTCCAGTGCACTCACACTTGTCTGGTTTACCTTTTTCTGTTTTCTCTCACTGTCACACTGAAAGCTGAGCCACTCTAAAGCAACATTCCCTCTCCTATTTAAACACACAAACACACTTCCTTGTAGAGGAAGATGAGTTTGCAGTTTAACAGTGTTGTATTTTATTTTATTTTTATTTTTTTGTGAGAAGAGGAACAAAGGCCTTCCTCTCTGTTTCCCACCTGTTTTTACTTAAGGGTTTGCATTTTAAGTATGACAGACTTTCAAATTGCAGCGGAAAATGTTAGATTTCAGATAAATGCCCAAAAGCGCAACAAAAATCTCCCCTCCCCCCTTCCGTCCCCCAAGTTTAATAAAACTAGCTTAAGGTATGTTTTGTTGTACAACTGCAACAGCTTGAGCCCACTTTTGCTTATATTTAATGGTTCAATGTTTATTTCCTGTTTTTCATTTCTATTTTTCTCCATTTATTTTATTTAATGAAGCTGCTTCAGTTGGACGGAGCCTTTAAACATCTCGTCCTGTCTTTGCAGAAGTTGACGAGGATCTGAAAACAAGAATATGGAAGCACTCTTCTAAAAATACAATGTTAGTTAATTAAGATTGCTCTGAAGAGACAGCGCCGCTTTGAGAGGACAGAGATAGAATGACTGACTGCTCAGTGATGCACTGACAATATAATCGGTTTCTCATGTAATCCAGCACAGACCTGTCTGCGGAGAGTCATGGCGTTGCTGTATTCTCTAGTACAGAGCACAGCTCAAACCTGTGGCTCAAATTAGTCTCCAGCAGAGGGCACTAAGTGATGTTTTCTATTTATAGTAGTTGACTAAGATTTCTAAAGGGGATTAGGGGCTTCCTGAGGATGCTTTGCTCTGTTTGCAGGGAAAGAGGCCTATTTTCTCTTACTGAGCAGTAAAAGCAGACAAAGCGTGCTCATGTTACAATCAACAATCACCGTCAAAACAATTAGTGAATTATGCTGTTCTGTTTACTCACCTTACACAAGCAGCATTAAATTCCAGGTTTTACATTCAATCTTTTGATTTGGGTCAAAATCTCCTGCTGGTTCAATTCTTTAAGTGTGCAGGTTTTTGTGTATGTGTGTGTGTGTGTGTGTGCTGCTTGCGTGAACCATATGACGCCATATAATACATGCACACACATTATCTAACATCACTCAGTAGACTTTTGCCTAAACCATTTTTGGCAGCACTAAACTTGACTCAGTTGCTATGGACACAGATGATGTTTTCCTTTTTTTCCTCCTCTTTTTCTGTCTGTGTCCATGACAACAAAATGGCTTTTTACAAGAAATGGTATGCATTTAAGAAGGCAGAGCGAGATGAGGGTTAATGTCTTCATTAGGTAATGTATTCCAGGTCAGCGACAGAGAGGCATGCATTGTGAAAATCAGATCTTGTTCAGGCTCCCCTTGGATGTGAGATATTTTTAATTTAAAATGTATAACATTCATAATTGGTATTTCTTCTATCAACATGAACAATTTGCACTTACAAAATCTGTTAGTTGGGGAATGAACTGATCCAAATCTATTCTTTAAAACAAGAAAGATGCAGTTTTAGTATTTCAAAACACACTGTTGTTATTTTCATGCTATTTTGGAAATAAACGGTGAATAAATACGTATAAATAAAGCAGTGTGCCAAATTGTGTTCTTAGTTAGTTTGAGCAGTAGACTTTGCTCTCTCCTAATTCACTAAAAAGTCCTTCATTGTTTCAGACTTCATCCTATATCAATGTGAAAAAATGGTCCTACTTTCAAAAGCAGATGTAGTCCATAATATGCATCAACAGGCGATGACTTTCCATGATGCCCAACACAGTTTTGAGTATTTTTACTCATTTTGAAATATTTCTGCTGTAATTGTACATCTGCTTTTCTGCACTACACAGCTATGCGCATGCACATGTACATTATAAGAAAGGCTGTCTCCATTCTGTTCTAACTCACCCGGACAATAGCTTCCATAAATTGGCTCACATTACAGTCAACAGAAAAAAATATTAGCATAAACAACCTGCTTGAAAACTACCTACATACACTGTTTCCAATTGTATCAGATAAATGTCAAAGCAGGTAATGTGTTAACAAAGCAAAAGAAAAATGTCACTTTCACCTGAAAATATGTTAGTTTTAAGATGGACTTCACGTTTGATACACAAATTAAACTTTGTATTTGACTTTGTATTTTTGTGTTTTTGTGATGTAAAGCACTTTGAACTGCTTTGTTGGTGAAATGTGCTGTGCAAATAAACTTGATTGACTGATTGATAAATTAGCATCCACATAGTGAATTGTGTGATTGAGAAATTGGAAGAGTTACAACTAAGATTCAAAATCTGCTCATTGCTGATGTTTATGCCTTTGTCCCTTCCCTTAAATATTTAGCTTTGTTAATGCTATCAGGGACTTTGATATGAAACTTGGATGATACCATGATTTTTTTTTTCTTATTTGACTGACTTGGCATAAACAAAAAATAAATAAATACAATTTCTAAACCTGCATATGTGTATCGATATTTACCTTCTTTTCTATTGTTTAAATAACGTGATTTTTTTTCTCTCTGAAATTTAGACCTTTACACATGCTGCTTGTTGTTTGAGTATTTCCTCAGTTGACCGCTAGATGGCAACATCAGGTCAAAAATCATCAGATTGAGGACTGCTTGCACGCAAGGCTCATTATTTGCACATGATGAGGCTGCACTTCTTGAGGGAAACAAATGCAGGTCCCAGCATAAATATTTATGAGAGATAAAGGAAAGAAACTGACAGGTAACAAATTCAACACAGGTGGACATGCAAGGTCATTTTCAAATGATACAACACTCCTCTGAGGGCCTTGGATCATCAGCAGCAGCTTTTATATTCTTAGTGGATAAATTATAGATGCTTTAGAGTGTTCATATGTTATGTGGAATGACAGTTGTTTATTATATAACAGTTTAGGTTATCAGGTGGAGCTCTGGCAGTTTGTGTTTTTAATTAACACCAAACTCATTCAGGTAACTATAAAGTCTTTAATATTTCTGTACTTATTAACAATCAACAACGTGAATATATAGCATAGTCAACAAATGTTTTAGTGATTATATGAAAAGCTGAAAAATCTATTTTTGTTTTATTTGTGTGTTTATGTTGTTTCCATATGGACTACTTTGAGAAAGATTTTTTTTTTACAATATGGTTTATGCTGAAAATATTGTTAAAAATTGATTCTGAAATGTTGCCAAATGCATTACGTTGCCAACTGAAAGCATTAGCATTATGTTCTGCTTATGCTAACATTTCAACAGCTTTCTTTTTCACTCAACACTAGCAGCTTGTATCTTATTACTGAGTCAGTCACTGTTATTGACATGAGCTTCTTATGAAATTGACATCTACTATATGTCTATGTGTGTTATATAAAAAACAGATTGAAACATCTTAATATTCTTATTAAACATGTATTTGTTGCTTATGTTCATTTTAGAACATTATCTTCCACAAAACACAGGTGGAAGATAATTTATTAGAGGACTAATTTCTTTGCTAAACATAATGGTAGAGGCGAAAAACAAACAATTTTTTTTTTTTTTTTTAAGTTGGACTACTTCAAAAGTGGAATGAAAAGGACTGGGAATTATTTTTTATATTGTCATCACGTACTACATCACATGATGACAGAGTGAAATCTTGAAATTTGAATCTGGAAAAGAGTGGAGTTCTGACTTGGATCATCAAAAAAAAAAGAAACCTTTGAAATGAACCTTGTTTTTTCTTGTCATTCAGGTTATTTGGGCCTTGTGTGATTTCTCTCCAACTCTCTGCTGATTCCAAACCCTCCCGTACAACTAGCTAACAAACATAAATTAAACAATATTTTTTAAAACAATCTAAAATTACTTTTTAGGAAAAGGAAAACTCATAATGTACACAAAGTTAATATTGGGCGAGCTAGCAAATCATGTTTGTTACATTACAATAATGCAATGATGGATAGATGTATGACAGAAAAATAATTTCAATTTCAGTTTCCAGTAATATAAAATGAACCTTCCTTCATAAAATTATTTTTTTATTTTTTTTGTAGTTTTTTAATGCCATGTTGCAGTACATGTATAAAGAAAAAAAACTGATTCTTTTTCCCCACCCTTACACTGGCTTGTCCATTGCCATCAGATTCTGAGCCGTTGTTATGCTCTGCAGGCAGCAACTGTTCAGCTTCCTTGTGGCTTTGAGTCTAACCCAGGCAGACTGCGAGAGGCTTATTAATCTCTGTGCTGCAGTTTCACTCCAAAGGCCACAATCGAAGGAGAAACATGCACTGGCTGTGTGTCATAAATAGACTTGAGTTGCTGACCGTCCACCAATACGGCATGTATGCAGTGTAAAGTGCAGACACTGGATCCAGCGTGCTGGATCCAATGCATTGTTATTAACAGGAGCTGACATTTTCATGGTTCACGGCTCAATCACTGTGTGCAATCTCGTGTGAGCTTGCACATTTGCACAAGGACAGATAAAAGTTCCCCCAAGTGTCCAAATTTGTTCACAACTGCATTTCGAGGGGAAGATAACGGCTAAAGATAGCTCCCAACTGCAACGAGAGCACGCAAGCAGAATTGCTCTTCAACAATTACAGCGTCTTAAAGAGGGAAACCTTCCCTGTTCATTTTCTATGTCGAAAAGCCTGGACTGAACTCCAGTTGAGGTCTTAAGATATCGGTTTTGTTGCATTTTAAAATGCATTTTGGTGGTAATGGCATAGTACACGATGACAGTAACAAAAGAGTTGCCTTCATCCATTCAGTCTTCTTGTATTGTTGCCCAGAAAGAAAAGAACTGATGGAGTGAAGAGGCTTGAGAACAGGTTCGTGCGTCGTGGATCAATTGTGTTCAAGAGCCTGTTGATGCTCTGCAACAGCTGAGATAATAGTGTTTTCATTGAGAGCCCTTGTCAACAGTCGTGTAACCTTTCCTGAGCTCTGGTGAGCATGATGCTGCAGTGTAAGGGATGGCGCGGTGCCAGGAGCACACCATTAAGACTCATTAGTTCCCTATTGATAGGCCCAATGATAGGCTCTGTGAAAGGAGGTAGTAAAGGTCAGCTTATGGATTTTAATTTGACCTAACTCACCCATCATATATTAGTGGCATCTGTCATCCTTAGATTTAATTTAGCTGTGATTGAGTGCTGAGGAGACTATTGGCAATGACCCCTGCAAAGCATCTGTTGCTGTGCTAGTAATCTTTACCTACTGGCCTTTTTTTGTTTGTTTGTTTCACCAAGCTGTTTCCTTTAATACACATATTTCCATCTAAGAGTAAAAGCATTATGTGGCATAATGTGTTTGCCATTTCCTTTCTAGCAGCTTCCGATGCAAATTTATAATATTTACACTGGTGAAACATACCACCAGAATATGTCACTCTGAAAAATGTTGCTAATTTACAAGCAGGCATGATTTCTTTTTCTTTTTTTCTTTTCTTTTTTTTTTGTTTGTGGTCAATTTATATCTAAATACATAAAAAGAAGAAGACACTTAGTAAAGGGGCTGGAAATAATAAGTTCTTTTTTTTACGTTCTAATAAATTCAACAACTATTTAACTGTGTCTCTGAAACTGATTTCTTGTTTACTATGTTATATTTTTGTAATTTGTTACCATCGCTTCTTAAGTAGTTGGAAGATATTCCACAATAATCAAACACAACTAAATCAAAAATAAGTCATATTATCCAAGTATCTTCAATGAGCCATTGAGGCTGGTGATGCTGAGGGTAGGAAGGATCTCTAGTAGCTGTCAGTACTGCAGCAAATCTGAATAGGCCTCTGACTGACCATATGAGACGCTAATTAACTGCTCCTGGTTGTAAAAACATACTTTGTTGCCACAGTTGTGCATCATAAAAACTGTAAGAACAAAAATCCTTCCAGCTCCACAGCACCCAAAACCAGGACAAATTATTGTCCAAAGATGTAATGCCTAAACCCAAAATATTGTGAAGAAAAGTAAAAAAATAAAATAAAATAAAAAAAAGGAACTAATCAGAATGTAACAAAGCTACTCCAACATGCTGCCACCATGAGGGGAGCAATTGTAAAATTTTATTTCATCTCAAGAAATACGCTAAATTTGACATTACTGACGAGTTTTATTATGTCCATGGAGATAGAAGAAGGTATAAGGAAAGATGGACATAGAGGGTGCTTCTTAGAGGAAGGGACTGATTATGTAATGGAAGCACTTGTTTACATGTCCCCTCCGCGTTCATATTAGCTGAAGGAAGACACCCTGCCTTCACTTCTTGGGATCTGCCACGTTGCATTAATGTCTTTCTTCATAGACTAGTAATTGGCCTACTTTTAGTAGAGCGTTTGTTGCCTGTTTAGAATTGTATGGCATTTACTGTTCTAATATTTAATGTGCAAAATACAAATTTTGGATTTAAATAGATAATAAAATTATTACTTACTCATTTACTTACTTGCTTATTTACTTTCTAGACCCACAAATATCGATGTCAGACATTTTAACATGCAGTCGGGTCGAGTCTCCTGCAGCTAACGGTTCATTTTACCCACTCTTTCCTTCCCATATATGTGCAGCTTAGCTCATACAGAAACTGAAAATTGTTTCAGATTAAAAGTTTGTGCATGGCAATTTTCAAGTCACAAATTGTCAATCTGATTTAGAGCTGGATGTTGACAATGCCATTTTAACATGTGAATATGATGTGATCTATAGAGTTGGTGTCTTTCAATGTTTAGATGCCGTCTCTGCTTCAACACACCAAACTCTGCAGACATTTACTGCTGAGGAAATAATTAATTCATTTGACTTAGTTGTGTTAAATGTCTAAATGTTGCAGGACAGCAACCCTTGAGGACTTGACTGGTTATTGTTTATTAGCACATTTGCAGTATTATTTTCAGGTGACAGACTAAATAGCACTCCTTCAGAAATTCAATACCCTCAATATTTTTTATCACTTAATTAATCTTGCTTTTACATTTTCTACAACTTTTTCCTTTATCTGTCTGGTGTGAATTTTGACTCCTTGTGGTGCTGTTTGTTCACACACACAGACCTCTGAAGCCTTCAAAGAACAGCTGGATTTATATTGAAAGTACATAAAGATGTCTGTTGGATTTTGGAAGTAAATGGTTGAATTGCATTTTATTTAGGGGTTTAACAGAAAAAAGGGGGCTAAATACAAATACAGCTACACTTTGCAGATTTTATTTGACAAAATAAAAATAGAGACCATGCACTGTTTTCCATCTACTTCACAGTTATGCACTACTTTGTGTCAGTCTGTTACATAAAACCCCAATGAATTACTCTAATTATATAAATGCAGGAAGGAAAGCAAGAGAAACAATGAATGAATGCAGCTGTTAATATAAATGAATAGTTTATTTCTACAATCAATACTTTTTCTTAAAAGTATTTTTTTTACATAAGTTACTGTCCACACACCTTGCAAAAAAAAAAAAAAAAAAAAACTGAAAGAAGCTGACTGCGACGTGTGTGGAATTCAATTACAGACCTGCTGTGAACGCACTTTATGTAACCCAGGGAGATTTGGGGAGGTGGCAGCCAGGTGGCGACCCTGTGGGCAGCGACACACACAAATCACAGCACCATGTCCGTTGGCCAGGAGCCAGGATCCTGCCACCACAGAGCCCACCAACACTCCAAGAGCAGTTCATGGTCACTCGCCTCAAACCCTCTCCACCCAGGCCTCCTCCTCTCTGTCTGGCTGCGCACTTAGGTCAGCAGAAAGGGATTGCCATACAAATTGTTTGCCACTTTCTCTATAATTCATGTTCTGCTCCTGAAATAGAGTACTTGAACAGCACACAGTGTTTCATCTTTGCTAGCAGGAAATAGAACTGCGTGTGTGTGTGTGTGTGTGTGTGTGTGTGTGTGTGTGTGTGCGGTGAAAGGTGGTATAAGTTCAGAAATGACAGACTGAGACTGACATGAAGGCTGTTTGCTGCAGTAATTTCTCCGTGTCGGATGGATGAATAAAGTGCTTGTGTTTTAATGTATGCAGCTGCTACACCTATAAAGATAAGAACCAACATTTCCTTCTAGCGGGTTATGAAGCGCTCATGCGATAACATGTGCACAAGTCCAGACTTCCTCCATGTGACCGGGACCCAGTCACCTCTGAGTTTCTCTGTGAAATTGAACAAGACATGCAAATTATGTGATAGTCAGCACCCTAAATATGGCTTCAGTTTTGACCATGAAACCATTAAAAAATAAAAATAAAAAGCCGGTGTACTTGTCCTGGAAATGTAGCTTGTCTCCTGAAAAACATGTTGTTTGCTGCAACCACCCACTGTCTGCTGTGTCCAGCATCTCCCTCTCGCCCATCCATGAGCTGTGAGTGGCATTCAGGCTAACTAGCCTTGACATAGGAGAGTCAGTCAGAGTTGAGAGGGAGCAGCCGTGGGAGCAAAGCCTGCGTGCCAGATTGGAGAACGTCAGGGAGACGCTGCAGCCTCTATTCTGGTTGCAGTCTCAAAAAAAACAAAAAAAAAAAACATGCCGAGCAGTATCCAGCTAGGTCAGTGGAGCATAAAGACAGTAGGCAGAAAACAAATGTTTTTTTTTTCTGATGTGTTTATACACAGTGATCAATAAAACATGGAGGGTCTTCACACTTTTAATGTCCTGTAATCAGTGCCTATGAACTCACTGTTCCCTTTGTGATCTAAGGAGGCAAAATGTTGCAGAAGTACACTGAGATTAGTTCAAGTGCCACTTTTATGCCACCTCAGGGCATACAAGAACCCTCACCTAATAACAATTTCAATTAAATCAGCCTATGGGGCATTGAATCATTAAAGGGCTTTATTAAAAAATGTCTTTCAGATAATCAACATTGCGTTGTTTTTTTCCAACAATAATGTTCGTCTTCAACCTTGATGTTGTTTTTGCTCATTTTGACTCTAACTTGAAAAAGCTGCAGAACGACATAATAAAACTGGTTTCTTGTGTAATATTCCTCAGAGTAATGCAGACATGCAGATGTATGTGTTTGTTTTATGGATGATGAACAAGAGTATAGTAATGACTTACACAGCATTTTTTTTTTTAAATATTCACACGCTCTCATCACCACTCTTATGGACAAAAACGTTGCCTTTCACCCGCAAGAGCTCCCTTTTCAAGGTCCCTCCAAATTGTCATTGTTGGACTGTAGACAAAGCAAACTTCTTATTCATGCAGATGCCATTAAAAGTTGTCATAACATGAGGATGATGAGCTGTCAAGCTCCAACAAATTTTCTCTGAATGACTATCATTGCATGGTTTAGAAAAAATAAAATCAGTCATGTGAGTATCATAAAAGATTGGTCTTGAAAGGTGGTTTGGGAAAAAAAGCAACAACAAAAAAATGTCTAGTCTTATATTAACAGACACCAAAGCTGACCATGTAAGTGTTCAGTGAGGTGAGGACTGACGGCAGACCATTGCATCTTCCCTACCAAATTCTGGAGCTAGTCTCTCAAAAGCCTTGCAATTTTAAGGGAAGATGAAGTTTAGGCTCTAAGAGTGAAGATAGGAGATTGCCACTATTTGCAGAATCTCATCTCAATAGAAGCTGTTTGGCTTTGATCGAAAGAACGAAGCACGTTTTTCACAGTGCAACTCTCAAGACGTATCTTCGTGACAATTGTTGCACCATTTTAAGGGCAATAAATAGGCTATCAAATAATGAACGCTTTAATATCAAGAAGCATTGTTACAAGAAATAAAAAAGCCAATCAAACAGACATTTTCTTTTCGTTTAACCATGCGATTTAGCATTTCCAAGTGATGTTTTGTGCCCTGTTTCACTTTGTAAAATTTATTGCTGTGAGGGGAAAAAATTTTATCCAGATTCTTTCACACAACATCATGCTTTAAAAAGACCGTAGACATTTGTGTGTTTGCTCAGTAGCTTTCAGTCAAATAGGATGTGACTGCCAGAGCAGATAGCAGCCATCTTGCTTGTCCCTACATGACATGAGCGTGACAGGATGGGGGTTGGCGGATGGGGGACGTAGAGGGGAATCCAGAAAACCGTTCCTAAAAGAAAGGAAGAAGTAATTAGTAAATGTCATTTGTGGAGAGTATGGCAAATTAGAAGCCCGATGGATCATGTAATTAGGACTGGAGCCTTTTCATTGGTGGCTTGGGGAAGGAAGAGGACACAAGAGCAGACTCTGGTGGCACTACGAACTGTGACAAAAATCATCTTTTCAAACTCAATCACCAGCAATTTCTGGTTGCTGTGTATGTGTGTGTGTGATGTATGTGTCATAAGAAAACAAGCAACACTTCTGTTCATTTTTCTGAGCTTGAAAAGCAACCCAATCCTGACCCGTGGTTTAGTATGCGGCTTTAGTGATGTGCAGTGTAATCTGTCGTGACATTTATTTCTAGATATATCCTCCAATTTTCACATGTTTGCCAACACAAAATAGGGCCTGATTGTGAAACAAAATTAAAATGATTAATTGATTCAGTTTTTTTGTTTGTTTGTTTGTTTTACTGATGGAAAACTGTAGTCTCAGTAATTGTTTTGAAAACATATGAAAAGCTCCCTCCTCTCTACATACCCTCCTCTGTAACACTTTCCTTCAGAGCTGTGAAATATCTGCTTGATAAAACCATCTGGAGCAAAACAAAGTAGAATCGCCTCAAAATCCATACAAATTTATATAAGCAACAAGTCTCATCAACACTCAAAAACAATACACTTACTGTTTAGCAGGTTCTGACGTCTATGCAAATGTATTCCTAAATGTGAAAAAGGATTATTTGCTTTGGACACTGGATGAGTTTATGAGCCAACTGTTATCCCCCTATCATGAATTTCAGTCAGAATTTCAATTCACTTTGTCGCTCTTTTAAATATTGAAGCGAAGAAAACTGAAAGTTTTTTGTAGAAATGTTGTGTAACCTGAAAGGAGGTCAAATGTACCAGCCATAAAAGTTTAAATAAACTTTGTTACATTTTATTCCTCCTCTACAAGATATAGACGTGGCAGGAGTCGATTTACCTTCAAATTGAAGCTTTTAAAAACAGAGAAAACATTTTATTGTGCAGCTCCCGAGTCATGGAACCACACAATTCTGTATTTTCTACTTTATATCATACCACTGCAGGGCAATAAAAAAAATATCAAGGTGGGCTAACGCTTCAAATTAATCAGTATTACTGATTTTCATTGTGCTAACACACCAGCGCTTTACCACTCCTGTGTCTTCATTAAACTAAAACATTGCTATAGTAGTTTTAAAGGATATGTATTTGATGGAATAAACAATAATTGCATATGAAAACAACAACAAAAGAGAATATTCTTGGTTATCACTTTTGTCTGTCTAGCCTTATTCGATTAGAAATACTCAGGAAAAAAAAAAAGTCTTCTGTTTACTTGTTAACAACACCCTCTGAGGAAAAGGTTGTTCCAGGATGTAAATTATAAACCATTTAGATTATGCTGAAAATGTGGTGCTTTTACAATAATGGCTCCAAAGGTATACAACGGTCCAACAAAAAGTTTCCAATATTGCCTGTTAAAACACACAGTAAGTGTAATGAGTAATAAAATTAGGCATGTCAGAGGGTTGGACTGATAATAAAAATAAAATGTATATGTATTCATATGTTTTTGCTATTTTTTTATTATTATTTTTTATTTTATTTGTTTATTTATTTATTATTAGACAAAATATTAGGTTCACTCTTGACAGCAGAAAATGCTACAAGATCCCATAAAAATAAATATATATATATATATATACATTTTTTTAATTGCCCCTTCAGAGATGAAACTTTATTGAATGTATTTTACAAGAGTCCAGTTAAATGTGTCCACTGTTTGCTTGATCTGTTTTCGTGAGCTCTAGAAAAAGTTTCATTGAGATAGCCATAAAAAAACATAAGTAATTGGATTCAAACAGACTGATTGTGTAGCTCCCAGTAAGGCAGCAGATTCACTGCTGCAAGATGAACTAGAGCCCATGATAATCCTCTTTAATGGAGGGGAATTACAAAGTAACAGATCTGATGTTTTTCTTTTTAATCCGTCCACTGTGTACCGTTGTTCTTTTTGTTTACTTTTGCTCGGTCGCAGTTTCATGCTCCTCTGCAGCGCAAAGCATAAGCATCCCACTTTACTGTTACTAACCATTCCTTTATGCAACAACCTCAAACTTCAATATTTTTTTATATTGTAGGATAGAACAGCATAAATAAACAGGTCTAAATAAAATCTGAAAAGTGTGGCATACACGTATGTTTTGCCCCCGTTGTCTCATAACCTTAAATACTATTCAGTGCAACTGCTTGTTTAGACCGTGTGTGTGTGTGTGTGTGTGTGTGTGTGTGCGTGTGTGTGTGTGTGTGTGTGTGTGTGTGTGTATGTGAGTTCCTTATGGATTTCCATTTGACTGCCCACTTTTCTCTAAAGAAGGTCTTCAAGCGCACAGCTGATTGAGATGGCTGAATTTACTCCAGGAGAAATTTTAGAGACTCTTTCATGTCATTCAGGTGAGTTAAACCGGGTAAATATGTAAAGCATTGCAGACTCTGGACACCACTGGGTTAATCTTATTGCTCAACAGCCACCACAGCTGTGGTTTACAGCATTGTAAACATCTTGTTTATATTGGCCAAGCCTGTTCATATAAAGCTGTAAAGTATTACTATACAATAGTAATGCTTGTACTCCATAGAGGCAGGGAGGAGAACCAAGAGCTCCTTTTGATTATGCACTAACCATGGGGGTAAAAACTGGTTAAATATTGTCTTACAGTTTGTATAACAAGTGGCTTCAGCTTAGATGAAACCAGTGGAACTTATTAAATTAGAAATTAGTGATTACATCAACATATGTTGGGGATGAAAAAGGGGTGACAGCATTTTCTGAGCTCAGGAGTGTGAGGCACTTTCAGTTCCGAGTGTGTAAACACATTTTGAAAATAATGGAAAAATAATAATATCAGTAACAAGTTTATTTTGTCACTAAAGTTGCGCAGTTGTTTATGTAAAGAATTTTACAATTACTTTCCTAAATCCCAGTGTCAGAGAAGTAGCACAACTTTACGTTCTAACATTTTCTAACTTAAATGTTTCAGATTCAACAGCCCACCAGACGGACGACCCTCTCCAAGGTCCTGAAATTTGTTTTCCCAAGCATGCGTCATGTGACTGCCGAGCTCAGCGCCGAGCTTACTGCTTTCTGGAGATTTCACGTGAGAAACGGACCTCAAGCCCCCCTTTTCTCTCATCCTGCGTCTGCGGCAGTTTTTAAAGGCTCTATTCTGCTCTTTTTTTTTCCACACGGATAATGAGGACGTTCAACGCACTGGGAGTGTGACAAAAGATTTTAGCATGTCGGACTGCCGCTTGCGGTTCTGCAACTATAGTTTTTAATTAAATGCCAACGCGGTGAATGCGTCGGACGGAGTGGACGAGCCCGCTGCTGGAAGTCCGCATTGAGAAAGTCATCATCTTCTCTTTGGTTTTTATTTTTCACTTCAGAAGGATGTAACGACCGACCTGCCGTGTGCAGGCTGAAGCGTCCCCCGTCAAAATGCAAAAGGGAATACGACTCAACGATGGTCATGTCACCTATCTGGGGCTTTTGGCGAAGAAGGATGGTACGAGGCGAGGATGCTTAAGCAAAAAGAGCTCGGACAACACGAAATGGCACACAAAGTGGTTCGCTTTGTTGCAGAACATGTTATTTTATTTTGAGAACGAGTCTAGCTCTCGGCCGTCGGGATTATACTTGTTGGAGGGGTGCTTATGCGACAGGGCGCCTTCACCAAAACCTTCTCTGTCAGCCAAGGAGTGCTTGGAAAAGCAGGTAAGGAGAGAGACACACAGCGAGAGCGAGAGAGAGAGAGAGAGAGAGAGAGAGAGAGAGAGAGAGAGAGCACACACAGGCAGGGACACGCACACACAACATGCGCACACACATGCACTTGCACACGATCCTCTCCCTATGTGCACAAAATACTGAGAAGGTGCAGCAATGAATGTAAAATTTGCTTCTGTGCGCTAAAAAAATGTCAGTTTTCTTGCAATATGCACGTATTTTTCTCACACGAATCCGCAAGAGAATCTCAAATCCAATGCAGTAGAAAAGCGTCAGGTTTCAGATTGCTTTGTTGCACGTTATGTAATTCATGCACGGCTTTAATGATGAGGTAAGAATAAAAAATAACACCTAACGGTGTTACAGCAGTCCTGGTGGCGAGCAATGCAGCGTATTTTGTTTCGCACCAAAACCTGTTTTCTTTTTATTTTCCTCTCTTGCTTTTCTAAGCAGTTGGCACTTTTCACTGATGCGTAAAATGTAAATATATTTATGGAAGTGGCGAGGGGGTGGGGAAGGCATCTGAACACATTAAACACATAAATGGCTTTCGAATATCAGTCGTCGTGTATTCCACGTTTAAGGGTGGAGAAGTTGGAGCCTATCTAATGGCTTATAAATAAAACAAGCACACATAATGAGAATTGTAGAAAAAAAAAAGTTACTGTTTCGAGGTTTCCACCTTGTGGCGAAACCACATAGTTACCGTTTAGCTCCCTCTAATCTGTATTACCTGAATCAAATGATTGAGTGTGGATAGTTCTAATGGGAGTAATACACAACCTACAGGTCAGTCGCAGTCAGAGGTATGTCTGAAATGTTCTTACCAAACTATAAGTATCATAATTTGAGCATCAAGCCACCGTAAATTAAGCTTCGCTCCACTTTCTTTCCACGGCCTGCACAACATTTTGAAAATTAAAGCTTGAAATGGGTCTCAGTGCTGTTATTGTGAACATGATGCTCCTCAGAGAGCTTCTCCCCTGCTCTGTAGATAGCTCTGCTATCCAAACTGAGGCCAGACTCTCACTGCGTACAGCTGCCCCTCTGCTGACAAAGCAGAACGTAGCACACGCTCTCAGAGTTGCTTGAAAGGCAACCAAAACAGTGATCATCTGAAACCTATTTCTCCTGAAGCCCGCTGTTTCGTTTCTGCATGGAAATCCGCGCACGTCTGCGTCCTGCAGAAACGAGTCCAAATGCAAAATTTTCCACGTCGTTTCTACGCGTTTGGCACAACGTGGAGAGGTGCACAAAGGTAACAGATTTACAAAGCTGATTTTCGAAAACATTAATGAAACAAATTGAACAGAAACATCTAATTGGAAAATTTAAGCAACGCACAACTACTGAAACTACAGATGCTGCCGCACAATCTCTATATTATGTGTTCTCAAATGGAGTTAGTGTGAAAATGATAACGCTTGAGCCCAGGGTTTCCATGGCAACCCTTATTTGCATCCTAAAGAATGATGCAGTTGGAAGAGGCGCGATAACAGACACAGGGAGAGAGAGAGAGAGAGAGAGAGAGAGAGAGAGAGAGAGAGAGTCAGTGCATCGCATCTCTTTTATTAATGCAAGCGCTATCAGAGTTAAATTTGTTCCTTACGGTACCTTCGAGGGGTCAGAGTCCAATTATAGAAAAACGCAGCTTGTTCTCGCCTGGTTGCGGCCTCACTTTTGCCAGAAACACGCAAAGCTGGCTGTGTGCTGCATTGGGTTATATGTGCCAACAGTTTTCACAAAAAAAACACTTTAGGGGCAACAGTTGCAAGTAAGGCGAAGACTATTATTCAAATGAAGTGGTATATACGCAGAATGATTGTAAACATGCTCATCTCTTAAATATATTCTGATATAGAATAAGTGATTGTGGTGCTAGAACACAGAGCAGTGTCTGAGAACGACAAAGGGAACAAAACAAGCTTTTGTTGAATAAATGTAAAGATCATGAGGTAAAACTGTAACATGTCTGCTTCTTTTTGTCAGTTTTTTTTTTTTTTTCATATCCATGATACAATTACTCCAAATGTGGAGCAACACGGCACAAATAACGATTAGCTGCAGGTTGATAGCTGCATCTGCAGACCAACGATTGATCTCATTTGATCTGACCGAGGCAGTTCAAAGGAGAGACAATGGCTAGTTTTAGGGTGAAGTAAAGCCGTGTTAGAAGAGAGTTGTACACCAATTGAAACCTTTGATTTATTTTCAAATATATACCTACATAATCTGCCTGTCTCTGTTGACACATCTTTGGTGATTTGAGGTATTTTTTATAGAAAAATTTGTGGTGCATAAACAAACTACATAAATCTAAAACCACTGAGCGTTTAATATATTTTGTGATCGTCAAGGATTTCAGGGATGCATTAATTTTGACTACATTTGAGTTTGATACAAACACTTTCGGTCAAGCCCACACAGTATAGGTTAACTTAAAAAGCATCCAAACCCTTTGAACTTTAGCAGTTCCCTGAATAACAAACCTTATATTCAGTTCGTTGGGGGGTTTTTGTAACAGACCAACAGAAAGCGTTGCATCATTGCGCATCATTATAAATTGGATACATAGTTTTAAAAGTCTTCTCCAAGTCTAACTGATAAAAGGTGCACATTTGTATTCAGCATGTTATATTGAGAGAACACAAAACCAAAATCCATCTGTCTTCAGAAGTCACCTAATTAGTAACTTAGAGCTGTGGTGTGTGCAATTTAACCTAAGTATTAATAAATCGGTTCTGTGACAGTTTCAGATGTTTCTGCATAACATTACTCAACAAATAGCACTGTCAAGGTTAGGTTATAAAACATGCAGAGCTTTGAAAACCAACATTTCCCAATGAAAGTAGGCAGAAAAACAAACTTTTCAAGACATTTCTGTTCATCTGCTCATGTCAGCATGACAACTATAAGCTGTGCATACCACAAATGACCTTTATGGAAATGTGAATGTAGGAAGTCATTATTAAAAGAAAGCAATAGGAAATTCTTTTTGTCGTTCCCTGCGCGCCATATAGCTGAAGATTATCTTAGATGAGATCACAATGCAACTCCATGTAAAACACTATGTGTAGCAAACAACTAACACTGCCCTGAACACACTGCCCAACAGTGAATAATGGTAGCAGCAGCATCATGATCTGGAGGTCCTTTTTATTAGCAGGAAGAGGAGAGCATGGCCAGAGTTGACGCAACGGTGAATGGAGCTCAATGCAGGGTGATGCTTCAGGAACATCTGTTAGATGCTACAAATGATTTAAGACCCATGTTGAGGTCCAGCTTCAAGCAGAATGTTAGTGGAGCCACAGCTGCAATGGAATGGTTTAGATCGTCCTAGTCAAAGTCCAGACCTAAGCCAAAGTTAAAATCTGTCAGGAAGATTTTTAAATTGATGTCTACAGCTTCCCTCCAGCCAGTGAGACTAAACTCAAGCTCTTTTTTTTCTTTTTCTTTTTTTTTTTTGCAAAAAGAATCACCATATGATTAAACATATCCCAAAAGATTTGAATCTGTAGTTGCAAAAAAAAAAAAATGCTAGCACTCACTCTGCATCTGATGAAGACCTTTGACAGGTCGGTCCACCTGGTGAGGTCTTCATTGGATAAGCTGCAGTTTGTCTACCGGCCTGGTATTGGGGTGGATGACGTCGTCGTCTACCTCCTACACCAATTCTTTTAACACCAATCATTCTGGACTTCAGAGGGACAAGCTGCATCTCTAAGAAGTGGACCGCCACATGTTCCATTGGATAATGGATTACATCACTGTCCATTCGTAGTATTTGGTGACACACGGCTGTAAGGAACTGTGCTGACACTGGCCCTCTTCAGCCTCTACACTACCGAAGTCTATGCTGCAGACCTCTCCATTAACTCCCCGGGTTGCCATACGCAGAAGTTCTCTGACTCTGCCATAGTCAGCCTCTCCAGGTGAGGACGACTCAGAGTACAGACGGTGAACTCAGGACTTTGCGAATTGGTTCCAGCAGAACCATCTCCTGACAACGTTGAGAAGATCAAGGAACTGGAGGTGGATTTCCACGTGATCAGACTCAGTACGCCGACAGCGATGAATATCCAGGCACCTGACATTGAGGTAGAGGCTGTTTAAAACCACCTGGGTTTGGTATTTACTCAGATTGTCTTCGTCTGAAGTTAAAATTTTAGTGGGGCATTAAAAAGATTAAATAAATCAATTGGAGGAGAAATAATCACAGCACTGTTGTATGCATGGCAGATTCCTTCAGTTGTTTCCTTCTCCTTCATCAGGTATTCTCTTGTTTGTCTGAAGGTAAGGCGTGTTATTTTAAACCTTGTTTTAATTCAGAATACCACCAGAGCAATTAAAAACATAAGGGCATCACAGAAAATTATTTTCCAGCAAGTAAAATATGCTGTATGTCCCACAGCTGAAAACAAAGAAAGACTTCTCTTTATTTCTTCAGTCAGTTTCAGTCCAACAGACAGAATAATAAAACAACAGCTGTGAACAACTGTTCTGACTGACCAGAGTTGCTAGGAAACAGGTCCTGCACTGTTCTGTACTCAGCCATGGCTCCAGCCTCCGTGTCTTATAGCATTTCCTCCAGGGAACCATGAGACATCCCAGGATCTGAATTGGGGGAGGCTTTCCTCAGTGTGCTCCATCAGCTGCACTGGTGGGCAAAGAAGATGTGGCTTCCCCAGGCTCTGTGTGGTTTAAATCACCCGCTTGATGTCTGCAACAAGGGAGCAGAACAAACACACAAGTAGTGGATAGGCCTCAGTCGAGCAACTGTCTGTAGCAGATGAAGGTTATATTAAATGCAGTATTTTTGCACACAATTTAAAGTCATACATATTTGACTTAAACCTAAGACAAAGTTTGGGAAAGATAAAAGCAGATTTCAAAACAAGGAAATCTGTCAAATGAAGATGTGTCAAATTTGATTAATTGATTTTTAACACCTAAATCGGCAGAGACAACCTGATAAAAAAGTGCCTTACTGGGTCAGATGAGGCTGAAACCTTTCTGGAACCAGCATGCATCTCCACCCTGTTACCATCAGCTCAGTTCCAACAGAGCAAATTTTGTAGCACAAAAAATAAAATAATCTACAAGGTGCCTCTTGATCCTACTATAAGTGCAAACCAAAGAAATAAACCTTGCTGGAACTTTATATCAGAGATTAAAAATGTTGCTGTTTTATTGTTTCCTCTTCTTTGTTTCAGTACTACTTTACTGTCAACTTCACCCATGAAAACCAAAAGGCTCTTGAGTTGCGCACAGAAGATGTAAAAGACTGCGATGAATGGGTGGCTGCAATATCACATGCCAGGTAAAGGTGCACACAAAGCCAATTAGACTCTGGAGTAGGGTTAGACATCTATTGGGGTTCTCAGACATATGACTTGGTTAGTTTAACATGACACGAAGCTGTGTTCATTAGCATGAGACATGTTACTCAAGATTCAGCACAGTACTAAGTGTGTTTTGTGTGTACTTTCATGTGATGCAGTTACAGAAACTTGGCCACAGAGCATGAGTCCCTCATGCAGAAGTATCTTCATCTGCTTCAGATTGTCGAGACAGAGAAAACAGTTGCTAAGCAACTTCGTCAACAGATAGAAGATGGCGAAATAGAGATTGAAAGGCTAAAGTCAGAGGTAATATTTACAGATTTTTGTTGTTGTTGTTTTTATGCTCACAGGAAACACTGGAATGTAACGTATGTTAATCCCAGGCATTGCAGATCATCGCAGTTGCCAATAAATGAAAAATATTGGTAAAGCCTATGCAAGCATTTTCCCTAACTGAATTTTTATATGCATTTATATTATCTCTTCGGTTTTAGTATGCTATAATGTTTAATATATGGTTATCTTGAAAATAATGAAATAAAAAAATTAAAGGCTTTTGTGTATTTTGGGATGAAAGGTGTGATATTTAAAGATTGTTACTGTGTAAGGTCAGAGAAAGTTACTTTTGTCGTTTTGTCAATATTTTGCAGACAAGCAGACCATATTTGTAATCAAATACAATTTTTTTTTTTAAATGCGAAGGTTTTTAAAGAGTCATAAAATAAGTTGGAGAGTGACTAACTTGGTGAAACGAGCTAGTTCTCTACTTTGCATCCCCTCCCAAACAAACAAGCAAAAAGCCTTCTGTGAACTTGAATATCAGCTTGTATTCTTAGGATCAAGTAGTCATTTTACTTTGATGTGCAAACTTGAGGCTTTTAATCAAACCGTGTCTGGAATGTGTATGAACTCTTTATGAAATGTTGTGACAGCTAACTGTTTTTGTGGCAACAAAATGAGAGAATCCATTTTCGCACAGAGTGGAAGAGCTCAGAGTAGTTTCTCATTGGATTTATATTTTTCTAACATCCCAATTAGCTTTTATTAATAAATAATAGTTTGACTGAATCAACTGTCAATAAATACACTGGATTTTACTGACAGATGTTTAGAACTGACTCTAGACATAGTTACAAGCGAAGTGAAAATTGGCGAATTAATCTCGCCAATTTTCACTGCTATGACCTGTCCAGATGACTTAGTCACTTTGTTTACTTGCTGCTACAGTAAGTGTGAGGAAGATAACAACTAGAGTGTGAACGATTAGTCTTTATTTTGGCTGCTTTTCTCACAGATTGCTGGACTGCTCAAAGACAATGAGAAGATCCATGCCAGCCCAGCAGCCGCCCCGACAGAAGACGACTCAGAAATCAAAAAGATCAAAAAGGTAACTGCGTAGAATTGAGACTTTTAGGGTCATTTCATTCATGCATTTGTGTTTTAGATGTCAACAGACTACACTGCCTGCTGCAGGTTCAGAGCTTTCTGAGAGGCTGGATCTGTAGGAGAAAGTGGAAGACCATCATCCAGGATTACATCCGCTCACCTCACGCAGAGAGCATGAGGAAGAGGAACCAGGTGGTGTTCAGCATGCTGGACTCAGAGGCCGAGTACGTCCAGCAGCTTCACATCCTGGTGAACAACTTCTTGAGGCCACTGCGCATGGCCGCCAGCTCTAAGAAGCCGCCGATTACACACGATGATGTCAGCAGCATTTTCCTCAACAGGTTGGTTCATTCTTTCTCACAGAAATCTTGAGGGGGCACTGTAGTTTCCAACTTTCTTCTTTTCCTTAAACAATATGTGGTGGACAAATCCATTACACATCCTCAGATTTGTAGGACATTATATACAGGGTTGATATTATGAAACTAGTTAGCTTAAAATGTTTCAAATTTTTTGCAAAATGAGAAAAAAAAAAATCTTCCTCTTGGCTTTTCAGTAGCATGCAAAATGAAATCTTCCGTGTTACATGCATGTCAGTTGTAATTAATTTTCTTTAGCAAGAGATTGAATGACTATCAATAACAGAAACTGCATAAAATAAAAAAATTTGTTGGAAAACCATAAGCATTGATTTTACTATTAAGAGTGCACTCTACATTATTCTCTCTGGCATTTTTGTTTTTCCATGAATAGTTGATTTTGTTCTTCAGCTTCTATTTTGAAGACAAATTAAGATGAAAATCAAAATCAAACAGCAGATTTTTGTACTCCAACTCCAGATTTGTCTTGAGATTTATAGGTTTTAAATGTTATTATTACTAATTAAATAATGTTTTTCTTTGTTTGTTTGTTTGTTTGTTTTTTTCTTATTTTAGTGAAACTATTATGTTCCTGCATCAGATTTTTTACCAGGGTTTGAAGGCCAGAATAGCAAGCTGGCCAACATTAGTACTGGGTAAGAATCCTCTATTTTTTTACTCTCATCGTACAAGATTGAAATAACATCAGAGCCCCTTTAAAATGGATACTTTCTTTGTATTGGCACATTTCCACAGCTGACCTTTTTGACATCTTGCTACCTATGCTGAACATCTACCAAGAATTTGTTAGAAACCACCAGTACAGCCTGCAGATTCTGGCTCACTGTAAGCAAAACCGGGATTTTGATAAGCTGCTGAAGCAGTATGAGGCCAAGCCTGACTGTGAGGAACGAACTCTGGAGACTTTCCTCACTTACCCAATGTTCCAGGTTAGTTTGTTTTTGCCATTAATTATCTTTTTGAATACCACAAAAACAACCATGTTTTGCTGTCAGTGTTCTGCTTTAACCCAAGCCAAGCTCTCCTTGCAGTTTGTAAGGATATTAATTTTAAGTCAGACAGTTTTTCCATATATAGAATGTCCATTTTCAACTATGTTGTTGTCACAGCACCTGTCTTATTTACTGTTGTGTCTCTCCAGATTCCAAGATACATTCTTACACTCCATGAGCTTCTGGCCCACACTCCCCACGAACACATAGAAAGGAACAGCTTGGACTACGCCAAATCTAAGCTGGAGGAGCTTTCGAGGTATTCACATGACCAAAACTCAGAATCATCGTCAAATTTCTGCTCATCTTCAAAGTTAGGTCCTGCTAAATCTGAATGATGAAATTTCCTCTCTCGTAGAATAATGCATGACGAGGTGAGCGAGACGGAAAACATCAGGAAGAACCTGGCAATAGAACGTATGATCATAGAGGGCTGCGAAGTCCTCCTTGACACCAGCCAGACGTTCGTGAGACAAGGTATCCTCCGCCGCTATCACAACACGCGGGGAATTCTTGTCCTTTCACATTACCAGACTGACAGCCTGATCGCACAGGGAGCAAAGGGAATTGCTTGATGCTCTTTGGGAAGTGTGAGCATTATTCACAGGGAGAGTCTGTAATTTCCTAATGTAATTAGACTGTTCTGAGGCACACTGATGATGAATCAGGAACTGTAAATGTCACATGTCCCCAACAGGCCTTTGTGGGTGAGGAGAGGGGAAAAGCGGTGGAAGCTGATTCAATCCCTATTATCTAATGTACTACATGTTTGTTTGTCTCTGTTTTTTTTTCCACTCTTAATCTTAACCCAGTCTTGCTTTTATGTTTATACATTCAAAATGAGATATTTCAATATCTGAGCTTTTGTTTTTGTTTTTTTATTTATTTATTTATTTCTGTCTGGCATTTAATCACACAAAATTGTTCCTATTTTAGATCTTTTAGGAATAATTAAAAACATTTTTTTTAAATGTTGTTTTACCTGTCTTCGGATTTAAAACTTTTCAAACATTATCTTAGTAGCTAACTTTTAAAGTATCTTATTTGTTCCACAAGCTTCTGACAATAGTTTTCCAGAGATTTCACCTGTTCTTCTGTAAGGATGACTGATGACTGAGTCAGGTTTGTAGGTCTCATTGATTTCATACACCTTTTCAGTTCTGCCTACAAATTATCTATGGTGCTGAGATTAGGACTTTGTGAAAGCCACTCCAAAAAGCAAAGACATTCGTTGTCTTTAATTCACTTTGTAATTAATGCGTTGGCTCATTCTCTATTTCGAAAACATATGGGGGCTGAAGATTTAACTTTCTCTCTGATATTGTGATGTTTTGCTTCAATGTGTACACAATAATTTATTTCCTCATGATGCCATGTATTTTGTGATCTGCATTTCTTATTCATCACAGTAAGACCCACACAACTACTGCCATTACCTTACTTCACAGCTGGGAAGGCGATTTCCGTCTTGCAGCCTTCCCTCTTTTTCTTTGAAATGTAATGATGGTCATTGTGGCGAAACGCTTTGCTCATAGTTCCATCAGACCACAGCACATATCTCCTCAAGTTAAAGTTTTGTTCCTAGATGGATTAATCAGATGTTAACAGCTTCTTGGTAATGTCTTCTTCTCTGACTGGCTTTTCAGTCCAGGTCAGTGCAAGAAATAAATAGACACTATCCAATTTAGTGTAGATAGTGACACTCTCTTACTCACTTCATTCAGCATCTTCACTAGAGTTGTGCTAAATTGCATAGACACGGGTTCTATGTTCCAGTACATAGAACCCGTGTCTCCTTCCTAAAAGGCATGATGGCTGGATATCCCCATGCTGTTTATTCTTACACGGAGTTAACATATATAGCTTGTTTTGGTCATGCCAACCACTTTTGATGCATTTTTACGCCATAGCCACTTCCAGCAAGCCACACTGTGCGCACATTCATTCACTGCTATGCAAAGCATTAGGTAACTTGCAGCTAAGTGACTTTCCCCAGGGCACATTGACATATGGCAGGTTAGGAAGACAGAATTCAAGTCACAACTTTCTGCAAAATGTCTCAACTTACCAGTGAGCCATCACACACCCTAGTATGTAATAGTTTGCTTAGACGAACATATGAACACCTCAAGGCATGTAGAAATTTTAACCAGGGGTGAACCAGAGTTGTGGACGTCCATAATTTTCTTCCTAATGTCTTGACTGATGCCTTTTAGTTTTTGTTTCCATTATGTCACACAAAGTGCAAAGGCGTTGCCTAAGAATACATCCAGAGATGTAAAGTTTTGAATTTGAAGTAAACAATATAAAATGACCTCGTCATTTTTAGGATTCTTAAAATAAAAATCATGTTGTTAATCCCAACTGATGTGAAACAGAACAAGCTTAGGTTTATTTCATGGCAGATGATAAGCGGAAAAAAATGGTTTTCGTCTTTTAAGGTACTGCATGCCAAAATCTGGGTTTCTACTGTTAATATTTATCTCCTTTTCTATTTGTGGACTATAGGGTCTTTAATCCAGGTGCCAATGAGCGAGAAGGGCAAGATCACCCGTGGGCGACTGGGTTCTCTCTCTCTAAAGAAGGAGGGGGAGAGGCAGTGCTTTCTCTTCTCCAAGCATTTGATCATCTGCACTAGGGGTTCAGGAGCCAAGCTTCATCTCACTAAGGTGGGCCTAAGCTGCAGAGCTGGCTAGAACTGTATATTTTCTTCATTTTTAACATGTCTTGTGGTACGGTGAATGTTCAAGATAAAAAAAAAAAGAAGAACCATAATCAACAGCACACATATCAAGAGTGAATGCACCAATGCAGTCATGTGGAAAAAATGAGGATAACGTCAAGGCAGTCTGTGTTTTCTGAGCATATTTGGTCATACAGATATTTAGTACTAGGGAATTTTATGTTTTATTAATATTTATTTATGTCACCTAAACAACAACAACAAAAGGGAAGGAAAAATATTTTAAATTGCTCTACAAGATGTAATTAAGGTGTCATTCATGATGGAGAATGAATATTTATTCCCACTTAAAGTAGCTAAAATTAAACACTGAAACATTACATCAGAACAGACTCCAGCCAAACAACTCTGAAAGCCAAAACTTCTAGGTATTTTCACAGAGCGTTAGTTTAAGGCTGTTCACACTAACTGATCCGGGTTGTTGCACCTTTGTGTCTTTATTTCTCCTCCGAACACACTTGTTTGATTTTCAGCTGAAATGTGCAGAACAGATGACAGATGGCAAATATTTTTAAATAAATTACTACAGTCCCCATTTATTTCTTCATCAAAAACCTGCCATTTTAACAGGGGCATGCAGACTCTTAGATCCACTGTACATTTGTGTCCAAGAAGTTAAACAGCGCATTTATTATTACTCCACATAACTCAAACCTGAAGGTTTTAAGATCCGACTTATGTTATTGATTCTCGTAGTTCAATCTACACATGGTGTGCATGCAAACATTCATCTGCATTACAGTAAGATCAATCTGTGATTTTTTTTTTTTTTTTCACAAACTCTGAGAAATGTACATTCTAAAATGATTAGTATTTTAGCAGGGTTACTTGCTGTTACACAAAGATGCATTCTGTTGAGTGAAAAACGGCTGGTGTGAAACACTAAGTCTGTTTTTTTACGTGCTATTTTTAGAACGGAGTGGTCTCGCTTATAGACTGCACTCTGATGGAGGAGCCTGAGGGGACAGATGACGAGTGTAAGAGTTTAATTCATGTTCCAGCTTGCAGCAATACGCATTATATGCAGTGTGTTTGAGATTTTGTGTAATGTCTGATTGCCACAGTGCATAATAATGTAATAATGTTATAAATTCGGTCATTGGAAGTGGCAAAATTTTAATCAGTTCAGCAGAACAACCAAAATATTTTCTTTCAGGAGCTGTAATGTAAAGCAATAAAAGAACGGCATTATATATTTTAGGGCATTCGATAAGTGATTATTATTTATGTTAGGAGCAGAGGTAATGGCTCACCACAGTCACTGTAAAATAGGATTTTACTTATAATCAAGAACAAAATCACAAAATAACTTAGAATTGACATTTTAACTCTGTAACATTTTGTAGTAGTGGAGGTTCACATAGAGTGGCAAACATTACCAAAACTTATCTTCTTATGTATTCCAGAAAGAATGCAGATCCTTAACTTCATTTTGGAGTCTTCAAAAACCTCCTAACATTTTCCATTTCACTATTTTCCATAACACATACAGGTTGCTATATTCCATTTAGCCTTCCTATTGTCTGCAGAAAGTCTTGCTCTCTCACAGAGTTTTGCATCCTTAATGAAATGCAGACATTCAGTGAAAACAGTTTCTATGATTTAGCTTCTTGCTAGTTTGTGCTTCCTCTGACTTTATTTGAAACGCCCAAGGGATTGTAAACTTAGGTAACACTGAGTCTTGTTCAGTCTGTAACAGCTTCCTCATGAAAGCAGTGTTGTTATCGGCGTATGGTGCAATTACTGACCAGTGGGTCACCAGTGGGTCACTGGTCAGGGCTAGAAAGCTGTTAGTTCTGGTTAGCTGATTTCTCATCTATAAAAGAATAAAATAACTAAAGACATCTTACTAGGTATACTAGAGCGATTTTACTGTCCTTTACATCACAAGCTTTGTATTTTAAGCTGACTTTGCTACAGTTACATGAAATATATTTTTTTTTGTGCCATGACTGCCTATTTGATTAAAGCTATAGAGAATGACATCTTGTCTTTTTGCTCCCCTCAAAGCTAAATCCGATAAGAGCGGCCAGGACATGGAGCACCTGGATTTTAAGATTGTTGTGGAGCCAAAGGACAGTCAGTCATTCACGATCATCCTGGTGGCCTCCTCCAGGCAGGAGAAGTCTGCGTGGACCAGTGACATCAGCCAGGCATGTCAACACACATAACAATCCCCAGCAGTGAGACACGAAGCTGAGCGTGTCGGCTGAAAGCCTTCATATTACGGAACTCACTAACGTTTCCTCTGTCTCTTCTGTTTACTTCACTGCCCCTTTCCTGCAGTGCATAGACAACATCCGCTGCAATGGGCTGATGATGAACGCTTTTGAAGACAACTCTAAAGTCACGGTGCCACAGATGATAAAGTGAGACATATTTTATTTGCATTCAATACTGTGCGTCCTGCCTTCTCTGAGCCCTTTCTTTTCTGATCTTTGTGGGCCATTCTTTTGCAAATAGATCCGATTCGAGTCTGTACTGTGATGACGTGGATATCCGCTTCAGCAAGATGATGAACTCCTGCAAAGTGCTGCAGATTCGCTATGCCAGCGTCGAACGTTTGCTGGAAAGACTGACCGATCTCCGCTTCCTTTCGATTGACTTCCTGAACACTTTCCTGCACTCCTACCGTGTGTTCACCACCGCTGACGTGGTGCTGGATAAACTCATTACTATCTACAAGAAGCCCATCAGTGCCATCCCTGCTCGGTGAGTCATGAGGCATATTTGAGCATATTTGAATGTTTTACTGCCATCAATGACACTTTTTTTATCAGAAAACAAATAAAACTCTTAAGAGTCTGGCATATCAGCATCTCTCTCGTTGGATAAAAGGCTGATGCTTGTGAAGTGTGTTCCCCACTTAAAAGTTTTGACATTTTAATCACGCTTGAATGTTTTTAAATAATCAAACAAATTCTTATCTCAAAGACAACCTCACAAAATAGTAAATGCAGTTTGCTAAGGATTTTATTAACTAAGCAAAAACATCCATCTAAATCAATCTTGCCCTATGTGAAAACATGTTTACTTCCTGAACCTAATTGATTTTGCTGCTGTTGTCAGTAGGTGCCATCGAGTGTTTGAGATATTTGGAAATTTGTCTTCCCTGTCCGTCTTCCCTGTGATAGATTGCAAACTTGACAACTTTTTTTTTTTTTTTTTTGGAAAGCTGAATTCAGTTTCTCCAGCCACTGCTTAACACGATGCCAGTATTACAAAATCAGGAAACCATTTAAATGGAATCAGTTTAACAACAGGAAATAGGCAAAAACCGACACATTGTGGCCCAAAAAATTGAATAACAGTTGCTAAAGAAAGACACTAAAATCCATTGGTCTAGAAACAAATACAAAGCCATTTATAAGTTTTTTGAGAATCTTACAAACTTCATCAAAAGCCATTATGCAAACATGGGCAAAACATGGAAAAGCGATTAACATTCTTCGGAGTGGCCAGTGGACCAGAATTACCCCGAGAGTGCATTGATGACTCACAAAAGAACAAGAACAACATCTAAAGGACTGCAGAGTTTACTTGCAGTCTTGAGGCTGATTTGATGCTGAATGTGACCTTGAAGATTTGCCATAATCAATGTCCCGCCATCAGTTTGGGACCTTAGCCAATGCACACATGGGTACTGCAGCAAGTCCACCTGAACAGCTGAAAGAAATAACAAAATTGTGGTTTTGGAGCGATTTAGCAAAAGTTGGGATGCTCTGTTATGATTTTAAACAATTTATGGCTGAAAACCTTCAATTGCAGGTAAATTAAAACAATCATGCAAAGAACAGACAGCCAAATTTCTGCTACAGTAATTTAAAATAATGACTGCATGTTATCAGAAAATATATTCAACAATCTGAAACATTTAAGAGAGACAAAAAAGAAGAAGCAGAAGAAATCAGACGGAGGCCAGATACTTTCTCTCTGCGCCATATTTGTTTCAGCAGGTAGTGAGAAGACAGAAAGGCATCAAATAAGGGGCAATGCTCTATTATGTTTCAGTTTGTCTGCATGAACTTGTGTAGGTTGTATGTGTGCTTTGGGTCAGTGATTGGGTCCAGTTAGTTCTTTTTGGCTGGGAGTGCCCAAACTCTGATCTGTCGCGCTATGGCAACCATGATTAATGCTGCAGGACCCCACCCTTCCCTTGTTTCCCTCTCTTCATTTTTTTTTTGAGAATATCTGTACCGTGAAATATAGACAGAAGTGTTGCATTGTGGGCTAACTCCCAGCACTGCATGCCTAGAGTGAGGACCCAGGTTCAGATCAGACAGAACTCCCCATGTCCACGCCCTGCAGTATGCTTTCCCATGGTGCTTGTAATGTCACTGTGAGACACCTACACTTGGCTGCTTGTGTCAGCAGTGGCCATGCGCACTATCACTCGCTGTGCTATTTATGGGAACCCGTGAGGTCGGCAGGAGGGTGGCAGGGAGTGGGAGAGGTTTACTGAAATGCTGCAGTCTGTATCCTGCTCTAAAATGTTGAGACTTGGTCGCAAAAACAGTTTTGATTTGCTGGATTTGCTCGTTTCACAAGAAAAGTATAAAGTTCTGGATAGAAGTTTATATGCACTCATCCATGGAATGACTCTAATATTAATTTGTGATTTTTTTTTGTGATTCATTTGAACTGTTACTTTTTTGTGGGTGGAATGATAATACAACAAACAAAGTCACACCTTTTTTAAAAAACAAACAAAATGGAATTTAATGAATACATTTGAATCAAGTGTAGCTTTTCTCTTATCCACACTGGATCAGAATTATATATTGAATATATTTTTCCTCATCAAATTAGACTCAGTTACCATAATCCAGCATGCCATAGACTGGCACTGGGGATTTCATAAGAAGAGAGTTGGATGACAGTCATGGGAACACAGTCTTGGAGAGATGCAAATGGCAGAACCAAGTGCAGCTCCAGTCGAATTTATTTAATCTGGCATAACTTGGTTAAAACTGTGTTGAGTTATTTTCATTCACCTTAACTTGTGGTGAATCCAATCTTTGAAGTTCCAGCCAGATTCATTTGGTTTGTTTTGGTGAACCTTCAATGTGACCAGAATGTTCCTTCATGTATTTAGAACTTCAAATTATGCCTGTAAGTGTTTTTGGTCCTGGGTTTGAATCCTGGTGTGGGTTCTTTCTGCATGGAGTTTGTTTCCGCCCACAGTCCAAAGAGATGACTGTAATGTTAATTGGTTTTTATAAGTTGCCCTTAGGTATATGTGCGTGAAGGCATGGTAATTTTTCCTGTTCATCTTTGGCAATGTGAGGAACTGGCAACCTGCCCAGGGTGCACCCTGCTTCTAGTCTGATGACCGATGGAGATAGGCACCAGCTGCCCCACTTACATAGATAAGCAGATATGGACAGTGGATGGATGGGTGTATATTTCTCTCATTCTTTTCTGTAACATATGCAATTAAAGGTCAATAAGGAAGAACATGAATTACTCCTTCAGATTTTTGAAACCAATGAGATAATTTATACAAATGAGTTGCTTATCATTTGCCACAGTTAATGATTGACTGCATATGAGGCTTGATCCTTTTACTACTCTACCAATTCAGCCAAGAAAGGAACTCTAATATCCCAATGTCATGCAAGTTCATGCAAACTTCTGACCAGTACCATAAGTGTTCTTTGTTCAGTTAGCCTATTACCTAAATAAAATTCTACTATATCATACAAACATATTTCTTTATGCTAACCACAATGCAGGTCCCTGGAGTTATTCTTTGCCAGCAGTCAGAACAATAAGCTTCTATATGGAGAGGCTCCGAGTTCTCCCAGAGCAAGCAGGAAGTTTTCCTCCCCTCCTCCTCTTGCTATTGCCAAAAACTCATCCCCCAACCGCCGACGCAAGCTCTCTCTCAACATCCCCATCATCACTGGGGGCAAAGCTCTTGACCTGGCTGCCCTCAGCTGCTCCTCAAATGGCTATGCAAGCATGTATTCCACCATGTCGCCATTCAGCAAGACCACCTTGGACATCAACAAGCTGTACGTGTCCAGCCCGATCACAAGCAAGATCCCTGATGAGGGAGAGGACAAGAAAGACAAGGTGGAAGACACATCAGTGTGCAAACAAGGTTGGTCGGCTGCAGGCAATCCTAGAAAAACACTCCTTTTGATTTTATATTGACATTATTAATGTGATCAAAACCTTGGTCTTTGTTCAGATCTTTCTGTGCGAGAGGAAAGCGACAATGATCAAAACCAGAGCGATGACGGGGATCCAGAAGCATCTCCCACCAAGTCTCCAACCACACCAAAAAACGTCAAATGCAAAAACTCCTCAGGTACATTGCGTCCAAAACAAGAAGTGTGACATAACCTCACATCATGAACATGATAGACAATCTTCTGGATGGCACACTCCCCTAAACACTCAAAATTTATCCTGTAAACTGTTATTTTTTTATGTTGCAGTTAGACACATTTTAGTTAGTTGCAGTGCTACAATAATTACTTTCAAGGATTAAAAAAAAAAAAAATCTTCCTTCTCCGGGGGCTAAAATGTTCTGTATGTTATCTGGAATAAAAATAGGGATAAAGCCGCTGCACATCATAATGTGTTCATGGTTCATGAGCATGTTGGGGAAAACCAGATCTTGGCTACAGTAGGTGTTAAGAAAAACTTGTGTCATAGCAACTACATCAAGAGCGTGCTTTCCCTGGCGCCCCCAGTAATGAGTCTGTTTCGCTGCCACCAAGATTATTTTTGCCTTATAAATCTATTGCCAAAACAAAACAAAAAAAAATGCATGCTAGATTTTTAACAGCAAGTCTTGGACAACGACATGTACATTTGGTGAAACTGTTGAGCAGGGTTACAGATTTCCATCAGCGTATGAGCTGGTGATTCGAACAGGGTAGAGAGCTGAGAGTCTGTTGATTTCACTGTTATGCTGATATTTGCTGGCTATATTTAGCAGCAACCATCTTAAATATCAAAGCCTCTTGAAGAGAAAAGTGTAGAGGGAAACTGTTGTGTCGGTCTCTAGTGCTCCCTGGTGGAGGCGTGTGCAACCAACACCAGGTTATTCTGCAGTCTGAATAAATTCAGTTATTTTTAGTAAAATGCAGTTACATAACAGTTCTTGTTTGAAAATAATTTATTTTAACTACAGGAACCTGTTTTTTTTTTTTTTGTTTGTTTTGTTTTTTGTAGAGTTTTCTCTGTTTTCGTACAACAATGGCATGGTCATGTCCTCATGTCGAGAGTTGGACAACAATCGTAGCTCTTTGTCTGCTGCCTCGGCCTTTGCCATTGCCACAGCTGGAGCCAATGAGGGAACGCCTACCAAGGAAAAATATCGGCGGATGTCCCTTGCCAGCACAGGTATGTGCAACTAAAGGATTCATTAAAAAAAAAAAAAAAAAACCCTGTAGTAAAACTGTACAACGAAAATACATTTGGGATCTACATCTAAAGGTAGGTTGTTAGTCAGGTCAAGGCTTCATTGGACCATAAAATATTTGGTAGAACAGGGACTTTTGGGCCCATTTGTCCACCTCTAACATCTCTTTTTGCATCCATCCCTGCTCTTTAACCAATAAAAAAATTAAGTCTGAATGCACTCTCCAGTATTTTGTTTCACAATCACATCAAATTAGAAGTTCTTTGATCTTTACAACATACTCTAAAACTGACTTAAAAGGCTCCTTCCTGACTTTTTCCTTGTTCAAGTCATAATTTTTCTGTTGCTGCTGCTTATTCATTGATAGATCAGTTTGTCTTAATTGCACTGTTAAAATGAAGATGAGGGTGAAATAAAAATGAAAAAAACATCTTAAACTCTTAAGTTTATACAATATCTCAGCTGTAAGTGTGAATGGGGTCTCCCCATAAAAGCTAGAAGATTTTTACTGGAGATCCAGGTCCTCACAGACAAAACGAGCAGAGTCTTGAAAGTGGCAAGATATCTTTTGCAATAACTTGGCATAAGCATTTTAATATTTAGAAAATATTTGTGGTGTAAAGTTTTTCTAGTTGAACATCGATTCAATTGATATGACTTTTTGTTGGCAAATGTAGAACTTTATAGGTGATTTGGAAATGTGTGACCACAATAATTGCAATAATATGTAAATAAAGCTCAAAGTTTTATGCAGGACGTGAGTCTCAACTTGACAAACAAAGCGTTTGAATATAAAGCATTGATTATTGAGGTTAGAGCTAGATCTTACAATGTTTATTTTGAGATAATTTATCTGCATATCAGGTTTTTTTTTTTTTTTTTTTTTACAAAATATTATATAGTTTGTCTTGCAAATATTGGGGGAAGTTTTACTTCACCAAAACTGGATATCAATTTTTACTAGATCACTATTTCCGAGTTGTTTAAATATGTGTTGCTTGAGTAGGCATTGGCCAACTTCCTCCATTAATATACCACTGTTTTTAAACATTTGAAGAAAAGGCTGTAGTTTCCAGAGTTTTCATTTGTGGCATATAGAAAAGAGATAAGCAGCACTACCCTGCTTTCCAATAAGCTGGCTGAAACATTGCTACATTTTTCCCTTTCTAACATAAATACAAATCTGGCTGTTTAACAGCTTTTGCAGACAAGAAAAATGAGCTTGAGAGCTCAAGGAGCACCACCTATCCAACTTGTTTAGGAATTACTGTTTTAAAACAATACTTGGATATCTAAAAGTGGAATGTGTCATAACTTTCTATATCTTTTGAACAAAGTGCATTCCTGTCAAATCACAAGGGAAAGTTTGAGCTATAAAGTTTCACTCCATTTGCACATTGCATCAGCAAAACAATGCACTACATGCATGAACAGAGGGGCTTAGGAAAGTTACTAAGATGAAAATAATAATAATAATATTTTAAAAAGCAGATACTGTTTTGATGCTTCAAGGTTTATTTACAAACACCTTGTGTCTGAAAGGTATCCCCAGGTCCCTGCTCACATATGAGCAATATAATTCTAGCATTAGCGTGTTCAAATAATGACTTTGCTAACATACATATTGAGCTAATTTGAAGTACAACATTTATCAAACTGTTCTGCTCCAGCACTCCTGGGGCCCCAGATCAGCAAGAAGCTCTGAACAGTAGCTCGGTCTACTTATACCCACTGCTAGCTCACTTCATTGTATACAATATAAACCGAAGTTCACCTTTACTTACACCCTAATAAAACTGTCATTAAGTGTAAAGAATTAAACCGATTGAAGATTTTGTGGTTTGTTGATGTTTTCCTCACGTTTTACCTTTTGTTATTTTTTTATTTTTTGTGAACATTAGGGTTTCCAACGGATCAGAGAAACGGTGACAAGGAGTTTGTGATCAGACGGGCAGCAACCAACAGAGTCCTGAATGTACTGAGACATTGGGTGTCCAAACACTTTCCGGTAAATGCTCTGTTCAGATACATTTAGATGCAGATTTTCTTTTTTTTTTTTATCATGACCCAAATAATTGATCTTTGTAAAGTTACCCAGACGTGTGTTCTCTGCGTCTTTTCAGGACTTTGAGAGTAACAATGAGCTGAAGACAAAGGTCATTGCCTTCCTGGAGGAAGTGATGCATGACCCTGAGCTGCTGACCCAGGAGAGGAAAGCAGCAGCCAACATCATCAGGTATCACTGACCGCTGCTACATCGTGGGATTAAAATGGGTTTAATTTATTAGTTAACAAATAAAATTACAAGAAATCCTTTATTTGATTATTTATGAGCAAATAAATGAAAAGGGGTTACAAATATCATAATCATTAGTACTGCTATGCTATGTGAGTGCAGTGCAGTGGCCATGAGGTGAGCAAACACCCAAAACATATTATTTTAAAAAATAAAGCAGAAAAAAATACATAATTATGACCATCATTATTTTAATTATAAGGATTTTATTTTTAACAGAAAGTAAAATAACAAATCCCTGGTGATGGTGAGATAAGGCTTTAAGACGCATTTAAGCTGTCCATCTATTTTATTCTTATAAGTGTTCCTAGATATATTGTTTATGTGGTTTGGTGTACTCATTTATAAAACTTATCAAAGTCTTTTTTCATTCCACACCTGAACAAATTGACAAAAACAAAGTTCAACATGGTTTTGTTTCTTTTTCTCTGTCAGGACTTTAACTCAGGAAGATCACAGTGACAACCAGATCACAATGGAGGACGTGACACAGTTGGTGAGTCGAGTCAATTGCTTTTGACATTCACAAATTGTTTATATTAGAAACCCGTGATTTTGGAGTTTTTACAATACTTAATAAATTAATTAAACCATAACCTACTGTAGCTGTACGGTGTTTTTTCAAAAGTTGTATCTGAAACCTTGTAGTTTCCAAGCCCTGCAGACATCTGTGAATTGTCAAGTGGATATGATTTGTCTAAATGTATATGTGCAGTGCTTGGTCAAATAAGATGAATGCTTATTCTTTACTCAACCTGTTAATAAAATTTATTTTTAATGTATTATTATGACTAAATCAGCTGTAAACCCTGGTGATGGTGAGATAAGGCTTTAAGACGCATTTAAGCTGTTCATCTATTTTATTCTCTTATGGGCCAAAACTCCAATGACATTAATTTGCTTTACTGTGCCATCAAGTGGCCAATTGATGCAAAGTAGGCTTTAGTACGTGAAGTCCCCCCAAAAGACTTGTCGCCATGATTGCGGTAAAAAGTGGCTGTGCAAAGCACTTGAATAACATCTCAACAAAATATATTTTTCAAGGTTTATTTTATGTTTTGCATTTTAACCGATGCTCACACTTGTTTACCTTACACAGGTGGGAGGGGGGAAGGCCGAGCCGTTTGAGAGCCACTCTGCCTTGGAAATTGCAGAGCAGCTAACTCTGCTTGACCACCTGGTGTTTAAAGTCATCCCATATGAGTAAGTGCCACAGTAAAGCTGAACACATCTGTGACCTATGCACCACAAAGTCGATTAGTTATTTAAGTGAGGTTCATCTTTCAAGTTCCTCCTCTAAGTTAAGTTCTTTGTATTTCAGGGAATTCTTCGGTCAAGGCTGGATGAAGAATGACAAAAATGAGAAGACACCGTACATCATGAGAACCACCAAGCATTTCAATGATGTAAGCTATATAGACACACTTAAGCTCATTTTATTTACTCCAAAACTTATTTTTCTTTCTCTTTCCTCTGAAGACAAGCAACCTGATCGCAACAGAGATCCTGCGGTGTGACGACTTGGTCACTCGAGTGGCTGTCATAGAGAAATGGGTGGCTGTGGCCGACATCTGCCGTTGTTTGCATAACTACAATGCTGTGCTTGAAATCACCTCATCTCTAAACCGGAGCTCTGTTTTTCGCCTCAAGAAGACCTGGCTAAAAGTCTCCAAACAGGTATGAGTTTCTGCAGATGCTGTTGCAAACTTCTCCTTGAAGCTTTGACGATAAAAATACATTTCCTATTTGCTCTTTTTCATAGACAAAAGCGCTTATTGACAAGCTCCAAAAGCTGGTTTCATCAGAGGGAAGGTTCAAAAACTTGAGAGAAGCTCTGAAGAAGTAAGTTCTGTCCAGACACCTCCTATTGAAGTAAGAGAATAAAGGGTCGAGTAGAGAAGGTGGATGCTGATAGTACGTTTTGTTTTTTTTTCACTAGCTGTGATCCTCCCTGTGTACCATATCTGGGGATGTACCTCACTGATTTGGCTTTCATTGAAGAAGGAACGCCGAACTACACCGAAGACAATTTGGTCAACTTCTCAAAGATGAGGATGGTGAGATGTTTGGGGCTCTGTTGCATTAGACGCAAATTTGATCTTGACAAGCAGAAAGTAACATCTTGCTTGTTTTCTTTTTATAGATATCTCACATCATCAGAGAAATCAGGCAGTTTCAACAAACAGCATATAAGATTGACCTGCAACCAAAGGTAAATGAGTGACTGTGGCTTTTCATCCATGAAATGACTTTTCTATAAATCAAGGAGACCTAAAGGTGCCCTGAATCCATCTATTTGGAGCTGGGCCTGATAGGGGGAGCTCTGTGGAGAGGAACTGAGAGTCTATCCAGATTCCTAGGGACCGTAGTGTAAATCTACAACATATGGGGACAGTTTCTGAGGTTGCATAGTTATGAAAAGTCCCTAGCTATGCAAGTTCCCAGCATGATAAATTAGCTTTAGAAGTTGGCCTAATTATGACGAGGAAGTAGTTTTTTTTTTTGTTTTGTTTTGGGTTTTTTTACCCTTTCCGCAAAGGATAAAAAAATGCCTTTTGCTGTAATTTTCAGAAAAATAGTACTAAATACATTGGACCAGACTAAATGGTGAGTGCTAGGTGCATGTATCTTTAAAGCAGCAGATATTTTAAAGGCATAGGTCCATGGTTTTGCAATAATCAAGATAAACCCAGAGGAATATAAGACCAGGCCACATATTCTGGTTGGTAAGATCTATTGACACATTGAAGATAATTTAGGGTAACTACTGAAAAATATCTACCTCTTTTAATAACTGAATGTTTTTCAAGTAGCCACCTCTTGACCAGCGGAATAGCCCTTTAAAAATCACGCTCAAACCGATAAACGTCCAGTAACAAAAGCACCAAAACGCATGTGTTAGTTAGAAAGTATTTTGTTGTTAAAATTGGGCAATGGACCATGGTATGGTTTTAAGAGCTGTTTGTTATACACTAGTGTCTATCAAGCTCAAGATGAGCTTGATAGACATATTTTTTTAGGATCTTTGATACGAACATATCTTGAAGTATTTTTTTTTTAGATTTAGTGTGGAAGAAAAAGTTTTTGCAGTGTTAATGTTGAATATCTCTGTAATTGTTCAAAGAAAATATTTGGTTGCCAGAGATCTTTTGTTTGTGAACCTAAACATATTACCTAATCTGTTGCAGTCCTTAACCTTTGCTGTTTCTTGGTCTGTTCCAGGTAGCCCAGTACCTGCTGGACAAGAGCTTTGTTCTTGATGAGGAAAGCATGTATGAAGCCTCACTCAGAATTGAGCCTAAAGTGCCCAACTGATGGGGGAAGTGGACCTTCACACTTTGTTTCCTTTGTTAATATTACATATAAGTTAACATCTACATTTGCATTTGTATAGCTGTACATGGTAAAGATATTTGTTCTTCTGTACAGTAGATGTTCAAAGTTGTTTGATGACACAAATAATTTTGGTGTATATTTTTTGTTGTCATGTTGACGCCTCCCCTAGGGACCTTTGTTTTAAATTGTTTGAGTATTTTAATAATAATAATAATAATAATAATACTAATAATAATAGAGGTCACTGTAGTTGCATGCAACCGTGTTTCTTAGTGACCAATGACATTATTTTTGCATCATATAATACTGTGTTGAATTTGCACTTTCTGAGCACTAATGCTGCTGGCCTTTGTTCAGCAGGCTTGAGTTTTATTGATCATTGAAGTTCTCTGCAACCAATGTAGCATTGTATAAATGAATTGCAAAAAAGGAAAAAAAATCAGGTAAAAGAGCCTGGAGGAAATAGGCTAATTGTATTTTAAAAGAGGGAACAATGATGAGTGAAAATGACAGCAAGATATCCAAAGCATTTGTGTCTCTGTGCTTCCCAAACCAAAAAAGGAAGATATTTGTGTCTTTGTTTTCGTTCATCAGTCTAAACCCTGGTGGTTCCCAATTGTTTTATATCAATTTCACTGACTTTTATTGTGAATCAACCTAATCCGACCAACCAGGAATGCAATTTAGATGGAGCATTGTTTATATTTGTTATATTTTGAAAATGCTCATGTCATTCTGCTCACTTCTAAGGTACACATAATTGTGTATCTTTGTTTCTTCTTCTAGAGTAATCCTAATCCTTAAAGGTTCCTGAAATCCTTAGATTGCTGAAATCACACAGCAAGCATGGTCTGCTTTAGATACAGTATTATCAGTGATAAAGACATTTTTAGCAAATTTCACAAAATAAGGTTTTGCTCTGGGGATGTTTTGAGCGTAGAGGCGCTTCTAAGCTGGTTCTAAACCATAAAATAACATTAAACATTGCTTACATGTCAGTTAGACAAAGGTATACTGAGAAATCTGACAACAGGGTTTTTTTTTCTTTCTAATTTGTAATAAATATATGCAAACAAAAACAGCTACAATTTTAGATCGTCACATTTAAAAAGATATTATGCAGACTTTATTAAAGGGCATATATCATCTATTTTTACAACTTTTCAATTGTGCTTAGGCTTGTAGTTGAAACTTATCTGTTAATTTCTATAACAGAAACTTAGGAATTTTTGTAAAAGCCTTGAAAGAAAAACTAGCAGAAAAGTGATATTTGCCCACAATCAAAAACTGCCTTGGAATAATGGCAAAGTGGAGTGCCAAATTCATGCACTCAATGCATAACACATTAGCTTTCCAAGACAAAATGTGATAACTAAGTTTCAAGCTCAAGTATGAGTTCGTCCGGGAAACATCTATAGACAAATTAATAACTGAGGAGGAAATGAGAAAAGGCGTGGTCCGACAGGGAGTAGCCTGGAGACATGATGGTGCTCCATGGAGAGCACAATGTATTTAATTCACTGTATTAGTGAATAAACTCTTGCACCAAAGTCATGCAATTTGAAACACCCAAATTCTGGCAGCTTTCAGATAGGTGCAATTTCTTATCTGCTTCTAATCAACAATATTATTTTGATGTGCACAGGCATGCGTTTCTCTAAAAATAAAAAAATAAAAAAAAGGCGGTGCAACTAGCCTAGTTTATATTAGCATGCAGTGATTGCAAAGGTTCCACGTTGCTCCACGTAGGCTTTAACTAAACTACAGTGAAACAGCAGTCAAAAATTTATTTTGAGGTTTTCGACATATTGTTTTGTACCAACAGAGGACACTTAAAAGTAAGAGACTGTTTATTACCTGTTAAAGGTTTTTATTATTGCCATGGTATGAGCTATTGTGTCCTTAGTCTTAGTTTTGGATTGTTCCTTCTCTTAAATCTGAATTTCTAGTGATTTATATCTGAAAACACAAGTTTCAAATGGAGAGATTTGGTGACTGAGGAAAAATCCATCCTCCCTGACTGTGCCTACTTCCATTGAACTAATCCAAATTTGCCAAATCTTAGAAAGTTTTGCCCCCCTGCCTCTCACTCACCTGTTTACACCCTCTGAAAGTGCTATGTCTCAAGATGGATGTCACAATAGAATAGGGAAGTAAGTTTTTCTTTTATGCTCAGGGGGTTTGTTTTACCTTTCAGAAAGTTGAGTTTTAAAAATTACTTTTCCACCTTTAAAACCAATGGAAATGTAGATTTTCTGGCTATAAAATATGATATATGCTTTTTAACTATTAAACATCTGTTAGATTGTGGAGTTCCTTTCTGTCTTTGATTTTAACCCCACGACTGTTTTATTGTCTGGTAAATGTTGTAAAAGGCTTGCAATGGTCATCAGTCCAGGATTTGCAAACCTCAGCTCTGAGATACATGTTTTTATTAACCTGAAATTGATGAAGTGTATGAATTTTGACAGGAAAGTGTTCTACCCCTCTTACATGAGGGAACCAGAATCTAAACATCTTGGTTTAATTAAGAAATTCAGCTGAAAGCTGGATGACAAATTGCAGTGATTAAGAAGATTTATGTTCTTATGCATTGGAATGATTTAAGGTAAAACAAACAAAAACAAAAAAAAAGATTTCTGTTGCTTAAAGGTTTGACAAGACTATACAGTTTGCTCAAATTTCCTTTCTTAGAAGATTCACTAAAACACCACATAAGGTTCTAAGTGTTATACCTTAAAGTTTGGGTTTTACTTCTGTAGAGTAAAAGGTTGTTACTCTTCTGTAATTAAAAAGACAATCTGTCCTTCTTGCTGTTCCAGTGATTGTGGAACGTGACTGTATATCACTCTGTTATATGCATTGCTGTTAAAAACTATGATAAAATGTATGTGAATGACCTCTGCCTGCAGCATTCAAACACTATTTTTGTAGTAGTATACAAGAGAGTGAATCTGCTCTTTATATGAACCTGGGGAAGTATTTTGTACTTTGTTGTTAATTCACTTCACTGAGACATGCTGTACATTTTGTACATGCGAGCTGGCATATTTCTCAATGTGGAACAGTGTATCCCTCTCAAAAACAAGCTCTATGTAAAATGCTACAACAGTGTGGTCTTGAAACCATGACTTAGAGGTAGAGACACAACTTCAAAGTGTTTTGCATTTATACTGTAATCCTGTTTATAATCATTTCTGTTAGCAGGAATATAGTAATGTAGTGCTTATTCTGTGAATATCTGTATGTATTTTTACGATGTATGTACAGTACACTTTTATGGCTCATGTAGTAGGCATGCAACACCTTCACAGACAGAATTGAACTATTTAATGATAATGTATACACTTATACATGCACATAATCTTATAAGGTATTTAAACAAATAAACATTTTTGCTGTTAGCAATACCCAGTGGTATGAAAATTATCTTTCAATCCTTTCGTTTCCACAGCTTAAGAAATATTCCCAGTTTGTAAGAAAAAAAAAGATGAAAAAAGAAAATTATGAAGATGAACATAACAACAAATAAGCAAAAATATGTTTCCCAATTACCTCTTGTTAATAAATCCATTTTATCTCAGGGTTATGTTGTCTCAAGTGTTTTTGTAGATCTAATAGTTCTGCACAACCAATTTTGTAATAAGGCTAAAATATATGTAGTGTCCAGCAAGAAAACTAGGACACATTTTCTTTGTTGAATATCAGTGAAATATAATTTAAAAATTAAAAAGCAGAATTCCTTTTTGTGAAAGACTGAGATTTTTGGTGAATCGGTCTCCATAAAAAATACACAAGATATGTAAACCTCAATCATCAATGTCAAAACTACTTGGAAAAAACAGATACTAGCTTGTATCTTTCTGTTACAATGAAGCATAACATTAATAATTTTTTATTTAATATTGTTTCAATTCAACCAAGCATTTCTTTTTCTAACACACAGAGACAGGCATATCTCTAAAGACAACAAAACACTGTAAAAAGAGTATCAATTTTGAAAAAGCATGTACGTGTTTTTCATTGACCCTGTTTGCATGTTTCCATTGAATCATTTATTGCTCTTTATGGTTTATATTTACAATTGAGCACAAAGCATATGTGGACAGAACAACCTCCTTAAAATTGCCCAAATCATTAGCTCCTTTCACAGGTTCTCCATGAGGTTCATATCGTGACTCTGGCTGGGCCACTCGAAAATGTCAAAATTACTTTGAGTCAGACAAAAAATTTTGGCAGAAGTAAAACATTGCTTCAAACCTAAATTTGCCAGGGGTATTAATATTTTCAGGATTAAAGGTTTACTTCAGAAACTGTACTAAATTGCATGTAGTCTGTAAAATGAAAAGTTATTAAAGGCGTTCTCGGTATTCAGGCTTGCAAATTAAAAATAAAATGCAGGAGGCATAAAATTAAATAGAGATTTGGCTAGTTTTCCTAATTGACCAACTTGAACCCAGGAAAGACTGGACTTTGGTGCTCTTTTACTACGTTGTTCATTTCATATTTACAAAGTTATGATAAAGCATAGCATAGCAATGCTATTACAACTTCCCTACTTGAGCTGTGGTTCAGCAGGTGCTCCCTCTCCTCTTCTCTACTCCGTGGTTACCGACTGTGGCAGCAGGAGCTGTGTTTTTTTTATTGGTGCCTTATTCCGACAACAAACTGACGTCACAAACTGCTGAACGTTTCATGTTACTTGTAGGGCAGCACTTCGCCTCGTGACTCCCTCATCTGTTTTCTCTCCACCTTCAACTCCGGCCGGAGCGCTAACAAGTGAACATGACTAGGGTCTGGCTTCTGCTTAGCTTCGTGTCCTTAACTTCAGCTTTTTACTTGACTAAACGAGGTAAGACATCAATACTGAAGTGAAGTGGCTCTTATTGTTCGCTTTTGCATAGTTTCACTTTCAATATACCACTTTGGTGTCAAGTTACTTTTTACTGTTTATTTTCGGCACCCGACGCATTTTGATGCTCTGTGTTATTTTTCAGACGAGTTTCATTTCAAATCATGGATGGCACAGGTGGGTCTGTTTACATTTTTTTTCTTCCTGCTGAAAGTTTTCTATGTGTTTTCTAAGTGCACTGTTACACGGAAGTTACCTGAGGTGAAAAATCAGTGCAGCACTGACAATAAACTTTGCGCTCCTGCGTTGTACAGTACAACAAAGCGTACGACTTCGAGGAGTACTACCAAAGACTACGAATATTCACGGAGAACAAGAGGATGATTGACAAACACAATGAAGGGAATCACTCTTTCACAAGTAGGATTTTTTTTATTATTATTCATTTAATTAATTCTATCATTTGGCACCCCCCTAAACTATGTTTTTCTTATCTCTAAAAAGTGGGACTCAACGAATTTTCAGACATGACTTTCAATGAGTTCCGAAAGTCTTTCCTCTTGTCTGAACCTCAGGTAATGTCATTTGCACCAAACTTTGTTCACAAAGAACTTGTGTGTTGGATTTTCTTTGTCAACTTGTAGGCCTATTGCAATTTGTAGAACTGCTCTGCCACTAAAGGAAGCTACTTGAGCAGTAATGGACCACATCCAGATTCCATTGATTGGAGAAAGAAGGGGAATTATATAACACCAGTAAAGAATCAGGTAAAGTTAAATTCATACGTTCACACTATAGATTTTTGTAGTTTTTTCTCCATTTATATAAATGTAGCGCACTTTGTACTTGCACAAAGTTTTGATATCTGCAAGGGAGACACTAACATGTAAAAACTGAACTTTTCTTGAACACATGAACAACGCACATCTCCCATTACTGTCAAAATATCCTAATATTTGGATATTTAGTGTCACATCACATTTTATCGCCATCTCCATGTAATCGCCATTGCTAGGGAATTCATTACTACTTGTCAAATGCTTGGAGTGGTTCCAGTCTGACCTGAAGTCAAATTAATTCAGCTAATATGAGCTAATTAAACTTCCAGCCCAAGATAATGAGACACTTATTAAGAATGGGAAATAAAAATAAGAAAGTTATGTTACTTCTAATACAGCTCTCTGACTGTTCCTACCTGACTCAGTAGCACTCTGAATATCACACCCTTCATCTCAGTACACATACAGTGTACAAAATAGCAACACATCCAAAACAACACCCACAAACATGACACAAACTGATGTTCTGCATCGGTCATTCTTCTTTATTTAGACCAGAGTTTTATCAGTGAGCTGATATCACAGATAAAAATCAGTGACATCAACTTTTTATTCTTTTTTTGGTTTGCTATCAATTATTACATTTCAGGGGGCGTGTGGAAGTTGCTGGACTTTTTCCACAACTGGCTGTTTGGAGTCCGTTACTGCTATCTCCACTGGGAAGCTCGTGCCACTGGTGACATACTTTTACTTTGTTGCCAAAACTTATTTTCCTGTGCCCAGAAATAACAGTCGTGATCTAATACTGACTCTTGTATGATTCAGTCAGAACAGCAGCTGGTAGATTGCGCCCAGGATTTCAACAACCATGGATGTAATGGGTATGTGCTAGCATGTTTCCATCCACTTTTAATTCTTTCCCTGCATCAGTCATCTCTCTATAATCGAGACCCGTATTTGTCCCCTAGCGGTCTTCCCAGTCAAGCATTTGAGTACATCATGTACAACAAGGGACTGATGACAGAGAAGGATTACCCATACACAGCTGTGGTAATTTTTCAACCGTTCTAAAAGCTGAATTTTGAAGGTGCCTGTAATGATATGATGTAACGTTTTCTCTTGGGATATTTAAGGAGGGTGTATGTTATTATGAACCATCTATGGCTGCTGCTTTTGTGAAGGAAGTGAGGAACATAACAGCGGTAAGTGACCATCGACATCATTTTAAAAAGAAGATCTTTATGAAAGTGTAAGAAGAAAAAAGGTTTACTGTTGTTTCTCAGTACGACGAGATGGGAATGGTTGATGCTGTTGCCACTCGCAATCCTGTTAGTTTCGCCTTTGAGGTAACCAGTGACTTCATGCATTACCACCAGGGTGTGTACACCAGGTGAGAGCAAATGTAGATATGGAAGTTGTTAAAACTTAATATGAAAAACATATATCTTTGTGTTTAAGCTATGTATATTGATATTTTTCTGTAATTAGAGTAGATGAAAATGTGTGTCTTAAATTCTCTTACAAATGAGTAAAACGCAAAGCTAAATTCATACATCTGCTGTTCATAATTTTCCATTTGACTTTCAGTTCTTAGTGCTAAAACACAGGACTTTTATGTTAACAGAAGATATTATAATAGATTCAGTACCTCATTCCCTATAAAATCAGTCATGAGTAAAAAGTCACATGTCACTTTTGGTCTGTTCCTCCTTTCAGCACTGAATGCCACAACACAACAGATAAGGTGAATCATGCTGTGCTAGCTGTTGGCTATGGACAAGACAACGGTACCCCCTACTGGATAGTGAAGAACTCATGGGGACCTTATTGGGGCATAGACGGGTAAACCTCTTTTTTCAGTTACACAGTCCAACAATATCAATGCAGGCCTACAAAAATAACAACATTTTGCCCTCACAGGTACTTCCTTATTGAAAGGGGAAAGAATATGTGTGGACTCGCTGCCTGCTCATCTTTTCCAGTGGTGTGATCTTATTACACGACATGTCTCACAAAATTAGGGCACAGTGAGCGATTTTTTTAACCATAGCAATACAATGCTATTCTCTTCATTTGATTGAAGAGTTTTAATCTCTACTAAGCCATTATTATGCAATGGATTGAATTATATTGACATTTATGTGTAATTGTGATAACTGAGCTGATCAAATTGTTGTTTATTCTTTCATACATCAAACTCAAAAATAAAATATTTTAAACTTTTGTGTGTGTTTCTTTAACCAGTTCACTGCAGATGGCAAGAGCTTTCCCAGATATGACAGGGAATTAGTTTTTCAAGACTTAACAGTTTAGATGTTGCAAAATTGAAGACATTTCAGTTAAAGATGTAATAATGCCTTTCTTCAAAGAAAGAAAATAAGACAAATCAGTGTACCTCCAATCGACATGAAGATGTTTTATTTCAGTTTAATTGAATCCTGGACCTTGGTGAGATAAACAATGTCAGATCATGAAAAAATTAACTAACTTAAGTCATGATACCAATTGAATCATCCAAGATTTTACACTGGCTAGGCTTTTATCATACTAGTAGATAGCAGTTTGGCATGACCTGTCATGCAGTTTAGAGGGAAAGTGCTTTTTCATGTAGTGTCAAATTGGTTTGAGTAGCTTTTTCCCTGGGTAAAAAAAATATATATAATTTGAAAACTGCTTTTTGTGGATTGCTGTAGAGTCAACTACAAAATGTAAGTGATTGTCTCCTGTCGCTACATGCTCATCCAGGAGGAATGTTGCAAGTCAATCACTCAGTGCTGCCTGCTAGATTTCCTTTGATAGAAAACTTTCTAATCTAATTTGAATAATAAAGTGTAATGCACTGTTGATAATTTGATTAATTGGAATTTATGTGATTGAATTGAAATTAATTATATGTTGTTTTTTTGTTTTTTTTTTCCTGAAATGTGGCTTGATATAACCTGCTGTGAAATAAATGAACGGAATTGATTTTCTAACTGAGAAGCTTCTTTAAATCTTTTTATACAAGCCGGGTGAAATATTTTTACATTTGAACAATCAGTTGACATCACCCCAGACTGGCTTGAAATGTCTGATTTCCAAATTATTGAAAGTCATTTTGATTGTTAAACTTGGCCCTCACATATTACGGGGATATATTGCACATCTAAAGACTACATTTCCCAGAATGCAATTACGCGCTCATCTTCAACCAATGAGGATTCGTTTTATTGGTTCGGCGCAAAATCCAGTATTTTGTTGTCTTCCTGGTCCAAGAGAAGCTCAAAAGTTTGCGCCAGTTGAATGAAGATTTACAAACCAGCGGTTGGAAGAACTAAACGCGCGTGCTCCCGTCTGGTGTCGCGAGCAATGTTTAGAAAACTGAGTGCAGTTTCTTGACCAGAAGTCTTGTAGCCCCTCAGCTAACATAGGTTAGCTCAGCTTCACAACAACAATGTCCAGTCTGCCTCAGAATAATCTGAAGGAACAGCTGGCGAGACACAACAACGCTACTCACAACAAGCTGTCTCTGGCTAAACCTAAAACGGGGTAAGTGCTGTTCCTTTGCAGCAAAACGCGAAAAGAAAAAAACGCTAACAGATTTGAGCTATCAGCAGGGCTAGCTTGTATCATAGCAGTCATTTAACTTCATTTTGTCGGAAAATGCAAGCTTATCCGTTTTAAATTATAGCAAAAGGGTTAGAACTACGTTTTCCCGCTGTAAATTAAAATGTTAAAGTTGAGATCAAGATAACAGTCAAGTTACCAACTTCTGAAGAACTAAATCTGCAGCTTCTACCAAAGCAATTACAAATTTTATGTATATGTGATTTAAAAATGTCTATAAGGAATTTAAAAATCAGCAGTCTCATAAAGGCGACAAAATAAACCCTTAAAGCATATTAATTATCAGTAGGTCTGAAAATAGAAATTGAAAGTATTGAACACAAAGAAAAGCTTCATGAGAAACATACCTAAAACGAAGAAGGTAATTGTCTTTATAGTTTTCAGTTGTTAAAGATTGATAAAAAAAAAATACACAATATATTCCCCCTGTATCTGTATCTGCCTTTTGAATTTATTATATTTTTGCACTTTCAGGGCTTTCTCGTTCAAAAAGAAATCTTCATTGGGTACAACTAAAGTGGAGTACCCAACAAAGGTAAACAGCCCAAACATTTTGGCAAACAGGAACGTGAATGTGCTGGGGAACAGTTTGGTGACTAAATCTTCTTTAACATTTTCAAACAAGCTTGAAAGAACTCAGAAATCCAAAATCAACAACTTCTTCTCTCCAAGTACAAATTCCAAGTCCAATTTCAGCCTAGCAGGTATCTCCACTTCAACATGTGAGGAGCCCCCAGCAGATACTGGCGGTAAGGTGATTGCTGCTCCTGCTAAACCCAACAACCAGTCCTCCTGTGGTGGCAAAGGAATCGGCTCCGCAGGATTAGATTTATCTGATTTACCTGTTGACGACTGGGATGATTTTGAAGACTTTGAAACACCTGCCAAAACAAAAAACGACTCCCTCTGCTCAGAGAAATCAGCGCGGGTCACCGAGACAGTGTCATCCTCAGATGAAGAATTTCCAGAGTTCACTGGAAAACAAAGCCATGATTCTGGTCATTTAAAATCGGAGTTAAGCGAGAAGAACAGAGAACAATCTTGCATGGAGAAAGAAGAGCCGGAATCCAGAATTGGTAAGACAACAGTCTCATTAGAACCTAGTTTAGTTGACGGACTTCCAGACGATGAAGTGGAAGATACTCCTGTTAAAAGGACCAGAAGGCGCTGTCCTCCTCCACATGTCACATCTGTGTTGAGTGATAGCGATGAGGAGATCAGCACCATGTCTGAACCTTCAAAGGATAAAACAGGTAAGTGGCATTCTGATTTATAATGTTCAGATATGGAGAGCCGATATAGTCTTGATAAGAACTAAAATACAACGGGTCACAGTGAGATGTTTCTTGTGCTTCTCAGATGAAAAGGGAAAATGGATTGATCCCAAAGTGATCAACCTAAACGACAACTCTGAACCTGAGGAAGATGTGGATTACATTCCTCCTTCACCTCCTCCTGATGAGACTTTTTATAGGCCTTCTTCAGCAGAGACAAGGTGGGCAAATATCATGTCACACCGCTATTGAAATGGAGTTCCCACTATAAAATTTGATTGGAAGATTCCCAGGTTTGGATAAGTAAAGATAATGGATTGATCCCAAAGTGATCAACCTAAATGATCACTTTGGGATCAATCCCATTTTCTTGTCCCCCCATATGTTCACTTGTTCATTTGATCATCCGTTCATATATTTACCAGTGTGTTTGTGAATCCATTTATTGATCTACTGATCTATGTGTTCATCCACCCTCACATACAGGGGATTGAGAATAGAGTTCATTTTAATATGATAAAGTAGTTAATTTTGACAACAAAAACGTGTAGGAGCGCCGTTGCAGTTCATAATCTGATTGATTGTATTTATGCAAAAAGTTTTTCTTCTGCTCTATTAAACACTGAACAAAAATCGTGTAAGCTGCTTCAGTTTTTAAATGCTTCTTAGTTTTGAATACACTTTGTGGGGGAAAACAGAAAATAGTCATTTAAATCTACTTTAATAATTATTGTTTTAGAGAATATTCCTAGGCATTTCATCGAGATTCATTTGTTGACTTTCTTAAACTCTGTTATTGAATCCATTCCTCTGCATGTGGAACTGATCTGAGGTCTCATAAAAGTCAGTAAAATGTTTTTTTTTTTCTTGTTTTCATAGAAGAACTCACTCAGACATTGTACAGAGCAGAGACAAACTTTTCCAGTCAAACAGCCCTGCCACAACTCTGCTTGAACCTTCTAATCACCTCTCCAGTGACAAAACAAGTGAGTTTGATTTACTTGCTTTTCTGTTTCTTTTTAAAGTTTTTGTACTCGGTTTTACCTCTTTCATTCCTGCAGAGGAACAACTCTTCAGCATTATGGAGTCCATCTGTACTCTGGTCGATTCCATCCCCGAACATGAACTGATCGCTTTGACCTGTGGAAATGAACTTTTGCTGAAGAGGGCCCACAGGTTTGTTCACTTATACTCAGCAGGAGATGTGCTAATGTCTTATTTGGTTGAATCTAAGTGTGACTGCAGTCATTCCCTTTTTCTTACAGGAAGAGGATTCTTGCTTGTGGGGTTGATTCTTTGCGCATGCCGCAGCCAGACAGCACAGTGATTTCTGACACCAGCTACAAAGAAACTTTTTCCAGTTATAGTGCATCTAGTCTGACGTCCCCCAGCAGTTCCCTCTTTTTGGACACTAAGAAACCTCTGAATTCCCAAAGATCGTCAGTAATCTCTGTGGACTGTGACTCTGACTACTTAGACAGTGCCAGTTCAAAGCCCTGGAATAAGAGGGAAATCAGTATTTGCGACTCTCCGTCAGCCCAAAGCTTCACAAAACCACATTTTAGTCTCTCAGAGAAAACAAACTCCGATGTTGATGATACTGATCATTTCTTCGCCAAGAAATCGGAACAACTCAAATCCAAAACGCCAACACATGCAATTACCACAGACTTTGAAGAAGACGACTTTGATGTTGACGATTTTGATATAGATGACTTTAATGATTCTGACATCCCTGATTACTTTGATGAACCTCCGACTTCGTCTACGTGGAGTGAAAACCCAAACACTACATGTGCTGCTGTGACAAAAGGAGGACCAAACAAGGCGTCATGGGACAAGAAACCATTGACTCCTGTTTCTGCTCCAAAACCTCAGAAGATTTATTCACCAGGCAAGGCAAAATGCAACCAGTATTTCAAGTGAAATATATGAATATCTTCACTTGGAAAAACAATTTTCTTTCTTTCCCAAAAATATTAGAATTAGTAGTTTTACATTTGGTCACTAGATGGCAGTAAGTTACACTGGAGAAGTACCTTTATCAGCCTCTGAACAAACTGTAATATATCTTGTTGCACTAATCCAATATTATATAATATTTATTTTTTTACAGGACACAGCATATGTTCTTATTTAACATCTTTCTCATAATTTTTAGAGCCCAACTTCAAAAACCCGGCTCACGATCGCTTCCGAGGCTTTAACTTCCCTCATTCGCAGGAGATGATGAAGATTTTTCATAAACGTTTTGGACTCCATCAGTTCAGATTTAATCAGCTGGAAGCGATTAATGCCGCTTTGCTGGGAGAAGATGCATTTGTTTTGATGCCAACAGGTTGGTTTGAGCAGACTTCTGCTATATTTAACAAACATTGCTCTTAAAATTTAACTCGTTTTTAGTAAGATGAACCTCTTTTCTCACTTTGGTGTGCTTTTTATAGGAGGGGGTAAAAGTTTGTGCTACCAGCTGCCTGCCTGTCTCTCACCTGGAGTGACTGTTGTTGTTTCTCCGCTTAAGTCGCTTATTGTTGACCAGATCCAGAAACTCACCACTCTAGATGTGAGTATTTTGTCAGGCACCAGTTGAATTTTTTTTGCATTGAATATAAAATTAGATAAGTTGTTGTAATATTTAGTCTACTTCGCCACACACAATGAAATATATAGTAAATTAACTTCTACCTAAATTTCAGATTCCAGCAACAAGTCTGTCTGGTGATAAAAGTGACAGCGAGGCAGGGAGGATTTATATGCAGCTCTCCCGCAAAGACCCAATCATTAAACTGCTGTATGTCACACCTGAAAAGGTGAGTTTTAGTGATTTGTGTTTGTAAAAGTATGAATTTTATTTATATCCTGACGTTTGGTGGTTTTCTTTTTCCTTGAAGGTGAGTGCAAGCAACAGGTTGATCTCTGCTCTGCAGAATCTGTATGAGCGAGGCCTTCTAGCCCGCTTTGTCATCGATGAGGCACATTGTGTCAGTCAGGTATGCTGCTGCACTTGTGTCTGTGTATATACAGACAACTACGCTTAAATTTTTTTAAGCAACCTCAATGAGCCATAAAATTATCCCCATATTTTTCCAGTGGGGTCATGATTTTCGTCCAGACTACAAGAAGTTGCATGAACTGCGTCAGAAGTTTCCCAACATACCAATGATGGCCCTGACGGCTACCGCCACCCCCCGTGTGCAAAAAGACATCCTCAACCAGCTAAACATGAGTAAACCGCAAGTGTATGTGTTCATTTTTCAGACCGCATCACTTATTTATGGCGGCAATTCCGAACGCCGACCTCGGATAGCCAGGAGTGACTGCATGCTTTCTGTTTGTTTTTCAGATTCACCATGAGTTTCAACAGAACAAACCTCAAGTACGCCGTTTTGCCCAAGAAACCCAAAAAGGTTGACGAGGACTGCATCAGCTGGATCAAGAAGCACTACCCACGTAAATAATTGAGTCTCTTTCCGATTCTGGCGCTATTTTTGGAACCCTGTTGTTACTGCAAGGTTAAAAATTCAACTATATGTGATGACTTGAGGGCAGCAATAACAGTCTACTGAGGGGGGAAAAAAGTTGTCTGGCTGTAAAGACAGGATTTTTTTTTTTTTTTTTGTCAGTGTAGAAGTAATGTTTTAATTATTTTGTATTGTCATTACTCCAGTTTTGCTGAAATACATAACAGCACTTTTCCTGTTTTGTTTTCTTTTTCTCATTCTGGCAGGAGACTCTGGCATTGTATACTGCCTGTCTCGTAATGACTGCGATGCCCTGGCAGAGAGTCTGAAGAGAGCAGGGATACAGGCACTGTCGTACCACGCCGGACTGAGCGATGGCAACAGAGAATATGTGCAGAGCAAATGGATCAATCAGGACGGTTGTCAGGTCAGATCACAACTCGTGGAGATTCCCAGTTAAACGTTAAAAGATTTGGGAACTGCTAACTCCACCTGCTGATGGATGCTGAGGCTGCCTACTGATTGGGTTTGTTTGCTCTTTTGTCCCCCAGGTCATTTGTGCCACAATAGCCTTTGGTATGGGTATAGACAAGCCTGATGTGCGCTACGTGATCCACGCCAGTCTGCCCAAATCAATGGAGGGTTACTACCAGGAGTCCGGAAGAGCCGGCAGAGATGGAGAGATCTCCCACTGCATTCTGTTTTATTCCTATACTGATGTCCACCGCATCAAAAGGATCATCAGCAGTATGTAACAAAAAAAAATAAATAAATAAAACTGTACTTATTATGAGGCATGAACTGCTTACCAGAATCAAGATTAGACCAAAGTTTTAAATAATCAGTCTCAAAACTTCACTAAAACCTTTGGCAGGTTCTGAATTGTTTTCTGTCATGTCCTCCAAGCCTATGGTGATATGACGCATTTCTACTACAAATAAGAGAGAGCAAATCTCATTTTAAAAATTCACAATATTTTTTTTTTAAACTATAATTGACACGCTATGTCAGTGCTAAAGAAACCAGTTGCAGATAGGTTGACAAATAATTTAATAGATTATTATACTTGTGTTACTGTACAAGCACCTAAATGCCAAAAAGGGGACAGTATTCCACAAAATGAGCACTCCAAAGCTTAAGCCAAAAAGAAATCCATATTATATAATATGACACTTGCAATAAGGAACTAGGTTGCTTTGTTATTATTGGGAATATTGGTTTTAATAGATCCAAATTTGATACTGTTATTTCTACTTATGGCTTGATTAACTGTACATGCCAACCTGTTGCAAAATAAATACCGTCAACTCATGGTCCCAAATAGTACTAAAACTGTTGTTTGTTGTTTTGAATGTCTCTTAGTTTTGAGGGAGATTTGTAATGTTCTCCCCTTCAGTAGTTTCTCGTTGTTCTTTTGTCATCACAGTGGACCGAGAAGGTGACAAACACGCCAAGACAACTCATTTCAACAACCTCCACAGCATGGTGCACTTCTGTGAGAATGTGATGGAGTGCAGAAGGATTCAACTTCTCGCCTACTTTGGAGAACTGAAGTTCAACAGAAACTTCTGTAAAGACCATCCGGACGTCAGCTGTGATAACTGCGCCAAACCCAATGTAGGAACTGTTTTTTTTTGTGTTTTTTTGTTTTTTTTCTGTTGAGATTGGTTTGTAAACCTTACCCAAATGATTGAATGTTGTTCATTTTTTATGCAGGAATACAAACTGAGGAAGGTGACCGACGATGTGAATAAGATTGTGAGGTTTGTCCAGGAGAACTGTGAGAAAGTTGGAGCACGGTTTGGAAAGACACCCCAGCAAAACCGACTGACACTGAACATGCTCGTGGACATATTTATAGGTAAACGCTTTTATTTCCTGCAGTAAAACTAGTATTTAAAAAAAGTACAATATTTACTATACACCTCCTGTTTTGAAACATATCTTGTCCAGGGGCTAAATCTGCCAAAATACAGACAGGAATGTTTGGGATGGGAGCCGCTTACTCTCGCCACAATGCAGACCGTCTCTTCAAGAAGCTGGTTCTAGATAATGTTCTGGTCGAGGATCTCTACATCACCAACAATGGCCAAGCCGTGTCTTACATTTCTGCTGGACCAAAAGCAATGAACATACTGTCCGGTCACATGGAGGTAACTGGTCAGTCGTCAAGTTACACAACAGAGCTGATTAGGAAATAGTCTTAAGGCGAGGCTTAATTTTTTTTAAACTAATAGCATAAAAATTTGAAAGAGATGGTCCAGGAAAGAAGAAAAACTTCACTTGGATAGTGTGGTGAGATATTAAGTATTCGCTGCTGCAGATAATTATTTTTGAGTAAACTTACAGGAGGAACATGAGGAGAAAACAATTATAAACTTGTGTAATAAAATAATCTAAGAATGACAGCTGATGTTTTGTACTGACAAAGACATGAGAAAATAAAAACTGCAGCAGATTTGTTGCTGCAAAGCTGGAACGGTCTGACGTAGCGGTCGTATGAGCCGTGCTGTCTTCATCCCTGAGCCTTGGGTTGTTCCTTCCAGGTCGCCAATATTATTATTGTGTCATAAATAATTAAAACACATAAACTGATACACATATAGCTAACTCTCTAGGGAAAGTATGAGTGTTCAGTCATTTTTGCGTTTCCAATAGGTGACCAAAAAATACAACTTCAAAATGTCTTTTTCAAGGAAATTGCCAGATTTCTGTTTACAACAATAAACAATCTTTCTGCACAGTTACACAACACAGTTATTCAAATACTGTGTGATGGTGCCTTTCTGTTTTGAAGAGGCATGTTTTATTTTGTTATATGTTAAAAAATACATCCAGATCCATTTCAGATTTCAGTATTAACTCATCTTAGGTAATTGCTACATTTTGGTGCCCAACTGCACTTTGCAGAGTTAGGACAAAGTGTGACCTGTTGTCCTTATCTTATTTATTGGTGAATAAATCAACAGTCTTCCATACTGGTCTTATTTAGGTGGAGTTCTATGAGACGGAGAGCGCGTCCAGCATCAGGAAACAGAGAGCTGCTGTGAAGAGCATCTCCAAGAGAGAGGAAATGGTTCAGAATTGTCTGAAGGAGCTGATAGATCTGTGCAAGCAGCTGGGCAAAGCGTTTGGCCTTCACTATTACAACATCTTCTCCACTGCTGCCTTGAAGAAGATATCTGGTAATTTATGAGACTGTGTATCAGATGATTGGACTTGAAGTGAATTTTATAACTTTCTTCTTTCCCACGTCCAGAGAAACTTTCTTCCGATCCGGAGGTTCTTTTACAAATTGATGGAGTGACGGAGGACAAACTGGAGAAGTATGGAGCTGAAGTCATTAAGGTTCTTCAGAAATACTCTGAATGGCAGCTACCTGGTAGGAGGACATGCATCTTCATTATTCCAAGATTTTTTTTTACGTGCGTGTCTGTGGTATACACTGTTGTGATTTTTCTTTTTTCCCTCCCCCCTCCCCCCCACCGTAGTGGATGAGCAGACTGAAAGTGATGGAAATGGCTGGATAGACACAAGACGCACAGAAGATGACGATACAGAGTCCTCCACCTATTTCAGCAACCAGTCTGCTCGAGGACAAAAGAGGAAGAAAGCTCCTTTCTTCAAGTATTCTAAGAAGAAAGCATACGGCAACCAAGGCTCTTCTTCTAAAGGGTATGTAGAGTCATAGTCTCATTACCAAAAGTAATTCACCACCTCCCAGGTTTCTTCTGGGGTTTTCTTTGTTCATTTTAAGTATTTCAGATCATCAGACAAATTTTATATTCATCAAGATAACCCAATTAAATATAGAAAGTAGTCTATCTACCTTGGTTTGGATAAAGTTGTTCACAGTCTGAAGTGATGACCACCAGGCAATGACAGTGGCAGAGTGAATCGAACCGGCAACCTACCAATTGCAGGACGAACTCCTACCGCCATCGTCACCATCATCCCCTCTGCTTATCTCTGTTTGATTCATATTTGGTGGTCTGAAACACTTCACATGTGACAAAAAAGCTAAAAGTAGCTGCAATCTGTTTGGTTGGGGGAAGGGAATTAAAGTTTCCCTTTTCTGATGTCTGTTTTTTCTCTTTTCTTTGTCGCTGTGGATGTAGCCGTGGCTTTGGCTACAATAAATCGTCCTCCGGCTCCAGGGGTGGCTCCCAGAGTTCGGGTCGGGGGTCTACGAGTTCTGCAGCAGGCAAAAAACTAGGATTCCTGTCTGCCCCCACTCCTCAAAGCAACCAGCGGCCGTTTTTAAAGCCAACCTATTCTCACTTCAGCTAAGTGGGGTTTTGCTCTCAATCTCTCAAATAGTCAGCTAGTTTAGAGTTTAACACAAATCTTTAATGTAAGAGCTATATGTTGTAATTCTGTACTGCTAGTGAAATGTTTTCTGTGTTGTAACCGTTGTAAATTGATGCATGTAAATTTTCCGCGCTCAATGACTCAATCTTTAATGTTTTTTGTAATAAACAGATTTTCTATAAATATATCTCCAAGTTGTATTTTGCTTGTCGGAAAGAGGATTCTGAACACATGAACCACAACGACAGACACTTTTTTGTTTTGTTTTTGTTTTTCTTTATTTCAAGTTTGAATAGTTTCCTTTAATGGCACCAGATACAGGGACTATTGGGGAGAAACAATATTTTATACTGACTTGTACAGAAGCTTTCCTACAGTACAAACATGGGTTTGGAATGGATCAGACGAAACAAGAACTGGATTTGGCACATGGATTTTTAGAAGATTTACATGTTTTAAATATTTAACATAATTTAATTTAACATAATCTCCAATCGAAGGAAAAAAAAACAAAAAAACAAGGCAAACCACAAATCGCACCACCAGACACGTTAACGCACATATTCTGACATGTATGCGCCGTAGTGTGGGGGATTTCTACCGGGAGTAACGGAGGCAGAAAGCAGAGCTGGATTTAAAGTTATGGCAAGTTTCATTATTTGTGATGTGCAACATGACTTGCCAGGATTAAATATGAAAATTAGGTTAACAATTAAGTTGATTTATTCTGCACACTATTTATACAGTATGCAGAATAAATCAACTTAATTGCTAATTTTCTTAATTGTAAAGAAAATCAGTTGAACCTCTTACGTGCCTGAGATGGTGTAAGGAAGAAAAAAAACAACTAAAAATCTCATTTTTCAGCAGTTAAAGTGAAATGAGTACTTAATCTTTCAGTGCAAAAGAAATAAAATGAAATAAAACACTGCTTCAAGTACTGATGACCCTATTTTCTTTATAAATTACAGACAAGAAAATATATTGATCATAGTTGCACATCTGACCAAACCTACACTCATCTCCCGTTAAAGAGAATAAAAGCAAATGAAAAAAAATTACATGTAAACATGAAATAGAACATACATGTTGAACGCAAAACCAAGATGGGATCTGAGCGTCCCCCAAGATTATGTTTAGCATTTTTAGAAACTGTTGTCCTTTTTCTTCTCACCATAAAAATAGAGAAAGATGCAGAGATCTGTTGCTGAAAGCAACTCTGTTCTTTCATTTCAGCCACTTTGGTTACTGTAAGATGCAGGCACAAGGAGCAACAGTCAATAAAACAGAAATAGACAGCAGAACAAACATCAACTCAAGAAGTGTTAGAAAATGTTATCTTGCTCAATACAGCCGTAACTTTGCAGGTCACTGTCAGAGTAAACCCAGCAGCAGTTTTGTATGTGCTTATTTCAAGAAAGTGACATGAGTGAGATATGAAACATTATTCAACTCTTTATTTCTGTGCATCTCACCGTTTGCTCCTAGAGCTGGTTTATTGCTCCTAGAATAATGCTGCCTTAAAAAGAAAAAAAGAATGTTGCATGTTTGGAGACCACTAAAGCTACATAATGCTGATAGATGTCCAGAAAATACCTGCACATACTTCAAAGAAATGTTTCATAACAACAATATGGCTGGGTGAAGAAGCATGGAATTCCAAAAGTGCCACTAGGTAATACATAAAAGTTGATCTAATAAATATTTATATATTTAACAATGATAAATATAAAAATAAATGATTGAGATAGTTAATTCAAATATTATGTTCTATTCCAAATTTATAATTAAGTATTAAATCAATTTTCTGAACAACATTGGTTTCTGACCAATTAAAAATGACAGCAGTGTCAGTTCTGATCTTTGACAGAGTAAAGTTGACAGAACATCTAAATAACTCTAAAATTAAATGTGCTTTTATTAATAATTTTAAAAAATAAGTGGCAAATTTAAACACTTATTGATGTCATAGATTATGACATCAATAAGTTTTGAATTTGAAAATGAGTGACATTTAAAAATATATATTTATTTATGTAATAGTGACATTTCTGGAATTCCATGAGGGAGTAATAAACAACATATAATCGTACACATAAAAAACAACTTTTTCTAATATTCTGAAATGTGTGCTTTATCTGTACTTCATAATTATACTGAAATAATAATAATAATAAAAAAGTTCCCAGTTGAAGTGGAGGGCAGGTTGCCTTCTAGTTTAGCTCTGTTGGTTTGATATAAAATGTTTGCTGCAACAGTGATTTCCACTGACTGAGAAAGATACTGAGCTACAGGAGTGGATCCAGCCACAATGCCAGAGAGCATGCTACTCCCCCATCAGGACTACAACCGCACCAGGGACTGATGGGCTCGTATTACACCAGAGCAGACAGAAAACTAGCACCGCCAGGCCTTCAGAGGAGCAGCTGCAGGAAGGTTAAAAAAGGAGAACCCTGTCCAGCCATTACACACACACACAGATAGTAACAAAGTGCTTTCTATTGCCCAACTGTTTCAGATCATCCATTTGTACTATTTTCCCTTCGGTCGTGGCTAATCTGCTTCAGTTTCTCCACCTACCACTATCAACTTGAATCTTGTTTTTTGTTCTCACACACAATTACAAAACAAAAGGCCAGAATTTAGCCACCATCCAGCAGCCATTGTGGTTATTGCTCCCTGGAGCTGACATGCAGGAGAGTCAACAGCTTGATTTAAATACAAAGAATCTCTAATCTGTTTGTTTTCGTAATAGCCAACAAAATAAAATGCTTAAACTGCAGCAGACAAACTTGGCAATATTTGTGAAAGTAAAGGCAATACAATACATCAATAAACAAATCACGTCAATTCCAGTTTATCCAATGTATTGTCATAGAAATATAAGTAAATTAGATAATTAATAAATCAAGTGTTTTCTATTTATTGGTCTGTTGATGCAGTGAATCAGGCTTAGAGCTGTGCACCGTCTCCATATATTGGCAACCATGGTAAAGATGTGTAACAAACCTTAAAATAATTCACTTTTTCATTGTTCTACCATAATCTCAGTGAAATACGAAGAAAACAACTTGTATCTTTAATATGATTTCATTTGTAATGTCAGAAAAAACACACTTATTAGCATTCAATCCTTACAAACAAAGATAATCAGAGCATTTTTACTACATAATTCATTTTAATTGGTAATCCAAGACTACGTATTTATCTGGTGACAAATAGCCTTACTTCTTTTAACCACTGGACACAATTAGAAGAACAGTAAGATGTTGGAGAACTGCAGTAGAGAAGCATCATGGAGTAACCAAGTCTGAAATGTGAGATAGAGGAAGAGCATGTGGAAGTATCTCATCACCGTTAAGTTAGGTGGAGGATCTGTGAATCTGTGTGCGCTCCGGTTCTTTTTATTTTCTGAGTATTTTAAAGAGGTTATGGTGCCATGTACTCTCATAATATTCCATTTGAAAGGAAAATAGACTCATATGATCAAATACTCAGTGTTAACTGTGATAGAGGATCTGTGATGCTGTGGGTTTATTTAATCTTCAAGATAGCTTGAGATTTATTGTGTCATCAACTCTTTGAAATGCCAGGAGCCTTTTACATAAAAAATGATGATGGTTTCTAATGGACAGCTGGAAATGGGTTCATTTTGGGGCCTTTCATCAGAAACATGATCCAAAACATACCAAAGAAAAAAAGACGTGGTTCAGAAAACATCAAATCGACCTTTTTCTTTGACCATTTTAGTCATAAATATTACATAAAACCAAAGGGGCGAGTTGAGAAAAGTGCATAAAAGAAACCTAAGAGTCTGGATGAGAAGACCCTCTGTGTATGCTCAAACCTTGTGAAATGAAGGCTAATAGGTGTCCGACTGGTAAAAGGTTTTACAGCGGGGATTTAAAAAAAAAAAATGCATTTTTGGCCCCACTGAATAAATTAAGACAGATTAAAACTTGTACCTTAAAAGAAATTACGAGTGAACTTGTGTTACTATCATGAAAGTATTTTCCATTTTAAGACTTTTTAAACATCTTTACCAAAAAAAAAATAACAGGAAGTATTGAAGGAGCCATATCTCTTCTTTCACGTAAAACAACTTCTGATAAAGTTACAACAGATAAAATCGTATTTTTCAACGATCGGCACCACTAAATGATATTTGAAGTTAATCTGTAAAAACTAAACGTACACTGCAGACTTTAGACTGACTATTGGTAGTGAAGGGAGATGTGATAACTGGTGAGTGAATCTTGATAAAAAGTCCCGTTGAACATTTCCCCCCACCCCCCAACTCCTTCCACGTCTCCAGCGCGTCTGACCTCACTTGAAACGCAGTGCTAAAAAAGGTATAATTTAATCTTCAATAACAAAATAACATTTCAGTTCTGGTAAAATATACATGGAAAAAAACCTGTCAATATAGGAAACAAACTATTTTGTACAAAAATGTACATCATTGCTCTTATTCTAACAGTTATAATAACATAGTATAATACACAAACTGAAGGGCAAGGCTGAAACCAAAATAGATCAAGCTCTTCATAAAAAAGTAACTGAAATTCATTGAATTTCAATTTGATGAAAACAAAAAAAAAATAAAATAAAAAGCAAATAAATGAGCACATTCAAAGTACTTAATTAATAAAAATCACATCAGCATTGCACATCTAGCTAGAACACTATCTACTAGAGCCAGTGAATCTTTGCTCATCGCGAGGATTTGTCTTAACTGCATCAGACGCTATCGAGCCACATGACACTGCAGGTTCAGTTCACTGGATTCTTAGAAAATAATTGAAAAACTACTTTCATACCCATCAGCTGATCTCGTATAGCACTGTATATGGATGTTCAACAAGACTTAAGAGATCGCCCCCAAAAGTCCAGTCATAAATATGTTTTCAAAAAAAGGCATTTGGTAATCACCCTGTCTGTTTTCCATTTCAACATCTCTTTCTTTTCTCCCTTTTCAAACTATTCCTCTCAGTCTTTTATAAAAGAGGTTAACCGGCTCTTTGTCTTCTTATAATAGCGAATGGACACAAAAAGACGTCGACTCCGTCGCAGCAGTTGGCCTTTCCAGACTCTCAACTCACTTGCGTCTCTTGAAGATGAATCAACTTCCTGGATTAACATTCATTACCTCCCACTTTTTCTCTTCATTACATACAGTGGCTCTCAAATATCTACACACCCCTGATAAAAAGGCAGATTTTTTTTTGATACATCATGTTACATTATGTGCTCTGGATCATTTAACAGAAAACATAAATCTGCTAGGGGAAAATCTAGAAACGAATAATGTGCCATACTTGATTGCAGAAGTGTGTATAAACTGAAACTAATACCTTACAGAAGCATCTTTTGATTCAGTTTCACCATCCAGCCTCATCAGCATACCACATCATGACTTGGTAATATTGGATTACTCCCCCATTCTGAAGACAAATCCTGTTCATAACCCGTTTCAGGAGGACCAAAAGACTTCGTAAGCTGTTGTTTAAATCAAAACTTTACTTTTTCTTTAGTGAAGCCATTCATGTGTTGATATGGATGCGTGTTGGGATGCTGGACTTTTCATTTTCCTTAACACCTGAAGGTGTTTGGAACCACTTTCTTTCTGTGAAGAAAAGTAACCCCAGATCATAATGCTGCTGCTACCACGTTTTGCTGTGTGGTAGGATGTTCTTTTTAAAACTGCAGTCATTTTTGTTTTTTGGAAAAATGCCTTCCTTTGCCACCTTATTTACAAATCCAGAGATATAAAAATTTTACTACACTGTTGAGCACATGTAATGCTTTGCAGATTTTCTACAGCCTATTCAGTTTTGCTGTCAGCCTCTTGGCAGCCTCCCAAAAATAATTACCATCATAGCATTCAATAGTTTCTGAGAAATGTCTGCATTTTTGTGTACCACAGACCGAGTACTGAAACTGAGACAAAAGCTACTTCAATAAAGCATTAGTTTAATGCTGGGTGAACAACTTCATCTATTTCTAACATATTTGCTTATTTATTTGTTGAGGAAAAATGTAATATGTCACATTAAAGATGGAAAAAGTCTTGAAATTACTTGTCACGATCCAAAGTTTTTTTTAAAACATAAAAAACTTGCAACTGGGGTATTTAGCCTTTCACAGCCCACTGTATGCTTCTCAGAAATAAATAACCATCTGCAATGCTAATCCACACCAAGAACAAAAAAATAAATAAAATAAAATAAAATCAACATATTCCATTCCACAGAAACATAAATTTTAGTTTCATCAGTTACTTATTTTCATAATTTATTTTTTTTGTGTGTTTTTTTGTAAAAAATAAAGTTCCTGAAATGACTTAAAAACGCAAAAAATAAAAATAAAATAAATGTCTTCAGGCTTTGCTAAGCAAAACAAAAACAAACATGGTAGTAGGAGAGAGGGGGATGCAACTAAGGAGTATAGGTGGTGGGAGAAAGATCCTGGTTTAGTGTTAGAAGGAGAGGTCCGAGTTGTTTTGTTTTTTTTCTGCAGGAGGAAGATGAGAAGCTGGGTTCTTGGTTCGGATCAAGTTGTCCTTCAACACTCCAGACTCCTAGCCGTCTTCTCACAAACCTGAACGGGCTTTGTGATGCTACAACCGCACCCTCAGTTGTCAATGAGCAACCCGCCCACCCAGCGGAGCTTGCAGGCGAACCACCGCCTGAGCGGACAAAAGTACTCGTAATGGAACTGTTTGAACTCGGGGGTTTGACGGATGTCGCTTAAAAATGCGATGTCAAGGTCTGACTCGGTGAGGATGATAAGGAGGAGGAGCAAGACAAAAAGGAGTCCAATGGTGACGAGAAGCAAGCGGAGGACGCTTAAGACGAACTTATTCACCTGTTCCACCTCGCTCAGGGCTGAGTCCTCCCCTGCTCCTTCCTGTGCAGCTCTACCGTCCGCCCCGAAATCGCCCCCATCCCCTCGCATCGGGGTGCCCGCCTCCGACTCCTTTTCCTCCTCGATGCTGCAGGGCGCGCCGTTTATTTGGCGTGAGACGGACATGTCTGTGCTGTGTTCAGCCACCGGGGTGGGAAGGACGCTGTCTGAGGGACTGTAGGCCTCGTCCGAGATGACTGCCATCCCCTCGCTGGCATCTGTAGCGTGGCTGCGGGACCGTGGTAGGAAAGACTCTCCATGGGACACCGAACGCACCGGTGTAGAGTGGGCACTGTCACGCAAAGACTCCAGACCTGGGGGAGTGGGTAAAAAGACAAAAAGTGAAAAAAAAAACTACATTAGGTTGGAAAGGTTGGCTTGAAAGACTAAAATATCTATGTAAAATGTTCGCACATTCCTCAATCATCGACCAAGTTCAAGAATTGCCTCTGTTGTCTGGATAATATGGTTATAAACAAATATGCAATAAATTTAACTATTTAGTCACATGTTGAGCCAGTTTAAAATGACAAATATAGTGTCAAAAAGTGGTTCACCAAGGTTAAGCAGGGACAGCTTATAAAATACTATTTCTAACTTCTAACTTTCTAACTTCTCATCTCACCATCCAAACCATCATCCAGCAATAGACAGGGCAAGAGGAGCAGTAATAAGAGAAGCATAAAAGAGGCCTGTGGTAACTATTGGGAAGCTGCAGAGTCCCAAAGCTTCAGTGGGAGAATCTGCTATTAGGAGAATTATAAGCAGTGCACAAACTTGGCCTTTTTAGAATACTGGCAACAAAAAAAGAAAAGAAAAAGTTAAACAAAGTCCAAATTGTAGTTTACTAGAAATTATAGGAGATGTATCAAACATGTGGAGAAAGGTGCTCTTGTCAAATGACTTCAACGTTTTTGGTCTGGTTGTACAACACCAAGATTTAGCATCACCTGAATACACCATTGAATACATCATGAAGTCCGCAGCACCATGCTGTGGTGATGCTTTATTTGAGCAGGAACAGGAAAGCTTGTCAGAGTTGATGGGGGAATGAATGGCACTAAATACACTCTTAATACTTGAAGAAAACCTTTTAGAGCCTACAAGAGACTTTAGTGAATATTTGTCACCTACCAGGGCAACAACCAAAACTAATGCCAAGAGGTGGAATGCAGGGCTGAATTAATATAAATATAAATAAAATCATTTATATTTTTTTACTCTATAATTATGCACTATTTGGTGTTAGTTTATTGAAAAATAATAAAAAAAAGAAATTACATTGCAAATGCAGGCAGGACACAAGCAGAACCATATAGGGAAAGAAATAGAAGACAACAAAAAAGGAAAAGCATGGAAGTTACAAATGGACAAAAACATACATAAATATCAAGGAGGAGGTAAGTAGAGAGAGCATGGAAGGAAGCACGAGAGGAGAAACTGAAATACATTTTTAACACAGGAAAACACTGCAGTCAGAAAACTAAATGGAAATCACTGTAAATATGACAACAAGAAAAACACAAAATCCTAAATCAAGTCCAGCAGATAATCACAGAAATGATCTGTGTCAAGGGACATAAACACATTCACAAGCCACTGGACCAAATTCTATAATTACTTTACCCTGTCTTCCACAAACACACAACTATTAGTCAAGAAAAATGTTTTAGTTTAAACATACAATGTGATAAGCTTTTCCATTTATTTGGCAATTTAATTGCACCAAGGAAGTGACCGCGGGGGAGATTAAAGAATCAGCAAGCAAGGTTTGCATCCAATTTTTGCACCAGTCCGTCCAGAAGCAAATCACCCCCACAATATAATTTTCCCACGACCAAGGATACAGAACCTGCCAGGCATTTCAATGGTAGTGTTACCATCTGAATTTGAAGAATTCTCACTGGAGGTCTGCCATAGAGCAGAGACAGAGCAGAGACAGTCACACCCCGTGTCCGATAATGTTTTTCTTAGAGTCAAACCATCATTGAATGGAGTTTGTATTTCAGGGACTTTCCAGCTAGCATAACAAAATAATTCAACCTTGGCCAAGAAATACTGAACAGATTTGTTTCAGCAACAGAGCATCCGTAAGGTAAGATGTAAATTACAACGCTGCCTTGCCTTGAATTTTGAGCTTTCTCATTAATCCATGTTAAAGTTTGCTGAAATGCTTAAACAATTTAATGCACAGCCTCAAATAATTCCTGGAATCACAAGAATACTTCAATTATTAGAAATCCATTATGAAGTTTCCTTAGCCAATATGAACTGTTAGTACAAGTTACAAATTACCATTATATCAAAGGGGGGAACTATATTATTTGAATAAACTTCAACTCTGTTGACAACGTGTTGCACATTTCAAAATGCACAAATATAAAACTTCAGAAATATTTTTAATCATGATATTTTTAATATCCAGAAAAAGCCAGAATGATATTAAAATGTGCTTAAACATGATGAATTAGTTCTAGTTCTTTTGCTGGAACACATAATTTAGGGCAATCTGATTTTGAAAGTTTTTTGTGTCCCCCCTGTTGCTGAGCTTGGCTACAGCCAAGTCCCCTAAATCATACAACAAAGATTCACTAGCAGGGTTTAAAAAGTCAGACTGTAAATTGTCTACTCTGCTGCAAATGATGAAAGTACAGTGAAGGAGAGACGCTCTACAGTAAATCTGAGACATGGCAGAGTACTTTGCTGATGGTGTCACATTCTCACAAGGGTCAAAGCAGCAACATTACACCGTTACTGTAAAATGAGGGGGATTAAATTTAAGCATTTCATGAGAAAACAGGTCATAAAAATATAGTTTTAAACTCTCAGAACAGCAGAAAGGATTACATCTAAAATCCAAACCTCTGCTGACATTAACGATAGTCAACAAAAGTTTTCCTTTGAACCAACAGCTGAAACCAAACAACCAAGAAGCACAGGAAACTGCACGAAGTGTGTCTCATTACCACCATAAATGTGCAAAAAGCTAACAAGAAAACAATTAAAAAAAAAAAAAAAAAAAAGCTTCATTTGGAGCCCACTTTACCTGCAGGACCACTGGCCTGAGAACAGGGCAGCGGAGTACCCAGACGAGGACTGAGTCTGCTGGGCTCCTGCTGCCCCATCAGGGAAGGGTAGAGGGGCAGGACGCCGAGGGCCTTGCCCAGCATACGGGGCCCCAGGCTCAGCACGCGGACCTTCACGTCCCGGTAGCAGTGGTTGATCATACGCAGGTGAACGTTCACCCGAGTGGTGATGCGGATCAGACACTTCACCATGGCTGGAGCATGCAGGAGCCTGTTCTGTCTTTATGGTCCCCGCCCAAAGTCCAGGCTTCGGGTTAAAGGCTTTATTGCTTCTGACAGAGGGGGAAACGGTAGCTTTCTGTGAACACTGCTATGATCAGCAGCACTAGCCTCCCAAGCTTGGCCCCACCCAGGCCAGTGACATACATGGAGCAGAAGACACTGGTTATTTTCAGCTGAGGTATTTATACCTCCCTAAGACATCTAGTCAGCACACAAGCGACGGTGGGAAAGTCTTGCTGCTCTGCTTAATATACACAACACACCTACTTCTGTCTTCCATCCATATTATTGCACACAGAGCACAAAGTTAAGAGTGTGACCGTGTGTCACCGCTTTACCCCAAGGCCAATCGGTTCTGGAGCAGAAGGCCGCAAGTCACTTCAGATGGCAGTGTGTTGGCAGAACAGAAACATAAGCGTACACATATAACTTAAAGGCTCTGCTGATCTGAGTCAAAGTGACTGAGTGATGCTCACGCCTGCAGTCGCCTGTTCTGACACGAACTCAGCCAAATGGCTCCAGTTTCAGGCAGAACGTGAGAGAGTTTGAGATGATTAGCTGAAGACAGAGGAGGAGGAATTCTCTAAAAACAGGCCCAGAGGCTCTCTAATTCAGTTCGAGTTCAGAGTCAGAGACTTTGCGGACACATAAAATAAAGGATTGTGCCTTGCAAAGGCATTCGTCGGGCTTGAACTATTTCTGCAAGTTTGTCACGGTACAAACTCATAATTCAAGGTGTTCTGTTGGGATTTTAGGCGACGAATCAAAAATACCAAAACAAGTGAGTGCGATGGAAGGAAAACGATACATGGCTCCCGAAATTTTCAACAGATATCATCGCAGCTCTGGCTGTACATTTGTGTTGTCCTGCTGGGTCTTTTGTAGCTTCAACAATTTCTTCCAGAAATGATGTATTTAGCTTCATCCATGCTCACATCAACTCTGACCAGCTGCTCTGATCCTGCTAAGGAAACACGCCCCCACAGCATGATGCCGTCACGACAAGGATTGTGTGCGGAGTTAGCTTTCCTCCACACACACCGTTTAGACTCTTATCGTGAAATAATCGATGTCTAATGACGTGGATTCTATTTTAGGACTTCAAGGTAAAGGACATTAAAGACATATGGACGATTTTCTTTGATAAGCATGTTGGGAAAAGTTTTGAAATTTCGGGTTGCAACTTGACAAAATAGGAAATGTTCAAATGTTAGGAATGTATGATTGGCTTGCTATTGAGAAACACATGGGCAACTATTTCCTTACCCTCCATGATAGATATGTGCACAGCTCTCCGACGTGTACGGGGAACACTGCTGAGGCGAGGCCCATGGGTGATGGATGGACAACTTCTACTGGGCACAAGGCCAGCCCTGTTATTTAAAAAAGACAACCAACATAATACAGGTTTAAATATCAAAGAATTAAGCACAATGTAACCATTAGGAGGCAGTGCTGTAGAAATATTTACAACAACAACTAAGTATGTGAGGTCATTTTTTACCCTACCTGTGTATTTCTGGAGGTTCACGTTTGATTCTGGCACTTTGCTCCATCACCTCTTTCGCTACTCTTCCACTGTTTTAAGATAAAGAAACGATACACATGGGAAGTTTAGCAGTTTCAAAGTGTGATCAGTTGCCCTTCATTTCCACCTCTACCTCCCCTCTCCTCTGAGGTGTCGCAACCATCCTCTGGGAAGAAGCAGCACAAAAGGTCGGGAAGTCACATCCTCCGGAAATAATTATATCCACCTCCAACTGTGTGTTTTTAGTTTCAATGTCCTCTCCTCCCTGTTATCACTCAGGCTGCCTTGCCGGGTAGTCTACCTGTAGCGGAAACGGCTGCCCTTGAAGAACAGGTTGCTGCTGGAGACGGTGCGAACCTGGCTGGACTTCTCAAGCCTGACCAAACGAAAGGAAAAAAAAAAAAAAAAAAAAAGAAACAATCAAGTCAGTTAAATTTAAAGAAAGGATAGAAGAAAAAGAATCATTAAACAAACTACTAATATTTTCCTCCATGATTTGCTTGCCAGTAGCAATCTATGAGGAAATGTGTAAAAAAAAAGAAAAGAAAAGAAAACAGTTCTTGGAACAGAAAACAGGATAACTAATATGTATTCGCATTGCAGAATACAGATAATACACACAGGATTTTTTTTTTTTTTTTTTAATTGACACTCGCAGGTTGGATAAGTATATTCGATCAGGAAGGTGGGAAAAGTTGTTTTAGTTTTATTTTTTTATTTATTTATTTTTTTTGCCAACAAAAAAATAAAAACTACTACTGCTAGACTACTGCTCTCAAACAAGCAGTATTCTAGGTGAAATGGGCTGGAGGTGACAATATTTTAAAGGTCTTTCAAAGTTTTTCTTCGGATCTCAGGAGCTTTTTCGTTCTTTCTAGTCCCTTTAACTGAAAATGGCAGCATTTTAGGCTATGTGTTGTGCTTAAAAGTTTGAAAACTGGAAAACAAAAGACAAAGACTCAAACCTAAAAACTCCTGCACATGCTTCAGTAGAAGAGCTGTCATTACTGCACTCCTTTTAAAAGCAGAATCTGTTTTTTAAGCTCTAATGACCTTTATTGTGCAGTAAATAAAGGGGAGAGAGAAGCAAATGTCCCAATCGAACCCAGGACAGCTACATTGAGAACTATAGCCTCTAACCATGGTGCTAGCACTCTACCCAGCACCCCAGACTATTAGTTTTTTGTTAATCAGCTGTAGATCATGGAGATCCTGAACTGTAACTCATGGCTAAGACATTGGAAGCATCTATCAGGAAAAGCACTGAAGTGTTTGGAGTCTCATTCCTGAGCCTGCTCAGAAACTAAAGATCAGCATGACCTCACGTCTCACTTCTCCAGCTGATAAACAAGCTGAAGGGAAGGGGTTTTAAGGACACCATCGTGATGTGATGGTATCCTGTCTGACACTGTTCGGGGATGGAGAGAGGGCGAAAGAAGAGCCTAATAAAATATGAAAGCTGCAGACTCACTTGTAAAACGCCTGATTCTCCACGCCACACTTCCAAAGGTGCTTGCATGCCTCCGGCGTGGGCGCAAAGTACGTTAAAATGATCTTTCTGTCCTGCACAAAAGAGATATGGAGGTTTGCAGAAAAAGATTAGCCAGCTGTGACAAAAAGCCACACCTCCGAAGCAAGACACATTAAATAAATTCACTTGCTCACCTCCTTCTGATTTGCATATATGTGGAAAGTCTTGGCTTCGAATTTGAGCTTGGACACCTCGTTCCTGTCCGGGAGAGCAAGCGCAATCACCGGCACACGTACAGCCGCGCAGAAACAGAAAGCCACAACCTCTTTAAATATTCATGCAGCCACTTTGAGATCACATAAACAGCCACGGCGCTTCATGTTTAGCTGACAAAACAAATTAGCGATAATATTCCCCAGAGGAAGAGAAAGAGAAAATAGAGGATGGAGAACAACTGAAGGCAAACAAAGTAAGCTATTAAAAATACACGAAAGTGCATTTGCCTTTATATTGATGACAACAATCATGCCCGTTACAGAAAACAGAAAATTACTCTGTTGTAGGTGTTTGTTTGTTTTTTTTTAAATTACGTAAATACTGTTGGTATGAGCCACTTTTTGACCTCTACTAAGATGCTCAACACATCTAGCTTCTGTAATTAGCCATCTGTGCATGTAAAAGCCGCTGTCTCGAGGCACAGGCACAGGCAGAGGAACAGACTGTTGACAGTGGCTGTACAACCAGCTGTAGTACACATCATGTTATAAATAACAAACAACAGGTATGTCAGACTACATAAAGTAGAGGCCTGCCTCTTTTTTTTTTTTTTTTAAGTCTTTGCTGTTTGACGTCCACACAAGACGCCACAGACCATGATGAGAAAGCTTTGGAGTTTTGTCATAAGAGGAAATAGATAAAGTCACTTTATAGAAAATAGATAAACATGTCCAAATAAATAAATACATTCCCTCTCCATTAATAAACTTTGCTTCTGGTGTATTAGCCCTAAATATTTTCTAGTACACATAAATGGTTTTAGTGGGTGGACTTATGGTGTTTCAATCAGAAAGTTGTATGTTAGATTCCAGCTTCCTCCTGTCGCATGTCGATGTGGTCCTGGCCAAGCCACTTATCCTCAAGTTACTTATTTATCTGCACTTTATACGAAGGTGTAAGTGTTACCATATCATATCATATCTATCTAAGAGTCTTCATGTTTGCTCTCACCATTTAAGAAAGTGAACTCTCTTGTTTCCCTGAAGAACCACAAAGCCAAATGGCGTGAAGGCGAGAAAAGCGGGGTTCCCCGACACATCCTAAAATATTTTAAGATATACAATCAGATTTAGATGCAACAAAAAACAAAACAAAACAAAACAGAAGACATAGATATATGGACCAATTTTTGACACGCAAACAAAAGTAGGTAAAAGGCCATAAAATAAAATTACGTTTTGTTGCAACAGTGATGGTAGGATGGAAAAAGCTTTTCTCCTGTACGATTCCCAAACAACCGGTGGCAATTAGACAGCATTTAGTGGTTGTTGAGACTACATTATTACTAAGAAATTATTAGACACTGTGATCAACCATTCCCTAGTATTATATTTTTTCCTACTGAACAAATGTACTCATGGTTAAAATTGAATTTTTCTCAGAAATTAGGAGTGAGATTATACAACTGCAAAGAGATTTTTCTTTTCATTTTGTAGCATCTTATATAGACGAGGACTAATATATAGACCATTCTGGCAAAAATGTGTGTTCGAGCAACTTTCTGTGGCAATAGTTTAACATGACAGCTTGGACTGAAATGCCTGAAAAATGTCTAGTAATTAGTACCACGGTAGTTAAAAAACTGCCTCTCACCTTACATGGATGCGGATCAACACCATATGTCTCCAGCATCTGGGCTTTCAGCAGGAAATTTCGCTCTGATGTTTCAGGAGTCTGTCCGCTGAGGAAAAGCAACAGCCCAGATGTCAGTTCATAATGAGCCTCAGTTGCAGAGGAAAGGCTTTGCCACAAGTGGGCAGCAGCGTGTAATGTTATGCAGCATTCATCACTAAACATCTGACTTGATTGATACAATAAGAACCTTTTTCTGTGTGTCATTAAATATTTTAAAACTTATCTATGCGCCAGCCTACATTTAACCTAATATCTTACCTAAAAAAAATGTAAGAAATATATAGATTTGTGAATTAATTCAGTAATGCATGTAGTTGTGTATGAATGAGATGTAAAAGAAAAATAATCTGTGGCCTGATTAACAAAAAAATATTTATTGTCTTTACAGGTTCCACTTTGTAATTTAGGTTTTGTGCTGGTGCCAATGCTTATTTCCAACAATAACCATTTATAATTTCACCTATGCAAAAAGAATAAAAATGAGTAGATCTTTATTTATCTTTCCCATCTGTTTAGACAACTGATATTTACCAACTAATACTTCAAAATATAGGCAATTACAAAAATGTAAGGGGATGTTTAGTGATGTTTTTCAAAAAGCAAAATCTGAATTAAACGTTTATCTACATCATCTCTTACATCAACTCAGTTTTGTGTATTTCTGCGATCCGGCGCTCCAGTTTCTCCGAGTGCTTGGGAAAGAACTGAAATTTGGAGCTGTAACCTTCAGGATGCTTCCTAGGGTCGTAATCACCAATCTCGGCTAGAGGCGGCATCAGAAAAAAAGATAAAAGGAAGTTAGCTCATTCCCCAATCCTGGCCCGGGATTAGCCGAGGCCCTTCATGCCACATTGCACGCTCTAAGCTGACCGTGATGCTGATTTCTCTCTACAAGGAGAAGCTGACTAGGCAGGCCATCTTTAATTTATCAGCACATCTTCCACCAAACAGGAGCCTGCCCTCCCAATGAACGCGGTGCTTTCTGTGAAGCTCGCTGCGCCAGACTCCAGCATCATCTCTTGGATTTTTGTTTCTGTAGCTGTGCACGTCTGACGAGGTCCCAGACAAAATATTGCACCAGCTGAGAACAATTATAATTTACACAAATACTAGAGAGCAAGCCGCTATAAATAAACTGACAATTAGGTGTGAAACGATGATTACGTATCTTACATAAAAACACATGCAGGTACTTTAATGAGGTTTTTTTTTTTTTCACATAACTAGAAAAGCCACAGGAAATTAGCCTTCTAGCTATGTAAGTAAGCTAATATGCAGAATATAGACGAGCAGCACTCATTTCTGTCTCTTTTACTTACCTTGAAGGATGTAGGCAGCCAGCATGGCAGCATCTGAGGTTTTGCACAGGAGGCGGCCGTGGTAGAGGTCTCTCTTTAGCTGCAGGAAGACCAAATATCTACAAAGGACAAACATATATGTCAAAGAAGCACTCAACGCAGAAAAAATGCAAAACTAGAGCAGGAGTAGCAGTACAACAAACTCAATTCATTTCAAATCACTTTATCAAGATCACTTTCCCTAAATGTGGGTTTTAATCATTTGATTTTCAGCTCTTGGAAAAATAAAAAATAAAATAAAATAAGAGCAGAAACACCCTACAGGAGAGAGCTGCTCCTCATGCTTGTTTTTGTAGCCTCCAAAACTAGTTTCAAACTGATCCAACCGCTCAGCTCCTCAAGGATGAACGTTAATGAGGCAACATTTGTAGCAGAGATTATGATAATGAGAAGTGGTGCTGACTATTATTTCCTGCTATCATTATTCTTTGTATTTTAGAGGCAAGGACACTGCAGTGGAATTACTGAACATCTGCTTTTAGGCAATAAAACAGTCAGGCAGACCTAATTTCTTCACTCTGTTACCTCCACAAAAGCTGATGACGTTTATTTAAAAGTGGATCCTTTTGTTGAATACAAAATGAATGTTGCATCACATGATAGGACATATTTACTCTGCTTCCTTTTGTTTTCTTATACTACTGTTTCTGTGCCTTGCAGAGCATTCATACCCTATGAGTATTTTCCCATTTTGTCATATTACTGATGAAATGTTTACTTTGGTTTTTTTTTTTTGGGGGGGGGGTGGAGGGTGCTAATTTTAGTCCCCTTTACTTTAATAGCCCTAGATAAAAATCTTACATGCCTTCAGAAGTCACCTAATACATACAATTTAATCTCCAAGAAAATCCAGCTGCACTGTGAAGATTTGTCAGAGAATATTTGCGGACAAATATGAAAATCAAGAAACACAGCAGGAGGTCAGAGAGGAGTTTAAAGTGGAGTTCGACTGGTGGAGATCCTCATCAGTTATGACAGGAGCCACCAAACACTTTGATGGTGTCGGATGTTGACCTTCTTAGTCGGACCGCGACCCCAAGCGAAATTTTGACTTAATAGCCAAAATATATGCCACACTGTCACATTAAAAAGTGTTTAAAATGTTACAAATCTTTTATCGTTTCCTTTTTGTAACTGATGACAACCTTGTGTTAATTTACCGTGTAAAATAAATAGAAATTCGTCAGTGTAAAATGACAAACTTTGGAGAAGTTCAAAGTGTTTTAGTCTGTTTGTGAGGCAGGCTGATTGCCAAATAATAACTCCAAAACATCGGGAAACCTTTACAACTTCCTTCATTGGATTAAATCTCTGGGAGAGAGAGAGAGAGAGAGAAAAAAAAAACATATCCTGGAAAAGCTGCTTATTTTTGTGTTTGTTTTATTTTTGTGTTTTGCTATGCAGCACACAGAACAGTCTGACCAAATCATGGTGATTTTTTTGCTCTCCCACCCTCTGCGCAGTGACCTCTCCACTGTCATAATCATGTATCATGCTGTCCTCCTTCCCTCCCACTCTTCTTTTTGCTTCACACTTTCAATCAGCCCTCCTTGCCCCTTATCTCCTCTATCCACTCTATTCATTATATACACACTACATGCGGTGCACACTGAATCTCATTACGCCTCGAACAGAGTGGACTCCTCTCTCTTCAGTCGGGTAATAAAAACATGTGGACACTAGACACACATTCGCCAGCTGACTGTGCTCTGCATCATCTGGAGGAAATCTGCCTTTTTTTTATTTATTTCTGTAACCTAATGTGGGTATTAAGAAATGTGACATAACTGTATTTAGAAAAAAATTACCAAGTTGCGGAAATGTGTTCATTTACACAGAAAAATCTTGCCTCATGTTGCCTTTTAATGTGCTTTCCATTATCCTGGAGAGCTACTAGGAAAGGCTTTTATGTTTCTCCCAGCTCCTCCTAAAAACTGTAATATTTAGCATAATGTTTTCAAACCCAGTGCTCAGTCATTTTAATTATGAAACGTTTACAAGTAACGCTTTAAAAAGAGCCACGTTCGGGCAGCCCAAAGGCTTCATACAAACATCTGCTCTGAAATTAAACGTAAAAAATAGTCTTTCTGTAAAAAGGTCTTTGCTCATCATCAACTGAAACAGATGCAAATTACCTCTGTAGAAGGAAAATTAGGGTAAGAAGCATTTATTAACTCCTTCTAGCTGAATGCCACCACATGTCATACCGAGTGATTTCCTCCTTGAGAGCAGCAGGATCAGGAGGGTAGAACTTTACTCTCAGACACATGGTGAACGGAGGCTGAGCTGCAGGAGACAAAGAGGAAAGCTTTAGATTAGACAGCTCTGTAAGTGGAAGTGAGCGGGAAGATTTAGCTCTTGTATGCAGAAAAGAAGATAATTTCTTTTAAATCTTCATCAAATGTGCTCATAAAATGTGAATTTTGAACATGTCTAAAGATAAAAGCCCATATCAGAACACATGACGGTGGCATCCTTAACCCCTTAGCATGCAGCGGAATGCCAGCATGCTGTTTTTCCATTCTATTTTCTGAGGGTGCAGGTTAAGGGGTTTAACCAATAATGTGGAAATCTTCCAACTAACTTCTAGTGTTTTAAAATATCTATTTTCTCCGTCTGTTGTTCTTTAGTAAAACAAACGTTGTTGCACTTGATATGCACTGAAGCGAAAAGCTTTGTTGCCTCAAACTTAGGAAGGGTCTGTGTTGGTTTATGCACTTAAAAAGAAGTGAAGTAAACTTACACAGAAGGTACTTACATTTCATTTGCTTTGAAATTGATTTGGTGAACTCCAACCAGTGCTGCATCGGGAATGAAAAAGAGAGACAAAGAAAAATGGCAAAATGTCTGAGCAAAAATTACCTCAGCAATAGAACAATTCTCACATTGTGTCATTAAGCAGACACTTCCAATCTCAGCTGCCTGTATGCTTGGTTGTTACTACTGACAGTTTTCTGGAGAAACCCATCCAGACAACACTTAAGGATGTGACAGAGCTGACTGTGAAGTGCAGCGGCATAAAGCTGTTTGGAATATAGACGATCTTGTAAGTTGTTTTTTTTTTTTTTTTTCCAAGATCTTCAGAAGATGTGAAGATGCAATACTGTTACATGTCAGTGGAAGAAAGATTTCTCTGGGAGATCAATTCTTCCATTGAGACAAACACATTCTCTTTGAAACCTTGTCGGACCCACGTCCTGTAAATGGAACCCTGATTCTGTAACATATTTTTCCGGTGATGCATTCTCATCAACAAAATCCACCTACTCACAGCAGCTAATATAATAGCTCTGAGCAGACGGGTTGGAGATGTAGCATTATCGTGGGTCACCTGATGTCAGAATTTCTAAATGGTTTCATCCATAAAGCAAAACATCTATGCTTCCAAGTAGAAGCACACAAGCATTTTAGTCTAAACATAACCATTTCTGTGGATAAACTGCATCTATCTGCATTATATTAATTCGACTGAACAAAAAGAAACGCATTTGAGCATCTCTGCTTGTCCTTTTACATTTTTAATCCAAAGACAAACTCGGTTTTGTATCTCAGTATCTTCTTTTAAGGCAAGTTGTTGAAGATTAATTGCAAATGACAGCAATGAAAAGCCATCCTGTGGATGACCTTCTGTAGTAAAAAGTACTGTATCTTATTAAGAATAAAATGAATTTTAGAAAATGCCTCCAAAGATCAAACATCCAAAGCCAGAGTTCAGTCAAACACAGATGCTCACCCTCTGCTTGTCTGGATCCACATATCTGATGCCAAAGTAGTCTTTCTCCAGTAGGTTTAGATGGTGGCAGAGGAGGTCAAACAGATACTGTCCTTTTGCATCCCGCTGTAAGAGAGGACAGGAAAAGCTACACTTAGGCCACCATCTGTGCATGAATGTTCTGGAAGATTCAAAAAAAGACAAGGCTGGGGAGAGATTTAATATACGAAACTGTGTAGCTCGTCTTTTTTTCCAGATATCTGTGGTAATAATCCACAGCCAGAACCATCTGTGTCTGAAATAAATTCTGTCACACAGCTCAAAGAGAAGCGAGAAGACAGAGGACCGATTAAAAGTGCCCCACCAGGGAGTTTTGCTACTATGTTGAATTCTGAATCTTCAAAGGGGCACAACAGCCAGAGGAGGAACACTCGAGAACCGTCCGTCCGTCCATCCATTCCTACTCTCACTCTGTGTTAGATGAAACTGATGGCTGACTGAAATGCCCCAGGCAGCGCTTTCCTCCCTGCTGTAACTCATGCTGCAGATAACAGGCACTTCATTAGGACAAAGGCCTGTCAATACCAGGCATGTTGTTTAATCAGCCTGACTATATATGACCAAACGCTGACTGGAGTGCAGCGGCCGGAGATAGCTGACCTTTTTGTAGAGCGATCGAGGAGCTTCATGGGTGCTCGCTGCTGTCACTTTAAGACTATTAGTCCAATGTAATGTCCCTAACAGAGCTGACATGCCTGCTAACTGACCAGACCTAAATAACTGAGGAGTAGCTTTCTTCTCGGAAGCAAAGATATCATTTTCATTCCATTGCATGAAACTAACAACTCAAGGTGTTAAGCACCTAAATCTCAATCACTTTTACAGGACTATGATCTCTAAACTACAACAACAAAATGGTCAGCAGCCTAGAAATAAAACCTGTGGCCGTCTTAAATTTGCATGACGCTTGTTTTGCAAAATGATTTCTATATCAGCATGTTCTGCTTCAAAGGAGCGAGGCTATATATATA
>NW_006800130.1:232476-256220 GCF_000485575.1 Poecilia formosa | reverse complement strand
TAGTCTTATTCAGACTTTCTGAAGGATTTTTAAGGTTTTTCTTTGGACACATGGTGCATTTAAGTTCTTTGTTGAGTAATTTGCAACTGTTATGTAAACTCCTCAGGTAGAAAAGGCTCCAAAACTAAAGGGATGAATCAGTGTTATGTCTACAACAAAGAAGTGAACAAAAACCTTTTCACAAAGACAGAAGGGCAAATTCACAAATTCAAGGTGCTAAATGTGTACAAACATGAGTTTACGTGTCCTTCTGTTTCTGAAAAGAAATACAAAATCAGACCAGTTCTTAAAATATCTCCACAGAGCAACAAGCAGCGCTTTTACCCTGACACAATTTGCGTACATTTAAATTACATGTCATATTTGCATTTAAGTGAAGGTCAATACATATTTATCTATTTTTTGTAGACTACAAAGAGAGCAAATAGCTTTGCATTTTTCGCAAGCCACAGTTTTCATTGTTACACTGGTTGCATTTGAAAAAAAAGAACCATCTGCTGAAAGCTGATGGTAATTATGGTGCAGGGCAGAAAAATTAGACAGGGACCTCTAATGACATCTGCCTGGTATTTTTTATTTATTTATTTATTTTTTTGCCAATATATTCTTTCTTTTAAATTATTTATTTGGCATTTAATTGGTTTAAAAATACAGATTCCTAGAAAAGTAATTCCTACAAAGAAAGAAATTGACACATTTTCAGAACGTTCTGCAGCAGAGGACATACAGAGTCAGGAAAGGCATCTGCTCTTTTGTTACAAAGAAAGATCAAGCTTTGTTTAGTTTTCAGCATCGCTCCCATCAGCCTCCCTGCTTCTGTCCCTCCTCTTTTCTAGCTCCCGGTGGATCCTCGACAAAGCAGCTGCATTGCTCTCCAGCATTCTCTCTAATTACCATGTTAAAGTGATTGCAGTAGAGAAAGGATGTCCTGATATTTCTAATTAATTCTAATGAACACTTCCTCGTCTGGATGGTAGTCACATAGCACCAGGAGCCTCGGCAGCTTTAAGAAAACAGTATTTTGGTTTTAGACCAACATCCAGTGTTTTAAAAAGAACAAGTTAGTCAGGTTTGTCACATGCTCATCTGCTGTTTTGTTAATAAGTGATTTTCACCTTAAAAATCTTATCACTTGAGGAGTAAAACTTTTTTTAAACTCTTGACCGAAAGTGTTTGATGAACATAAAAATCAGAAAATCGTACATAATAATCGTATGTTAATACTTTGCCTTTTTTTTCTGAAGGATGATCTGACTTGATATGTTTGTTTAGATTTACACTCAGATTATCTTGCTTTCTCCAAGTATTGTTTTTACAGTTTGTCTTGTAATATCTTTTGTAGATTTTTTGTGGTTTCTCATGTATGAATCCAGCTCGCAAAGAGTTGTTCTGTTTCATAAACTGAGCATTTTACCTTGAGTGTTGGAAAAATTAGTGAGTAGTGTTATGGCACCGTGCTGTGCAGCGCTTCGGTCACTCTTCAGCAGTGCTGACACCATGCATAACACCATAGGCCACCCACTTGCCCTTGGCTGGACATGCAAGGAGGCAGTCGAAAACTCTTCCTTGATTGGTTATATCCAGACATAACCAAGTTGTCTATACGTCAGTTTATATATTGTGATGAATTTTTCAGTGTGCTCTCTAATGAATGAATAAGGTAGCACACTGAGTTGAGCTCTCGAACTCAAAAACTCATTCTGACATCTATCTACGTGGGAAAAAAGCACAGCGGTTCTGGAACATTTCAAAACTCACAATGGGCACTTTCCTTTGAGATTAATCATTAAAATGGTCTCTATGTCGACACAGCAGCCCAGACCATTAATAAAAGATTGTATCACTTTATAGTGAGAGGAGCAGTAACATGATGCTTTTGACTGGGCCTGTGTGTGTGTGTGTTCGTGTGTGTGTACAGGGCTAAAGGTATTTTACGTCCTGAGGGGATTTCTTTGGTTTCATGAGCAGATTCCTTTCTGTTGTCCCAGGAGATTGAGTGATTGCCTTGTTTAATATGTCAGAGTGATTCAGGATCCTGAATTGAGCAGCTAAGGTTTAAATCTCAACAGCACGTCAGCTCCAGCTCAAACAAAAACTGAACATGCAACCACCTGCAGTTAACATGGAGCCCACTTAAACTACAATGCCAATCAAATATTTTTACATATTTAAGTCTAAAATGTTGGTTCAAACTGCCGAGCAGAATAGTAGTAAAACTGGGTAAATCTGCCACTACTTGAAAATGGTGGTTTATTCCAAGATAGGTAATTGGCAGGTTGGTGTTATCTCCAAGAGTCAGGGGGAAAAGAGATGTGGAACAGCCCAAGAAAAGGGCCTTTTAGAACCTCCAATTAACCTAACTTGCAATACTTTTTTGTTTGCCGGAGGAAACCAGAGAACCCAGAAGAAGGGCAGGTCAGGGCTGGAACAACATATCTCTCTAGCGGTGAGGCAACCATGTAATGGATGGATGGATGGATGGATGGATGGATGGATGGATGGATGGATGGATGGATGGATGGATGGATGGATGGATGGAGACGGATGGATGGACGGATTTAGGAATAAAGTGTTGGTCACTTTTAATACCCAGAGGTGTTTATGTATGGCCATATTGTCAAATGAAGATGTATGAATTAATGTTTTTTATTTCCAGTAGTGTTGTATATGTTTTTATCGATGCTTAATTCAATTTTTTAGGATTGCCATTTGCATTAAGACCAATAGAAATGTTCCTCAGGTATAAAACAGACTATCTATGGTTGACATCTTGTTGAGCTCCCCCTACCAGCAGCAAATTTACAATAGATGGCTCTTCCTATTTCGATGTCTGATTTTGCAGACGTTGGTGTATAAAAATAGCTGTTAAAAGGAATCAACAATAATACCAGAACTGGGGCTATTCACTCTAAAATGTTCTGGATATGTTTTTTCATTCCAGACAATCTAGTTTAGTGACTCATTTGGCACAAAAATTGTTTCTTCAGTTTATTCTCTCAGCTTGGTGTTCCATCACTCTGTCCTCAATAGTGGCGCTAAATCTATTCTCTCTGAAGAGCTTGTCTGCAAAAGCTCTTCAAGAGATTTCTTAAAGGTTAAGGGAGAGAATTTTAAGAGCTTTCATGTCTCATCTCTAGGCGAGCATCACTTTAGAAACACCTGTGCAAAATAAAGCTGCTGGTACTCAATATAAACTAATACTGACACAATTATTGAGAAAATACAGAAATAAAAAAAAAAAAAACACAACTCTCACATAGCTAAAATTAAACAAAAGGATTTACCCCTCGAGGTGTGAAACTCTAAAGAATACAAACACAGTTAGATCCAACAAGTAAAAACATCATTAAACTAAAACAGTGATGAGTCTGTTTTTAATTTAAACTTTATTTGACCAGGTGAGTTATTAAGAACAAATTCTCATCTACAATAATGACCTGGAAAGGGAGAAGATTTGTATAATTACTTTCAAAATTACTCGACAAATAATTTAACAGTACGTAGTGTGAAATGCTTTGGGAACGTTAGATAAGTACAGGCCATTTACCCTTTAAAAAATAAAATAAAATAAAAAATCCAGGACAAACTAGCATTGAAGTTATGAACATTTATTTTAGAGGTAAGGACAGGGCCATAATCTGCATAACTCATATGATTCGGTGGATCATGTTATATATCTGCAAAAAAAAAATGTAGCAATACTTCATAGTAATGATATAAATCTTATATCATTGGACAGCCTGTTATCTCTTTGTTTCAAATAAAACTGAATTTGTGGGTTGCTCCTCTCTGTCAATAGCAAACAGCTTATTCTATCGACTCTTGTCCAGAAATATTTGAAGTTTAATAGTTTATTCATTTAACAAACAATGGGCTCATGAATTCATTTTCCCTCTTCTTTATGCTCATTGGTAACTTGGTCACACACTGCCGTGGAATAGCATCCCCTTCCCTCAACCAACAACTGTCACAAGTCAGTCTGTGTGGTTCTTGGGTCACTCTGGCACAAACGGCACACTCAAGTTGATCTCACAAGTGTTCAATGTCGTGGAGGTCAGGACTTCAGAGAACCCACTCCACCCTGTCCACTCCTAAACTCTGGAGGAAGTCTGTGGGGGGCCAGTGCTTTCATCTTAGAGAATAAAATTTGCTCCTAGGCAGTGAGGATATGGGTTTTCTGTTTGTTGCAGAATCAGATTGCCTCCAGTAATTGATCAACTTTGTTTTTCAGTGAGGGAGATGCAGATCCACACAGTATGATTGAGACATCATTCTGTCTCCATCAAAAGTTGGCATTGGCAGATGGTCACAACCCACATATTCTTCTCAGCTCAAACCACAATTTCATTTTACTGACAAGAAGAGCTCTTACGACAAATAAATAATTGACCAAACACAAATATCCTTACTTAAGTACAGTTTAATATACTTGCTACACTGAACAATGTGTTATAAACAGCAAAAGGATGGTAAAAAGACCTTTAGATTGTCAAGAAAGTTCACTATTGTGATTTCTTTCTAAATCAGATACCCAATTATGTCAACATGTTTATTAAATTTACAGTTACTGTATCTACATATAAGTTACAGGGTTGTGTATAAGTTGTGTAAACCACTGCCGAATGCTTTTTTAAAAATAGGCTTTCACATGGTAGGCACCAACATTTTCTTTGAAGGTTTATTTGCACTTTATTTGCAATTCCTTATCTACCTTCCTTATGTAATATTTCTCATGAGTCATATTAAGTCACATTACTTTTGTACTTCTGTTTTTGAAATGGATTTTAAAAATCATGACTTTAGCTTTCAGGTCTCTAAATGGTCAAGTCTTTTCTTATATCACTAAATCATCGAAGCCAGTTACTACAACTCAAATCCTTAGGTTTAGAAACCAAAATCCAGAGTCCCAAAGACCAAATGTAAAACTTAAGATATCACTTTTTCCAAATTGTTTTTGCAGTTTTATCACAGTCTGAATTTAGTAAAAAGCAAAGTAAGATGTAAATATTTAAATTTTAAGATCTTTTTAAATATCTGAATGTTACTATTCATGTAGAATAACTTGTTTTTTGGTCCTTTTAATTATGTATTTTAATAATCTTTTAATGGTTGTGCTCTCTTTTTGAAATTCAAGAAATAAAATTTGCATACATGGTTACTAAGGTGCTTGTGAATATAATACAGTTTTTCTCCTGCTGTTCGTCTACATGCTGATGTAATTCATAATGTCCTGCCTGGCTTACCTGGTTTAGCTCTCATCGGTATCATATAATGTTGTTCCATGTTTGTTAAATTCCTGCTCCTCAAGTGTTTGGCATTAAGCTTGTCCATTAAGATGTCAGAACCGCTGAGGAGATCCACAAAAGTATGCTGGACACAACAGTGTTTGACAAGGATAAAATTACACTAATCAAGGATATAATTATGAATACTGACAGGTGTGGTGAATCATCTTTATTTCTTCATCATGACACCTGTTAGTGAGTGCAGTCTATTAGGAAGCAAGTAAACCTGGTTTCCTCCTATCTGTGTGCCAACTGGACATCAGCCTTTGACTTAGTTTGATAAAAACCAAAATGTGAAGTTGAGAAAATTAGGTCAGAGCATCTTCAGAACAGTGCCCCATGTGGGTGTTTCACATTTGAAGTTGTTAGCATATATTAAAATGGTACAAGGGAGAGCAGTGGTAAAAGCTGCAACAGTGTCATGAGACGGCAAGAGTGATTGATGCACGTAGGGAGTGAAGGCTGGTGCAAGTGGTCAGATATGGGAAATGAGCTGTTGTAGGTCAAGTTTGCTCATGAAATGATTTTTGATTCTGAAAGAAAGTTTCAGAATAAACAGTGCATCACGATTTGTTGGGCATGGGTCTGCATGACCGCAGACCGGTCAGGATCCTTGCTGACCTCTGTCCAACACCAAAATCTCCAACAATGGCCACATGAGCACCTGATGAGGAATAACAAACCTGCTGTTCTTCATGATTTGTTTTACATCACACAGACTCATGAGTGAAACTTTAAGGATGTCTTGAATGTAAAAAGTCCAGGTGACTTTTATTATATGAGGGATCCTTGTAGCTAAACGTGGATTCCTGCAAATTCTGCAAAAATAAAATACTAGAGTCAATGTCAGACAATGTCAGAATCAAAAAGCATCAGTAACAGTACTGACAATTACTCAGAACCAGTCACTGGGAAATATTTTTTGTAGCTTTACAAGGTTTCTAGATTCCAAACAGATGTACCATGGCGAATGAAAAGTGTCTGTATAGATGCAGATTTATTGCAGAGGTGTTTGTGACATCTGTACCTGATTCTTCCTGCAAGCAGGCAGAAATAAATGTTTCTCAATGAGGAATTCTGAGTCATCCAGCCCACCACTGATGGATTTCTCTGCCAGTTTCACCCTAATAGCCTTTCTGTCACATCTCTCAGCTCGTTGTGGGTAATCTAAGGTCCGCTCAGATTACACTGCCACGTGTAAAATTTTGAAATAAGTCCAAAAACCACATTATTCAGTTACTGGATTCCTTTTTGTCAGCTAATTATTTTTTTTTATATTCAAGTGATGTTGTAGTTGTTCGCCAACTGTACAGCTTTAACTAAAAAGTGTGACAAATATCCCTACAACAAAATAAGCAGCACAATGGGTGTCATTCCAAGGATTAGCATAAAAACAATGCTTCATTTTTTTTTTCTTTCTGGGCTTTCTGCGCAGTTTGAGCTCTGATGTGCTGCCTTATTCTCCCCCGGTATAGAGAAAGCCTTTGTAAAATTGACTCAGCATGGCTAATTCAGTCTGTAATTTAGTATCATGTATAATTTATAATTTTCAGCCCCTGAGACCTAAAAATTTTTTCTCACGCACTGATACCACGCTGCAGATTCTTAGAGCATACTGCATAACTCCATCTAGTTTTAGCTCACAGCCGTGACGCATCGCCGTAGCAGACATGCACACTGGAGATGCTGGCAAAGATTTGTTCACACATACAGAAATTAAGTTGTTAAGCAGCAACACAGCCAGAAGCACTGCTTTATGGGTTACCCAGAGAAGATTCCATGCCTGTAAGCTTTTACTGCTTCACCTTTATAAATTTCATTTAAGAACATCAGAACACTTAGCTAAACATTTTTTTTCAAAGTATCTTCAACTCTGAGGAGTTTCTGCTAAAAGAAATCCCTCATGATTTCTAACAGTGCCTTGCGAAGTATTCACACCCCATTACCATTTTCACGTTCACTCAAATCACAATCACAAATGTCAATGTTTTAATTAGGCTATTATATGGCGGATGTGTTGGAAGGAAAATTAGACATGGTTTCCATAGGTCACCAATGTGAAACTTCAGTAAGAGAACATCATGAAGACCAAGGAACGCAGAGTAAAGTTACAACATAATACCAAGTTTTCAACATCTCATAATGCAAATGGAGATGGTCTTTCACAATTGCAAACAGATCAACACATGGCTGTTAAATCAGAGGCAGTGCAAGGAAGGCTTGACTCAGAGAAACATTAAAATGGTGCATGGTAACTCTGGAGGAGCTGCAGAGATCCACACCTCATATGGGAAAATCTGTCAGGACAGCCACTAGTCAGATAGTCCACAAATAAGTCTTTGACAATGTTGCTGAAATAAAGCCATAAGAAGTCAGGCTTGGAGTTGGCTACAAACTGCGTTGGGGACAGGACAAACAAGATGTTCAGATGGGGACAAATTTGAACTTTTCGTCAACATGCAACGCGCATTCCTATGGTGAAAACTAACATCGCATGTCGCCATTAAGACACCACTTCACATGGTTCATCAACTTTTGCAATGTGTTATCTGTGCAATTTCCTCAAGGCTAAACCACTCCTTGCTGTTTCATGCCTCTGTCCCTTTACTTTTAAGCAATTCGGCAGTTTTTGTTCATGAAAACTATTCCTCAGTAACACAAAGCCTTCCAGGTAGTGTCCTCAACTCTTTGTTTCTATAAAATGTGCACAAGGATTTTAGCCCCATGAGTTGCATTTTAATATGAATTTTAGTTAAACTGTGTTAGTAATATAACCTTCTCTCAGAAACCCAAAGCTGTTTTTTTTCTCTTCTGACCTTTTTATGAAAGCAGTTTAATCTTCCACTAAGACATCCTGTTTTAATCTCCTGTGTCAAACTAAGCAAAACACTTTGCTATTTTTGCTACTTTGATTCTCCAATAACGCAAACAAAGCCACTCATTAAAACCTTATGTCTCCCTTAATACCGCTTACAAATATTAGAAGAGAAGTGACAGTGGCCAAGAAGGTAACAAAAAGTGGGTCTTTTGTCAGACAGAGAAGTATTTCTGTCAGTCTTCTTATATCCCCTCTGAATTTTTGCTCCTTTTTCATTATCACTGAAAAGGCATATCTCCCTGACTCCCTATGATAATCTATCAAGACAGATGATTCAATCTCAAGTGAGGAGGGACATCATTAAATGAAAATGTCCCTTTCGCCTTCTCATGGCTATTACTGATGACATGATGAAATAAACTTTGGTGTAATTATTAATATAAATATATGGAAGATAATGAAATTCATGTAAAGGTTACAGCACAGGAGACGGTTCAGTGACACCTTTTTTTATAAGGTGTCAGGTGTGTTTTACTTTATAGTTATAATAATTAACAAGAAGTGTACGGGTTCATGGAACAGTTTGCCATCCTGTGACGGATTATTAACTCTCTCCATCTCTCTCTGTCGTTCCAAGTTTTGTTCATGTCTTTCTTAAGAAATTTTATTAAATTTAATGTGAAAGGAAAACTCAATGAATGACAGATTTAGTGGAAAAAAAAAATGTTGAGCATACTTAGAGCCGAGAGTTGTTTTAAACACCTTATGCTGAGCAAAGTGCCCCCCTGAAACTAGTTCACCCTCCTTGATTGTTCCCGAAGCCCCAGGAAATATCAGTGTCTATTGGGGAATCCAGCCATGAAAATGGAAAAAGCCATTCTGGCTCTGGAGAAAGGGTTGTGTGTGCTCACAGGCGTGAAAAGCCCACCATTCCCCTTATGTGCCAAAGCTCTAATAGATGCCCAAGGGAGATGCAATGTTCTCAATAAATTATCCACATAAACACATTTATTTGTATATTCCAGGTCTTTTTGTGTGGTTAAATTTAGCCAAGAATGGGTCAACCCTCTACAAAAAACAAAAAACAAAATAGTGAATCTTGACTCACTTCAATGGGAGACATAACACAGAGATCACTGAACTCTGAAGGTTATTCACATTGAATTATTTTATGTTTCGTAGAATGCTGTAAACTGATTTAAAAATCTTATGATTTCATTAAGTTTAAAAATCAACCTTAAAGTACATTTTAAAAAAAGCCTCTGTCTTTCTGGCTTTCAAAAAACATTTAAGATTGCTTTTAAAAATTGTAACAACTCCTGTTACAATGCCAAGTTTGTGATATAATACATAAAACCCTGACAAAACATTCATCTATTTTTTTTTTACCAGATACTTTGGTGTCAAAATGTACTAGTACTTTGACCTTTTATAATTTAATTCACATTGACAAAAATCCAAATATTCATGTAAAAATGTTAACATCAAGTCATGACCCTACCCCTACCACTTTTCACTCCCTATATTGTTTTAGTCAAGTGCCTTTTTTGGCCTCGAACTGTCTTTGATGATATCAGACTTTAACCCATTTTCAAAGAATAAAGGAAAAGGATGTGAAAAGCAGAAAACAACAACTACTTGTAGGGAATTCAGGCTCGTCTGTCTTTTCTTTTTTTTTTTACCTTTGTTTTTAAATTGAGTTATACAAGACATATGTCACATTAAAAGTGTAATTTTCAAAGAGAAATGATCTGTTGCTCATCACTTTTCTTTTACATCTGAGAACCTGACAACTTAGCATGAGCGTTGTCTGAGCTAAACCACATTTGATAATAGAGAGACCAACATTTTCAGTATTCCAGTTATACGAGATTGTAGTGAGGTGAAAGCACCTTTGAATATCTTATGCTCTAATTAAAGTCAAGTAATATCACTATAATGGGAGACATTATCTTATTGGTCACACATGCTTGGTTGACCTACCTTAAAACAAAGAGACAATTTTAATAACTCTAAGCCCTGCGGTGTTCCATAAAACCGAGCACTCAAGAGGCCATTATAACTCTTCTGATCTCTGCAGAGAACAAAACCTAAAGAAACCTGCTTTAATGGATGCTTTATATTTTCAGAAAGTGAATAAATTAACTTTGTTTTGTGTACAAAAGAACAGCATGTGCATGATCTGCTGTAGAATAAGGTGGAAACATTTTCTTTATTATCCTGATTTCGCCCTTTTTATTAGATTGACAGTACATCCTAAAGCTACTTCTCCAACAGAACAGCACAGTGGTCTGGAAAGAATTCTTATCTTTACCACCTCAGGAAATAAAAAAGAGTGAACAGAACTGCTTCCTTCAAACTTGTGTTATTTTCCTGTATTATTTTGTATGACAGGCATGGGGGATTTATTCCTCTGCTGATGCTCCTGCTGCTGTCTGAAGCCCAGAATGCATGACTTGCTGACCAAACGGTGAGAAAGGATGAGCTGAAAAGTGCTGCTGATGTGCCGGTTGGGTATTCGGTGTGACAGCTTATTTCAGAGATTTACTGCGGTGTCACTTTTACTGGACTACTGAGATATCCTCCATTAACATAATCCTTTACAATGTGGCTGATTTCTTTTATTAGTGTATTTTAAGGGGATTTACTACGCAATGGGTAGAACTGACTTTTTCACATTACAAGAGTGTACGTTTTAGGAAGGATATATGGCAGCTCTGGGCAAAAGAACAGTGAAATGTTTGAAACCAAACTCTTAATGAGGAGCTGAGCATCTGTATTTAGATGGGGTTTTTTATGGTTGTAACAAGCATGTCCATTTGTAACACCGTAATTTATATATAGTGCTAAAAATATCTTCTTAAAAGTCTTCTTGAAGAATTTTAGATTAGATTATAAGTAGTGACACATTGTTAGAGAAACCTACTTGGAGACATTTTCACATGGTTTCCCTTTGCCTAGTTACAAGCTACATTGAGAAGTTTAAGCGCCTCAGTGTCTGCAGTTCAGTACCTCGGGACGTCCACAGGGAGAAGGAGAAGAACCCAGCATAATTGGTCTCCATGTCTAATTAAAAAGTGGTATTTTAAGACCAATATGATCCAACAGCTAATTTAAAATAAGTCTCTTAGGATAAAATCATAAAAAGAAAGAACAGAAATAGCAATTTCATAAAGTGGTTTGAGAAGTCTTGGCTTCCTTTCAGTCCCAGTTTAATGTACTTTAACTTGTTCTCCCAAAAAAAAAAAAAAAAAAAACAACTGATGATGTTGCTTGTCTGATGGGCTGTCACAGAAACAACTACATCTGTGACATTTTTCACTTGACTATAACATTGTTTCTATTGTAGTAAACAATGTCTGTTTTCAACATCGGTCACCCTGAGAAGCAAAAATGTTTCTCATAAGCTGATAGTAAAAGATACAGCTGAGTAGAACGTGTGCTTTTACAGCTCCTTATCCAAACGACTTTGAATGAGGAAACTAATAGCAAAGGGTTTAACCTAATTTTGGCATATATCAGCAAGAGCATTAGGGATTGAGAATATTTCAACTTCTATCAGAACAGGTCTGTGCTTCAAACACGTTTTGACAGTTTTAATAGCAACAGTGGTATCCATGAGCGCCACTTTATACAAGGCTCTCTTACTCATGGCAGGGCTCTGCTTAAATGAAGGTGGGCAACTTCTCGCAAAACATGCACAATGTAAAGATAGCACAGAGTTTTCTAGGTAGCAGTCTTAAATTTGTCCTTAGCTCTCACCCACACAGCTTACATAATGTATTGATCAGACTATGCCAGACATCAAAAGGAAAAATAAGTAAGATGGAACTCCAAATAGCCCCAGTAGGGAAATTCAATGCAGTAAACAAATTTGTATAGCAGCATGCATATATTTAGGAATGTGCCTGGATGAAATCATTGGAAAGTTGTGGTTAAATGTCCATGTAGCCTGCAGTCATGTGCTTCTCCCAGCTGCGCAGGATTGGACAGGTAGAAGGAAGTAGAGCAGGAGTCAGTTTTTTATTATTGACCTGTGCACAGTAAGGTCATAATCAGTGGTGGGAAGTAACGAAGTACAAGTACTTCGTTACTGTACTTAAGTACAGTTTTCGTGTATCTGTACTTTACTTAAGTAGATTTAATAATGGGTACTTTCTACTTTTACTCCACTACATTTTACAGTAAGTATCTGTACTTTCTACTTCACTACATTTCTACAAAACCGTCGCGTTACTCGTTACATCCACGTTGCGTTGTGCTTTTTTTCCGTTAAAATGTGACGTTCAGGGTCTTAAGGTGGCGCCGTAAAATCCAAGCAATAACATGACTTAGTGTCTGTTGTCACCCATCGCCTCCACCTTTACTCGCACGCGGATCTCCAGACATGCGCAGTTGTGGATATCCGTCTAATCGTCAGTAATATAATAGCGCTGCATAAACCATAAGATATGGTGACATGTAAAACCAGCAGCGCTTCGCTTTCACAGACGGTGGGGACTTCGTCCAACTTTTAGCGTCACTTGGAAGAAAAGCTTAAAGAAAGGTAAGATCTGTGGACGTGATGCTAGCAAAGCTAGCTGTACTGACTGAGACACATGTTGCATCTGCGATGAAAAAAAGTTGTCACTCATGTCATTGTGTGTTGACTGAGGTGTCGCATATATGGGACAACGCTGTGACCAAAGTGCAATATAGCAATATGACATTCAGGAACGATCCGATTCTTCTGGACGGATCTTTACTAAGTCCTAAGGACTGAAGCCTCACTGGGAGCCGTTCTTTGTTCTTGTGTACACTGCAGTAGCTAACACATACACACGTTTATTTAATCGCTGAATAAGTAAAAGTTGAACGAACACAGAGCATGCTCATTGATTGATTTCGTCTCTTGTCATGGTGGCAAACATCGCAGTGGGAGGGAGGGTGAGAACAGTCACGGTGCTCCTTCTGCTTGATTTCTTGTTGCGCCTTGGACAGTGTTCATAGTTGAACGTTATTTACCGTTAATTGCGATGTTTCAGTTGTGGTTTCTGACATGGGCAATATGGGCAACCGTCCAGGGTGTTNTGATATTAGCGATTAGGTTATGTATTCAGCAAGTACTTTTACTTTTAATACTTAAGTATTTTTAAAAGCCAGTACTTTTTTACTTTTACTTAAGTAAAATGTTAATGTGGTACTTTGACTTTTACTTGAGTACATTTTTGACTTTGTATTTGTACTTTTACTTAAGTACATTTTTTGAGTACTTTCTCCACCACTGGTCATAATATAAACAGTGATTATGTGGATCATCATCTAAATTTTCAGGGTTTTGAACACTTCAGCCTTTCAAAACTTTGAAAATCTAATATAACCAGGCCTATTTATGTGTAATCAGATGCTTTATTTTTTTCTACAATTGTCTTAAAATAGTAGAACAGATGGAGCCAGACAATGGCTGGGGCTTTTACTGGGCTGATTTAAGAAGCACACATGAAGCAGTAGACAACACAAGAAGCAATTTTTAGGAAAAGTGTTGCAACTTTTGAAACAAATAAAATAAAATAAGATGAAATATCTGAGTTTGAATTGTGTAGTCAACATCAGTGATTACATCAACAAACTGCTGCAACCCTAGAAAGGTTTAACCCATAATTACCAGGTAGAAAAAGTGAAAACCTCATTATGTGTGAATGCAGCTCAGGTACTAATAAACCAAACAAGTTGCTTTACTTCAAAGATAACACCAGTGCCCTCATTAAACTTGCATCAGCGTGCTGCAGAAAAAGCTTCCTTTTACTAAACAAGGAAACCTCCCAACGAGAAACTGTGTGGGGCACATCTGTGACAATCATGTTGGCTGTAACAGCAAACATCCTCTCAGTTCAGCTTCTGTCATAGTTAAAGTAATGTCACAGCAGTTTGAAGGAGCTCAGTTAACCCGCAGGATGTACGCCAGAATATAAGCTGCGGTTTTGAATGGTTTGCAATGTACAAAGTTTATATTCATGACGAAGACAAAAAACAACTAACATACAGAGAAAAAAAAGGCTAAGTTCGATATGAGGTAGGTTCATTGGCATAACATTTTCAAACTCTAATAAATAAAAGCAGCATCTTCAGAACTGAACATTCGAATGTTTCTCTAAAATTAGTTTTTCCCAACAGAGCTAATGGAAAAAGTAGGCAACCAGCATGCTGGAGAAATAGAGAGGCTTTTGTATTCCCTTGTTGATGCAAAGAACAACAGGAAAAACACTGCTTTCACAGATCTCAACTAGAGCTGGCGACCAGGGAAAATGTAGATATTTAATTCAGTTCGGAATTTTCTCATCCTTACCCATCTTCCAAAGAGTTCTTAGTTTACCTAACATCAGTAAAGAATAATAATAAAAAGAATATCTTACATTTACTTTTTACATTGTGAATTGCAAGATAAGATTAGCAAAATGAAATATTGGACGTATTCAAGGCTTTCTTTTTCCAAGGCTATGGTCTTTTTGACACCTTGACAAGCGTACTGCGTCACTGTTTGAGGGCAGAGGATTGATGCTGCAAGAAGAAAGAAGAAAGACACGGTGGAAATATGACATCTTGCCAGTGGGCTGACAGGAGTGTAGGTGAGTGCTGGTCCACTTAGAGGAGTACGAACCTTGTCAGTCAAACAAACAGCATTCTGAGCCTTGAGCATCCAGGGCCATCATCAGTAATGTAGGTTTAGGGCAGTCACTCAATATCCATGATGTACCCTTATGCACTGAACCCATTTTTTTGCTTAAGGAACCCATTTCATGAAAAGCCTAGACTGCAAGATGTGGATGACTGCTATATTTGATAAGTGCCAAATGTGATGTGTAGTGGCATGTTTCCATATGTTTCTTCCCCAGGACAAGCAGAAACAGTCATATTCAATAAATTAAAATAGGCTTTCAGGCTCTCATTTGTCAGATTAAAAACACCATTTAAACTGGTATTAAGCATACATTTAATTCAACCCATATTTCTGTATTTTTCTTTTAGTTTTTCATTGATCTGATGTAATACTCTAATTTTAAATGCCATATTTTCATCACAATCAACAGAAATAAAGTCTGGAAACCCCAGTCTGTGTGTAGTTAATATATACAATGTGTTTAGGCTCATTGACTAGGCTCCTGCAATAAAAGGGAGTTCTCAATAATAATCTAATTTATGGGATAGAACTACACTTTTGTAATGTCTGTGAATCCACTCTGAATACACAGACACATTTCCACAGACAGCTGACATATTGGTTGACATCCACCTTTGTGCCCTTTTAAAGACCAACAGGTCTACATAAAAAAAAGAAGAAAGAAAATCAAAAAGCACAACCAATCCAGCTGGTTGAGCAAGAGAAAGACTGGTTCAGTTCACATAGAGCAGCCAAGAGGAACAGATTGCTTCTGCTCCATATGATCACAGTAAGGACTGGTCTGAAAGGGGTCTTTGTTTGCCCAGGGGGGGAGCTACGATGGCATGGCCTGGCCAAGCAGGGTGGCATGTGTTTGGCGCAAGTGGGTTTGGAGATGTTGTGGGAGGCAGCACATTTTGCTGTAAGCCCTTTCCCACCTTGTCTTTGTCACATCCACTCATGCCAATCTGGAAGAAATGATGTTATGCCATCTAAAGGCATGCAAGAGATTCAGTGGGTCTCTATTTTTTTTTTCTTTAAGAAATCCGGAAATATAAAAAAGTTTTGATTTTTACTGCTCATGAGTTGATTTGAAGGAAAACAAACAAGCAGCTACCACACACAGCATCTGGAAGTCAAGAATTCATGACGATCCATGGATATACAGCGAAACATAAACACGTTGGCTGCATATTTGAAAGCTAAACAACACTGCTTCATGCACACCCCTGTTGCAAACTAATACATTTACTACAATGTACATCTATCACCTTATAATAAACCACCCAGAGTGCAGTAAGTGCCAATGACCGAACAATGTGCCTTTCCAACAATCTTTGCAGACCCTGCCGCTCCTGTTATGCTCTAAGATGGATGAGTTGGTACATGTTGAAGTTCTCATCACCTATTAGATGAGCAATTCCTTAGTCAGCAATGTAAAACTGCAAGAGGAAATGTGCAGAGTTGTCAGCAGGCTTTATGGCTCTTAGGGAACTCAGGGTGCCCACTAAGAAAATAACAAGGCTGAAGGACAAGAAATATGGATTCCCTGTTGTACAAAATATGTACCCACAAGACTCAATAACGTCCAAAAAGAACAAAGTGGAGCATTTTACTCTTTTGTATTGAATTAAAAAAATTTCTGACTGTTTTTAGATATTTGCTGATGAAAACTTGATGCCTTTGAGGAGTTTCTTGTAACATTTCATTCATAGCAATAGAAGATTTGACCTAGAAACTTGTAACTTATCAAGGTCACATTTTTTAAAGAATGGTCCCGATCTGATATTGATATCGGAAACCTATCCGATATAGGTTTCCGATATCTATCCGATATAGGTTTCTGATATCGGATAAAAAAAACGAGTATTGGATTAGATTGGCATACACGCACACTGTTAGAAAGACTCCATTCCAGCATTTAGTCAGACCCAGCAGTGCTTGTGTCCTGCACCCAAATCCATTTGTTAATAATAAATCAGTTGTTCTCATACCTTTTGTTGTTGACTATAATACCACTTGATCAAGCCTTTTCTAACATTCCACACTATAAAACAAGTAATTTGTGCTGATAACATATCAGGTAAATATCGGTATCAGCTGATACTCAAAGCACAAAATCCTTATGGTACCTTGTGTACAAAGTATGCTTGGATAGTTGCCATAATACATTTTTTTTTATTTATTTCTCATGGTGTATATCTGATTAAGTCAGCACTGCACAACTTTTATATATAAAAAATGTCATCATGCATGATAGATGGAGCCTTTTTATAATGGTGTTGAATCCCTGGAAATTCAAAATAATGGTGCATAAATGCATCCTAAGACAACTGATGGATTACATCTAGCGAGTTTGGAGATTTCCTCCTTTGATCCTAATTAAACTATTGTCTGTACAAATTCTAATGAGATTCTTTTTAGACATCCAACGCTGAGTCCTTGAAAATTCCTTGTTGCGTAATAAAAAAAATCCTCCAAACTTTTCAGCCTTGAGAGAAGTGAATCTTCAGCAAACCACCAGCCTTGAGCTCAAACTGCTGATCTCATTAGCACCATGAAATCGGACTTTTTAATGATCGGGGGGCCCCATCAGCCCCCCTCTCGCATCACGTCATCCATCTGCTCCACTGGGATTCAGTCCTACTCTTTAAACTGTGAGCCCACTGGAGCATCATGGCTGGATTAGCAGAATGTGCTTATGCTGCAACCTTCAGGCACTAATTACTGCACTAGAACAAGCAGATTTTCAGCCGCAGGCTGTAGTGCTTGCTGTACTGGACTGAGACTTGCTCTCGTTTTCCAGTCTTTACTGGTATGCTGAGTATTGAAAAACTAAACCGGATGTACACTAAGATGGAGAAATGAAGACAAACTGAAACATAAATATATCTATGAACATAATGACTACATTACAAAAAAATAAATAATATCCTCAAAAATAGCAATTCTGGAATCATGGCTGCATAGAGATGCAGTATAAAGACAAAGCAATGAAGAATGAAGTTGCTGCCATGGTGATCAGGTGCTGCAGCCCTGCAAAACAGCCAAAAGATACCATGCCCATGTCAGATTGAATCTTGGCAATAACCTTGAAACATTCAGCCAACTGCTCTTCACACCAACAGTATTCTTCCAAACATGCAACATGACAGACAGTGGAGCAGATTCTTCTCGGTTCTAAAACCAGAATATTCTTCTATAATCCTCTTGGGTTAGCAGTTACATAAAATATCTTGATTGAGAGAAATAATCCACCACCGAATATGGGAACAAGGTCACAGTGGAAAAGAAAAATCTCTGGAGTGGGTTGCTATCTCAACATTGCCAGACTATGTAGAAGGAGGTGGAGAAGATAGTAGAACAACGAAGGACAGTTAGGCCAGCAAAAACTACGCTTTTGCTGCATTTCTCTTGCATTCGTTGAAAATAAAAGTATTAGCCGAATGAAAAAGTATCTTTGAGAATAAGGGCAGGGAAAGATGATTCTATGTAAAGAAGCTTTAATTGTGGCCCATGATTAATTCTCTGTGGATTAAGTTTTGGCTGCCTTGCTATGACCCTATTCTCTTAAAGATTTACTCCCAGGCCTCCATCACTCTGTCTCAGGCGCTGCTGAACTGAAATATTTGTGACTGAGCTTAAACAGTATAATATTGTTCATCTGACAAGCTGCTGTGCCCCCTCTTGCTGCCTCCCCACAGTGACTCATCAGGCAATAACCTTGACAAACAACCTTCAACACCCACACTCCACATAGCAACACTGATAAGATTTACAAAGTAATTTAGAGCTGACTCTCCTCCATCTGTCAGCTTCCCAATTATATAAGTTTCCAGGCATTTATTGTGCGCCCGTAATTCACTCAAGAGTCTGTGCAATGCAGAGAGTTATTTCTGACTCCAGGCAATCAATGCTGGTGGCAATCTTATGGTGTATCTGGATTGTTATTAAAGCTTTGCAGACTGATGATCAGATGCCAACCTTGAGTCTGACACAGCGGAAGGTGGTGCTATCTCTTTGTATCAGTGCTAAAACGAATGACAATGGGATTGCGAGTACTACTATCGCTTTCTCTTAGCAGTATTCAAGATGACAAAGTGCAGAGAGAAACGCCAAGCACTGATTTGTGGGATAAATCCAGTGTTAAATTATTAGCCAACAATCCATGTGCCCGTTCAATCTGAACAAAGTGTTTGTGAATGCAATACCTCATGTACTTGCAACATGGAACTGTAGTTATTGATAAGGCAACAAAAACGTTGAGAATAATTGTGAAGTAAAACCAAAATGATACACAGTTTTTTTCTTTTTTAACAATTGTTTAAAACTACAAATCTGAAAATAATTTGTATTCATCTACCTCCTTCACCTTATACCCCCACATAATATCCAATGCAAAAAATAGTCAAATTTGAAATTTGGTCTCGTTTTTTCTACAAGTAGAAAATCTTAGACATAGACAGACGTACCTGAAACTGCATCAAAATATGTTTCTATAAAGCATTAAATCAGGTTTGAATACAAATGTGTGTTGCAAAGCTATAAGATTAACATGGATGCTTCTGGGTTACGATTTTGCGCATTATGCAGAATTTAACCCCACATTGTGTCCAAAAGTGTTCAGTACACCAACAGAAAGATCTATTACATATGAAGATATCTTCTCACAATTTATTCCATATTAATATTCCAAAGGAGTCTTGTGGTCTAGACAGCTTGGCAGAGCCATGGAGAGATAATGCAAGCCTGATGGAGATAAAGGACGCATTAAGGAAAGGAAGAAGCAATAAATAATCTTTTAACAGTCAATGTGAGGATGGGCAAGAAGTTTGAATCAAAACGGTTAAACCTATTAGCTTTCATGCAGAATACAAATGGTATGTAAAAACAATATACATGATAAAGTAATCAAGACTAATTTTAAATATTTGAGATAATTCTCAGATAATTCTGGTCCATAGCAGTCAGTAAACTACTCTTGAGTTTGGTTCTGGCAAGTTCAGTTTTCTCTGTACTATCCATGCTTCATAAACTGCTGGGAGTCTATAAGCACTAAGAATATAATTTTGAAACAGAATACATATATAATCTAATAATATTGCATTTGATTTTGGGAATTTTTTATTTATTTTTTTGGTTTAAATCTACGTGTAGATGCCATAAAAATATAGCATTTTTACTCAAGATCATGATGCAGTGACATTTCCTGAATTATAAACAAAAATAGCCATCATAATTGAATAATTAGGTTCTTTCTTACTCTTACCATTACAAACTTCCTGTGATTGTTATATATCATTTCTCACATCAGCCTTCTGGTTCCACAACAGATTTAGTTAAGATGCCAGAACCAGCTAGTCCAAGGCTGGAGATACTGACAAAAGAGCAGAGAGACACTTTGATCTCAAAGTATTCTGGCTTACGGTCGCTGCCTGCATCAGACTAAAGGGAGCAGGTCAGGGGAATGGCAAAGATCAGGTCAGCCAAAGCATCTTGACAGGTTGCAGTGTTTGGTGGTCAATGTGAGGCTAAATTTAGACAAATCTTAGGCTGAAAAATGAACAGAAAGGCTACAAGGAAAGCCTACTCTTTAAGCCGATATTGAATACTTTACCTCAGAAACAAAAGTCTTAATAACAAATCAAGACAGAAATATGAATGAGTGGGCAGTGAATTATTGACAAGAGTCTAACACAGAGGGAGCAGGCTTGACGTCTCGGCAGTAATTACAGCACAGTTTTCAACACATCCTTAGCTAAAGCTCAAAAATCAAAAATCTGTTCTCTCAATATTTTGGAAGGATACATATATATATATATATATATATATATATAAACAATTCATACGAAAAGCAGCGCACCATGGATTATGTAAAAGTGAGTCTCTTTCTCAAAATACTTATTTCATCCCTCAATAGTAAACATCTGTGTCAGTGAATACCTTGTGTCATCGTGAATGTATAAGATAGTCAGATTGCTTTGCTATGTTGTAAGAGATCAAAGGCAAGATTCACATTTACATCTTTATTGTAATTTATTGGCAGTACAACAACTACGATACAAAAGCGTTTTGCAACGGGTTCACCGAAACAAGAAACTACTTTTTGATGTGCACAAGTGACACAATGATTTAAGATTGAACAAGTACTTTTGAAATGTTCAATTCTTATCTGAGAAATGCACAAGGACAAACTGAGAAAAATCAAATCTGACTAAGAATCCAGCAAAAACACAAGAAACTTGTAACTGAGGAACAAAAATCTACAAATCACAGGTAGTAGCTACTATAAGGTAGGAAACTAACAGGAAAAATAAGCAAGTGTTCACATTAGTTACTCATGCAACATTAACAAAGCCTACTCATGCATTGATTGTACCTCCGACGGGCCATGGCGATCTCCTGCCTTCAATGCCAATAAACCATATGACTGCGTAAGATTGACAGCCAGTTCACACCCACAGGAGGAAAGATCTAAGGATGTCGTGAAGAGTATTCCTGTGGGTTTTCTGTAAAGCTCTGCTGCCACTCACCAAATATCAATCCTCATAAATATAGGGGGCCAGTTAAAGCCAGCTGTAGAGAAGGCCTTTCAATGAAATCCTGAACAGACAGGAGGTAGATTATTGGTCTTTGAGGATGGCGGAGGAAACTTTATGCTCAACACAGAAAGCGACTGAGTAACTGACTGTCAGGGTTTGGATAAACCCTGACATTTTATCATAATAAAATAGGAGAAATAGTATGTAGATGAACCATCATCAATGACAAACGTTACCCAATCTGCATTAAATCATTGCCCTGCATAAAACAGACATTTAATCTAATACTGTTAATCAGTGTTGGACTGTGATTTTTTTTTTTTTTTTTTTATATCCAGGAACCAAAAGTGACAATGATAAAGGCAGGCATTAGAACTCACTAAAACAGACATTACATGTAGTCTTTCAAGCAATACGAGGGGCCTCCATTATTTCATCATAATTTGTGGTTTATGGATTTCACCAGCATCTTCAATAAAAATGTACATAGTTATAAATTATGCTGTTACTAAATTTATGTATGCACTGGTATTTTTTTCATAAAGATACTACTATACCTGTTAAGACACACCTCAAGGACAATAGAAACGCACGAAGATGTAAACATTACAACAGAACCAGCCTTCACTGACACCGATGACCATAAATATGTTTATGATTAATTATCTCTCATGCATGTAGAGGTTATTAGATGCTCTCCTCTGTAGATTCTCCCTCTCTGCACCTGCAATGAGAAATGACTGCTGCTAAAAATAGCTAAGCTCACCACAACCCTGACCACATCATCATCATCATCAGTTTTCCCCACAGTTTACCTCCTGGTCTCTGTATTGATTGTGCTGAGTCTTACTTAATTGCATTTATATTTTCCTGTATTACATGAACCGACACCATATAAATACCTGTTGGCACAAAATCACTATAAACATAATGACATCATCCTGTTTCTTTTTCAGGTGTACATAAAGCTGTATATTCTTGTTCATCTCAATAATTTTGAAATCATAGGAAAATGTAAGGGGTTTTTTAGGGGGCAGGGGTCCAAAATTAAAATATTCAACATAAATTGCAGAACAGATTTGATTAGATAGCCTCTTCAAGCAGAACTGTAAGAATGACATTTTGAGCTGCAGTGTAAACAGTCCTTTATTACCATCAGGAGCCCCTGTCACCCCCCCCCCTCCCCACGGCCCCCCTCCCTTGGGCAGCGGCGAGCTCCATGAACACCATTAATAAAGAGAGGAGCGCCTCTGGTGAAATAATCCCCTCCAGAGTGTAATTCAGCTGCCATATGGTACATTTCTGTCTATGCACTGAGCCAAAACAAAGACACTGCTGCCCCTAAAAGCAGCTTTTACTGTCTAAAATTTTGTTGTTGTTTGTTTTTCTACTACATTTTGAAAACTTCCAATATCACAGGTGTAATACTAGCGTGGTAAAAACCTACACCTCTTTCTATGCTTTGATACAGAGGGTCTGAACCCTCAGCTATTCAGAAATTATCGGTTGCTGATGATTTTACCCTATTGCTAATGTTTGGACATGACAGACAAGAAAGCTACGATCTGAAGCTTACTTGAAAGTGTGTTCACTTCCTCTGCTGCCATTTCAAAGCGACAACGCAGGCAGACTGCAATTCTAAAACAGCACAGAAACTCAACTCCTTCTGTTCGCTAACAGGCCACGATGAAATGTGTCCTTCTTCCATAAAATGGATTATGAAAGTGCAATATAAACACTAAAAACTAAAAAGAAAGCTCCACTCACTCTTAGGCTATCTTACTAAAAGGACTTTTTTTTTAAAATATATTGAAAGTTTCGACCTTGTGATGTTTTCAAAATTTGAGTCCAGAGTTTATTGAAAACACACTGTTGGCCATTTTCATAATTAAAACACAGTCAACCTTGCTTACACCTGAAGTAGTGTCTATCGGGGTTTTATTTAATTCTATTAAAAATAAAAACTATAAATCAATACGTATATTTACAACCAGTAAACATGACTACATTAAAGCATCTTCTTCAATACGTTTGTCAAATTATCATCTCCCCTGTGCTGCCCTTTGATAAATAAATAGGGACAGGAAATGATCCATTTGGACAGAAATGAAAGGAACAAATCCCTAATGTATGTATGTTGTTAACAATACAAGTTAAGAAAAAAAAAACATGATCTACTTCTTTTAAAATTAATTTTATGATAGAATCAAAGGGCTGTGAGAGCTCATTTAGTGGAAAATATGCGTTAATAAAAATGCTGATTTCCTTGCTTACATAACAGTGACAGCCCCTGAGAAACATGAAGCCTGAGAATCAAACACACAACTGTTCAGTCTGAAACCAGAGTCAGAATTTGGCCTAAAAACCCAATTTCTTTAAAGTGGTAGCTTTTTTTTGACTCATTGCACTAGACTTGAGTCCAGTGTCTCATAATAACTAAGTCCAGTGTCTCATAATAACTA
>NW_006800130.1:165040-232393 GCF_000485575.1 Poecilia formosa | reverse complement strand
GATTTGTGATTCTCATTACTGGATCTGCTACAATAAGCAGACAATTTTTGGAGACAGTAAAAGAAAGGAAAGAGAGGCAAAAATATATCTGGATACATAGCCTAATGAAACAAAAGTGATTAGGATTGTGTTCTTTGATTTTTAGGCACTGTAGTAGCAGAATTATGAGGACACCAGGAACATTTGCTGTGACAGCGACTGTGTCTCAGGCTAATTAAGAACTGATGGGAGCAAACTGAAACATGAAGAGTAATTTGGACAAGGGATGAGAAGTAAGATAAGATTTGCACTGTTTGTAAAGCTGACAAACAACATAATTTAAAAATTCTAAAGCTTGACATTTTCATTACTCATTAGCTTCTAAGTGAAATTATTTTTTAGAAACAAACAAAAAAAATCCTGATGTTTTTTTAAGGAAGAGGTTTGAGATTTGTTGCTTATTTTTTGTCAGATGCAATGTTTACATCGCACAGCAGATATATATCTTTTTAAATTAATAAGCAAATCACTAAAATCTGCATATATTCTAGTGAATTTAAAATCCTGATAACACTACAACAATACATAAAACAGCTTGAATAAAAATGCTTCTATTTATTTTGGCAAACACATTTTAACAACAGTAGAAATCCATTCAACAGAGAAAGAAATCTGATAACAACCATACGGTCCTGCAAAGGGATTAGAGAAGTTGATGGTCTGTGAGCTAAATAACGATAAAACATTATTTATACCAGAAAGCTTTTCTCTCATTAAATGCGTTCAAGAAATAAAACAATCCTAACAAGTAAACAGTCTACAGCCAGAGTAGTGTAAGACAGTCTAAAAATGTCGCACTATTGTTACTGCTTTTAATCAGAGCACATTTGCTGATTGGAGCAGGAACCTGCAGTGGACAGCTCCCTTTGTGTCTCCAGCTTGTTGTGTGTTTGTGTGCGGCCTGTCTCTTTGTCTACTTTGTGTGTGTTCATCTATCTCCTCCTCCAGAGACATGCATCTCTTGTGACTGCTGCGGTGACACACACGCATACACACACACACACACACACACACACAAACACAAAGGGAAGGAAGACTGATTGCTTGCATGAATAGCTGTTAGTGTAATCTGCCAACACAGACGCATGTAAAGTGATGGGAGATGCCCTGGCTTTTTTTGTTGTTGTTTTTTTATGCTAAGATGGAGCAACTATTGATTAGCATAATGCACACAGAAATTGCTAACATACAAACAACGCTTTTAATAAGGAAACCTGTCTAACTTCCCATTGAGAAATACAAGTGTGTCTCGGGAGGATGTGAGTGGGTGGCAGATGAGACTTGGATGAACGTATCTACAAGTATTTTGTCAAGCTGTAACTGTAAGTAACAAAAATCAGAATCGGTATATGTTATTTTGACATAACTTTTGACATAATGATACACCACTACACATGATTACCAAACTGGAAAAAAAAAAAAAACTCTATGTCTTCCTAAATTTCAGTAGATGATTTGACTGTTTGCCATGGAATACCTGAAAGGCACCAACCGCGTTCACGTTCTCTATCACAGACGTGATAGATGGCTAACAAGGGAAGGAGTGAAACAGACATGTGAACAGAGCTCCTCTGTTCAGCTCAAGAGGCTCTCTTCATCAGTAAGAAGGTGACTGAGTCTTAAGAGCTGCACACTTATTGATGAGAGTGCAGAGGGGGTTTCCTAATGAACTCCTTTTTTTTTTAAAGGTGCAGAAAAATATCAGAAACCTTCGTTGTTGTTGCAGATCACGCCTCTTTAAAGAACATTCTTCCAAATACTGACACGTTAGATTAGGGATGCACTATGTATCTGCATTAACATTGGTATCAGTGATTGTTTAACATATCAGTACAGGCCCCATAAGTAAAAGCAACCCGATACTAAGAACTGATATTTATTTTCATCCTTTTTATGTTTGTTGTTTGTTTGTTTGTTTGTTTGTTTGTTTGTTTGTTTGAGTGTGTGTGTGTGTCAGTAGGAGGACGGGAGGAGGCTGGGCGTGTGGCATTTGTTTGGGCATGTGACAATGATTGTGATGCTGTCATGAAGACATTGTCGAGTCGGGGTGCCTATGCTCAAGTCCATCCTGACTCTCTCTGTATGTTGTTAAACAATGGTGGAATAATCTACCAAGCACAACTGCAATCTTTCAAGGGGTGGTATTATGTAAAATCGACTTTTTTGAGCTTTACAATATGTTATAATGTCATCCTCTCATTAAAAACATACTTCACAGAGCTCCCCTCCCCTGGGACTCTCTGATTCAGCTCCTTCAAACTAGCGCCAGCATCAATCAATACGCCTGGTGGAACTGCACATCTGCTGAGCTCATCAAATGAGCTAGTATTCAGTGAAATGCTTAACAGAGGTGTGATGTGTTGATGACTTCCTGAATACTGCTCCTTTAAGAAACTCTTGAACATCCAGCTCTTCAGAGGGCGTGTCCTGTCCCACCTAGTCCTGTCTGTTTCTGTACATCGTTCAATGCCTGAACTCTATTTCTACACTGTACTGACTAATATTCATTTCAACTAACTTATTGTTAACTTTGATAATAAATGCATTGTTATATTGCAGTAGTAGTAAGTAAATGGACTGCATTTTATGTAGAGCATTTCCAGTTATAACGACTACTCAGAGCGCTTAACACGAGAGCCTCTCTCACCCAATTGCACTCACAAACCCATTCATGCATAGCCATGCAGATCAATAGGCAACTTGAGGTTAAGTGCCTTGCCCAGGGGCCCAACAACATTGAGCAGACAACACACGGATTTCTCAAGTTTCTCAAAAACATGCTCAGCAATCTTTGGATAACTGTTGTTATCAGGAAACTATGGTATCTTCATTCATTTGCAATGATCAAAACCGCATAAAATACACAGTACATTGTTAATTAAAGAATTCAGATTTTTTTTGTCTCTACTTGAAATTCTGCATATTTTATGGGATACTATACCATCACAAAGTCTTTACTGAAATCAGATTATTTAGAAATTAGTCATATCTTGTCTTTTAAATTAACGACAAATAAATTATTAATAAATTAAATTGCGAACTAACTACATTTACTTATACAGAACCACACACCTTGATGAAATACAGATGGAAGTCTTAATAAAATGCACAACACAACTCAAATAATCTAATAATATACAAGGTCTTGGCCAGCACCAAAACAGTAATGTGTATTCACAGATGCAGAGGCAAAAATCGACACAGACAAGTTAGTTGCCTGAGGTGACAAAAGCAATATGAGCAACAAAGGTGAAGATGCAAAAAGGAAGAGAGAAATGGCACTAATTAGTTTTTTTTTTTAATCCTGCAGTGAGACTGTGTGCAGCTGAGCTATGAACTTCACAATTAAAGCAGAGACAAAAGGAGTGGCCCATGGAGCAGATCAGGGCGGGATGAAAGTAGGACAAGGCAGGAGGACATCAGGGAAAAAAGGCTCTCGTAATGTAACAAATGTCCTTTTATGATACTTTAAACTTGAGGGCACTACCGCTGTTGCTCTCTTTTCAAACGTCTGGAGCTGCTTGGCCATGAGAAGCCTGTCACGGCTGTCAAAACCCATCTGATGTTAGTTCGGCACCTGGCCTATGGGCTGGTTTACACCCATGTTCGTGTTCATTTCCATCACAAAGGAACTTTAGTGGCACTGTAGAGTATGCCCAAGGATTAAGAAAGAACTACCATATTGGTCTAGAAAAATATTTTTCCATGAAAAAGTTTAAACTTAGAAATTAAGAGCTGCACTATGTTAACCTTATGCGTTAATAAATCTGCGGCACTTCAGCTCGCCAGCACTTCCGATTGTTCTTATGCAACGTAAGACAAAGTACGTCACTGCTGTTTGTGCTTAAGTGTACTACGAACCTTTTCCTGTGTTTCCTCATTAGTCTGCAGAGGCACACGGGCCTGGAGTTTAGAGAAAGACAAAGGCTGGGGTCTCTCAAACAAGAGAGAGAGAGAGAATGAGTGAAAGCTCCGAGGCCTGTGGAAAAACAGCAGCAGGGTGATGATGGGCTAGCTTAGAAGGAAGAAGTGAAAACAGTTCTGTAAAATTTGCTCAGCTTAGCAGCAAACCTTTGTTTAAAAACCACTCCGTAAAATAAAGTGCCACAGTCAGTTTCACCTACTTTATTGCAAACTACGATTTAACTGGAACAAATATGATTCACAGTAAAACAACTATAGTGTTCTGTGTGTGAGAACACTGCATATGTTTTTAGATTTTAAAAAATGTGTAAAGGCGGTTTATGAAGACTAGTTAAGTTAGACTTATAAAACACCCATCAGCAACCAGAGAACAATCACCTAGCAAATATATTGATGATGGATCCATTCAAACCAGTTTGTCCCAGTATGGTGTTTGTATGTGCCTGGTTAGGTGTGAGCTGTTGTGGTTTGGCCACAGAAGGAAGTGCTTTTCCAGGGCAGCATTTGTGCGAAAGATATGTGCACAAAATAATCTGACTGAACACAACCTAAAATTCAACTTAGGATGTTATTTACTCCAAAAAACACTTATTAAAATCTCTTGGATATAACCATTAGCATTCTGTTTGATTGTAAGCTATACACTTCCAAAGATACCAGAGATAATCAGCTGGTATCTGATTATCTCTGAGCCTTTTATATCACTCCTGTACATTAAGACAAGAGTTACTAACACCCATTATTAATCATAAACTTAACTTTAAAGTTTTTATTTTTTTATTCTCTTTTAAATAAGGTACTTTCCAAACTGGTTTTCCCCACTAGCCTAAATGTGGAGTTCCACTGAGTCGTGCCAACTCATTTGCAAGGCTGCTGCAGTATGTAAATGCAACCAACAAGCTGTGCAATCTGTTTGTGGTACTATAGCTCCAGGCTTGGTCCTTTTTGTAAAAAAAAAAAAAGAAAAAAATTACAGTGTATTATCAATGTGCCTCTGTTTTTTCCCACCTTTCTAATTAGTAGAGTGGTCACAGCACAGATTTATTGCTCTGGTAGGGTGTTTAATAATCATGCTTTCAGGTACGGCATAATGACCTCGGGCCCTACTTTGTTTCTCTTTGTCACACAATACATCTCAGAAAGGACAATGGAGGACTCAGCAGACTGATCGCGACATGCTGACAGACTGCCTCCATGCTGCCCACACACACACATTCACACATTCATCCAAACACAAGACACACTGGGGAATACAAGAGGGCCCTTTGGTCAGAGGGACCTGAGCAGGGTCTGCACTCTTATGTAGCAGTCTGATCTAAATATCGTAAAGAGTTGTGGATTCGAAGGTCGTGTTTCATTTCTGTAAGTGTACACCAAAAGTCGTTTGACATTGTGTCTTCAGATAGGCACAGTCATAAATCCCAATGAGCCAGTGCAGGTCACGCAGAGCTTAATTTCCATGAAATGCTCTGCTGTACAGCAGCACTATGTGAGAGGCTGCAGTGAAGCACAGGAGCGTTCTACTAAACACTGCGTCCAAAGGCACCAGCTCTTTCCACACCACGGCCCAGCCTTCCTGTCACCAACAACTAATGACCGGCAAAGTGCGACTGGCAAAAGTCATCGCTCCCATATCAACTCCCAATGAAGGAGTCTAAATTTTTCTGACAGGATCTGCTATTTAGATACAAATTGAAGCAATCCTTAATTGCCACAAATCATGCTTCACAGGTTTCAGCCAATCAGCTGTTGAGCACAGATGCTGGTAAAGAGACGTAATATTCCCCTGAGATTCTATCTCATGAAACATTCAGACGGAATCGGCCACTATGAGGAATACACATAAACAAACATTTCTATTCTGCCACTGTAGGTGAGCTAAGCTTAAATATTATATTTTTGTCACTGATATATTTGTGTCCAGAAGGCAAGGAGGAACAACATGTAGCACGTGCAGCTTCTGCCCATGTCCTCCTTCAACTTTGGTTTCTAGTTTAAGATTCAAAAGTGTGCATGAAAGCAACTTCAAGACATAGGCAAGACGGACTCCATCACAATGTTTGGAGACTATTATCTTGAACCTTCTAATTTGAGATTTTGATTGTAACTATCTTGCTTTTAAGCAGATCAAAGCTAAAAACTGCTTAGATTCAGAATCACACAGATAGTTGTATCAATTGGGTACAGAATGACGTAAACAAGTAATTTTTTAGAGGATAAGTTGAAGACATGTCATCAGAATACATTTTATCAGGACACACTTCATTTGCTAGCCTTTCCCCTTTGCTTCTGTTTCTTATCCCATTAACATTTTCAACTGTATTTTTATACAAACTTATCTGTGGGATAAAATAAGCAAAAATCATCATACTTTAAGATGAAGGAAATCAATGCAACACAAAGTAAAACAACAATTTTGTCGAAAAAAAATCCACCAATTATAAAACTGTGATAATCTAAATTAGCTTCAGTTGCTTTTAATTTTATTCTTCACACTCTTCTTCCAATAAAAGAGAACTAGAAGTAGATAAGAGATATGTTGGCACTGAATGTCTCCAATGTATTCAGAATAAGAGTAAAGAATACATCTTTATTTTCACATGAAACCGTAGATAATCCAAATAACTCCCAAGTGTCAAAATTACTGCCAGGAATTTCTGTTATCTAAAGTTATAAGACCGAGTTGTTTAATGGGAACAGTGGGGCAGTTTCAGGAATGTCTGAGCTGATGTGGACAGATGACCACTTGTGTCCTCTCATTCCAGTATGGAAAGCACCAGTGCTTGCCAGTAGTTTTATAAGAGGTCCTGACCACTGAGTGATCCCACAATTTCTCAGCGTAACTCCACAGTCACCGGAGCAACAGCTGAGGCACTGGCATCCTGCTTCAAAGTGAAGCACCCCTCAATACACAGTGTCCCATCCCCCAATGGGCTCCACTCAAGATGTCTGCACAGCTCCAGATAATGTTCAAAGGTTTTCTTTATTCAAGGCACTAACCTAGAAAGCATTATTCTTTTATCGTCTCCTCATTTTTTGTTGGGGTAAAATAAGTGGCATAAGCAGAACAAGCACACTAAAGCAAGATTTACTGAAAAGAACTGCTTATTATACAACCAGAAAAAAAACACACACAGAGTAGAATTTATTGTGTACTTTCAATCTTTCTCATTAAGTTCTTCAGTACAAGTTTCATCTAAGAAAGATAATTGTATAATTGGACACATGGAGCGAGGGTTACTGTCATCTGGAGATGTAAGAATCAATCAATCTATGTCCTCTCTGTCAATTAATACTGTAATATTTTCCAAGAAATCCACCTATGCATATTTGATCGTAATTGTTGCAACTTAAAGACACAACAACAACAAAACATATAGACACCACTGTTAGAAAATGTTACAAAACTGTTATGAGAATCTCTTCGGAATGAGAGTATAACATTATTTAATATCTTGATACACTGTGCAGACACTCTCTCTGCACTGATGAAGACTAATTCGCCCAAATGCTTAAAGTGGCTGACAAGGCAGAAGAGTTGGACAGAGTGAAGTGTCTTGCTCAAGGACACATTGACTGAGACAGACAGAGCTGGGGTCTGAACCAGCAACTCATTGGTTATAAAACAGACTTCCACCACCGTTGCCCACCATATGAGAAAATGAAATCAACTTCTGCTATCACAAAAGTAATGGAAGATCTAATGTGTTGAAAGGCTGAAAGATTGAACTTGATAAGATTTGACAATGGAGGCAAAATGAGCAGGCATTTCTTTTTTTTAGCACTTAATGTTTTACAAAATGTCCCACTTTTTCTCATGTGCGGATATGTGCAAAAATAACATTTGGCATGCAATAATTGTTTAAAAATGCACCCCAGATATCACAATTTCACACTTAGGATGTCAATAATATATTTAACCTATTGAATGGAGTTTCTGGTGTCTGTGGCAACACTTGATAGAGCATAGTGTCCATACCAAAGCTTACAAAGAGTTCAAGAAGCACAGAGGAGAAAAAACAGTGCAGAAAATTTTAATAATTGCATGTGATATCACAAAGGCCATCTTTATTAATAATAACAAATCTTATGTGGCAAAATAAGAAACTGAAAAATGATTAACGGTACTTCAATAAAAACTATTTTGAATGAAAAGTTCAAAACCCATTAAATATGCAGCATGTTTACTGAAGAAAAAGAATAAAAATGTTGAATATGTATTCAGCGTTTTTATTGGGCTTACCCAATGTATTCAGTTAATCATTTTTATTAGGAAACTGCTAAACAGTTGATTGTGCTCCACAGATCGACAGAAATCACAAAGCAAAGAAGACCTGAAGCTCTTCATTCAACCTGCAGCTTGGATGGTATCTACTTCTAGTGGCCTACGTAATTATAAGTGCTTGCTTTTCTACCCTCAGCATATTGGAAATCTCTATAATTTATTAAAGTAAAACTAAGGTTCACCCATCATGGCTGAGAGTGCACTAAAAAGATGGCCAACTGGTAAAAACCTCCTGCGTCCTGCTGAGTCTAATTTTGTACTTACAAATTCTACTGAAGGTGGATGTAACATGCAGGAGACACAGGAAGTAACTAAAAATATTACAAGGTAGGAAATTCAAGGCAAAACAATGGTAGGATGATGAACTAAGCCAGGGGCAAATGTGAGAATGGAGCCATTAAAAAAAGTTTTGGCTGAGAGTCAGAGTGTGATGGAATCAAGTACCTACTGGAAAAAAAAAGCTCACTGCACTCTGAAAACAGGCTAGGACAAATACAGAAGCAGGACAGAAAGAGACTGGAACACAGAGAGAGAGAATAAAGTGCGGCTTTGAGAATCTATGACCCGCCTCTTACTTTGCATTCCCCAGTCTCAGTGTCCTGATATTTTTTTATTTTTTTTTTGTTTTGTTTTGTTTTTTTCGCCTTTCCCTTGGCAGGCCATAAAACCTGGAGGGAAGCAGCTGAATGTGGAACACACATAAGTAATGTGGCCAGTCAGGTGGATTATCTTGCTCCCTTACAGGACGGGGTTTTGACGGAAAGATAATCAGGATGCCAGACAGTCACGGCAGAGCTGGAGCATTCTCCTGTTTCACTCTGCTCCCTGCTGCCCCTCCATCCACTCCGGTGACGTCAGCTACCCGACTCTGCTGCAAACAGCACACCTGCTGGTATCACAGTCCATCTGGCCCAGCTCCATCACTTGCTCAGCTCTCTAAGCACAAATACAGGTCTGTTTACAACCTAGGCGCACTCCCGCAGCACTACAGTAAATTTCGTGTCCATTTCACCGTGGCTTATTGGGGAGAAGAGGAGCAATTACAGTGTAACCTGTTGACAACACCGCAGTGGCAAGACTTATTAATATCAGCGTTTCATTGTTTGACAGGGGCAAAGATCTATTTGTGATGTGCAGAGCGTCTCTAATGATGGCTTTCCCCATTTCTTACAACTAAAAAGCATCAACAAACTGAAACGTTTTTGCTAGAAATTGAAGTGACAGGTCCTCTCACCTGCTTTTTTGTCTAATCGGCATGAACACAGAACCTGCACAGTTATCAAAGCAAGGCTGTCAGAGACAAATGGCTCAGGGAAGCATTTTGAAAGATTGCTGGCTTGTTTTAAGTTTCAAAGCAGCATGTTTTCTCTGAGAAAATCCAGTTTTTCTACTTGGTGTTATTAAAAAAATAGATAAATAAATGTGACAGCTACACTTCGGTAACGTTCATTTTGGAAGAATGTAGATTAGCAATGTCCAACTTCAGAGTTATTTCATGGGATTGCCTTTGTCTACTTAACGTGTGGAACTAATGGAAAACTGCATGGAAAACTGAATGGACAAACGAAAACCAGTGGCAAATAAACTGACATAAAATGGGAGACACATCATTTAAATAAGTACGGAATTCCATGCTTTCATTACACATCAACAACCATCATATGGCAACTGGTTTTTAGGTACCATGAAGCAAACTTATGAAGTTCTACAGTACAAACATGGAGAAGAATAATTGACTCTGCTCACACATGACCAAAACCAAACTTTCTAACCTTCTGAAACACAATATGGTATGGCTGTCTACACATCATTCAGATCACACATGGCAGTGGACGCATCATGCTGATGGGAATGCTTTTTGTCAGCAGAGAAACCAGTCAGAGTTCATGGAAACACAGCTGGAAACAAATACAGGACAATCCTGCAAGGGAACCTTTCATAGTATGCAAAAGACCTGGACCGGAAGACAACGACCCAAAACATACAGCCAGAGCTGTACAGGGAAACGATCTGGATCAAGACTGAAAATCTTGCGTCAGGACTTAAAAAATTATAAGGTGTCTTCTCCACCCAATATGAGCTTGAACTACTTTGTAAATAATGGGTAAAAACAACATAATTCTCATTGACGGTTAAAGCAACAGTGGGTAAATGCCTCCCCCCACTGCAGATTTGTAAACACACTGCACTATTTTTGGATGTTTTTGGTGGGAGTTAACGCCAGCATTGTGGCTTTCAGGCACTGATCCTCTGTTCAAACACTCGCAGGAGCAGACACAATTGCAGCACTATTCGGTCCTCTGCGGAGCGGTCGACAGGTGACTAACCTGAATGGTGCACGTATATTCCGAATCGTCCAGCAGCCTGACAGTGCAGCTGTATTCCCGCTCCAGATTCCTGAGGCTGCCACTCATGAATCGGCTCAACATCTTCTCCACAGATTCGCCGCTGTGCCTCTGCGTCTACGGGACCAGAACAATAAAAACTCCACACCAGCGTGCAAGTGAATGTCACACCGAGCGCACTCCCCGGTCCCCTAAACGGCCAGCAGCCGCGTATTCAGCCACCATTGTTGTCCCGATTAAGTTTTCTTTGCAGTGGGGGTCCGTGTTGTTAAGCGTAAAATCCAAAGGATGCCCGCATCCAGATCCGGAGCCAGATCCAGGAGGCAGCTCGGGGGATGGTGTGTGTCTGTGGTCGAGCAAAGGATTATCTCTCACCATTCACCGCTGCCACTTCGGCAGGCGGGCGGGTCCCAGTGCAAACTGACGTCAAAGTGAGCCAACAGGAGAGTGAGGCGTTTTGTCTGGGTTTTAGGATTATTTCCAATACTGATTTTTTTTTTTTTCAACGCTGCAGCTTCTCTGACACAGCTATCTGCATAGCCACAATACGGGTTTACAATCATAAATAGGACAATTCGTTGTTTGTTTGTTTGTTTTTACCTGTACTCATTACACTATTATTTTTTACCCAGATTCATTCACCCAAGAGAACCAAGACTCTTTTGTGTCGAGATATAAATAAATAATTTTGTGTGGGATCAAAACCATTTCTAAAAAAGACATACTTGTAAGGAGTTACGCGTAAAAGAAATGTATTTAAAACAAGCTACCAGTTTGATTTTCTGGTTTGCAATAAACCCTCACAAGGTTGACCCCCAAACCCCTGACCTCAGGTGTCTCAGCAATTCATGTTTCTGTGTCACAGAATGAAAATGAAGTGGATTGGTCTGCCACCTGCAGGTCGTACATTGAAGTTGACCTGAAATTGACTGATGTGTGTATTGGAGCACACATCAGTCGAATTAATTGTCGTTATTTTGTACCTAATTAATGTCACCATGAGACTACCATAGATGAAAAAGCTATCTAATAAATTGTGTGCATTATTTTTTTCAAAATGTAAATGACGGTTCATTTTTATTAAGTTATATGGGATAGACAAAGTAGGCGACACACACAAATACTAATACTGTGCCCTAAAAAAGTTCCCATTAATAATAAAAATGTGGCGAGATATGTTCAGAAAATAATGTTTTTGCAATTGAAAAATGATGCCCGGAAGACTTCCAATCTCCTTGCCGTGACCCGGATTCGAACCGGGGTTGCTGCGGCCACAACGCAGAGTACTAACCACTATACGATCACGGCGAGCTATAGCCAGAGCTGGGGACCGGGCCTTCAAATTAAGGTACATGTAGCGACAAAGGTCCAACTATTGTGTTATGTAAAATGTTTTAGACGTTGTAAAATTATTTCATATCAGTCAGCAGCGTGCACCTCGAAAGTTAATTTGCTTTATTTTGACTTGCTTCACATCGAGATAAGAAAGGTAAGTAACTGCTTTAATCATCTTCAATAGAAATTGTAGCTTTACTTCGACTCGCTTCTAGATGAAAGTAAAACTCGTTAATCTTTTGACGCTGTTACAAGATTTTGCAACTTTGGCTAGCTAATGATACATTTAGTAGCCAGATAAACGCCCAGACATTTCTCTTTCATGTGAATAAATGCGGTTAATAACTCAGGATATTGTTAATATTGTTAATAAATAATATTGTCAAATTATTTATTAACATTGGTAACATTGGTAATTATACCAAATAATTCGTCCTAAAATAATGACCTCTTTTTTTGCAATAAGTGATTTTGGCATTGAAATCATCCCCTTTTTATTGCCAAGGTGATGTAGGCAAAATTACTTTTGGCAAAAAAAATGACTTGGGCCATTTTGACAAACTGCAAGTTGATTTTTATCACAGTGCCTTGCAAAAAGTATTTCTACTCATTTGAACTTTTTCACATTTTGTCTCATCTTTTTCTACAAATGCAAATTTTTTAATTGGGAAATTTATCTACTGGTAAACCATTATAGCTGTCTTACTATATTCATTGTCCTTATGTGAACCCTGCCTCGGTCTGCAGTTTTTTGCAACCTCTAAAAAAAACTGCAGGAGTTTACTCTATTCAGTTCCTTCCATCTTTTCATCAGCTCTGAGCAACTTCACTATATTTCTGCAAAAGCTAACATTTCTATAGCATAATGCACCATTGCATTTGAGTGCACAAAATTGTTAACAGATTCTCCCACCTGATCTGTGGACATCTGCAACTCCACCAGGGGGTGCAGTGAGCCTTTTTACTACTTCCTGGGATTAGGGAGATAAGCACATCTTTGTTTGGTTTGCAGTTGTGCAATACATTTCCCGTGCTTGAATCACTTGTTCAAAGCCTGGGAAATTCTTTTAAAACCCATCCCTGCTTTAAACCTCTCCACAACTTTATAACTTTGACCTTTCTATAGTGTGCCTTCTTCTTCATGATGTTGCTAATCCTCTAATGTTCCTTAATAAACCTTTAAAGCCATCTATAATAAACTTTATTTATGCTGAGTTTAAATTGCACACAAGTGGCTTATATTTACTAAGTGATTCCACAGGTTCTTATTTTGAGTAACAGAGGTTAGGGCAGATGACTAAAAATACTTCTCAGATTTCAATTTGGAGAAACTTTTCCATTTCAAATCCTAAGAAATGCATTAAAGTTATAAAGTTTAAGGTGTATGAAGATTTTTTTCAAGGCACAGTAATGTGGTCAAATGAACTCAAGACCTCCCTCATGAAATAAGCTTACCACACAGTATCCAAAAATGTACAAATTCCCTAATGAAAAACAAGTTTTGTTAACATATTTGACTTTCACATTTATTATCGTGTGGATTTTGTGAGGGAGAAATTAAATTCAGCTTACTTCTGTGGTTTAATTGTTCAAAAACAAACTGAATGAGAAATCTCCTTGTTAAAAGAAACTACAGCATTTATTCTTATGTTAAAACAAAAATAAAACTACATATCACAACATTTTCTAAAGTTCCACAATGCAGAGATTAAGGTAGTACTGTTTATGAGATAAATTATTAAAGTAATGTATTCAATAGGCCAGCCAGTTTGCCACTGAAATAAAAAGTGTTCTTCACAAGAAAAAAAAAATCAAAAATATTACAGTCATCTTTTAAAATTTCTTTACATTTATGTATTTTATCCATTTATGTTCTGCAATGAAAACAAACATAAGCAGAGTATAAATCTTCTCAGTCTACTTATTATCATCAAATTACAGACAAAATGCATTATCAAATACTGTAAAAAAAAAACAGGAAAGAAAAGAAAAGAAAAAGCTTTACAGTATTTACTCAGATGGTTGGAAATCCAGCAGTTCATTCTCATCGTTCTCTTCAGGTTCATTGCTCCATGCAGTTGGAGTTTTGGCAGCGCACTCTGCCTTTCTGGTGAAATGTCGATGCGGAGCAGCCAGATTCTGATGCTGCTGTGATTTGCTGTGTGAAATGTTGCCCGTGGTTTGAGCTGTAGCACCGTTTGTTTTTTTGTCTCTCGTGTGATTCTCCCTGTACAGCTTACAGGACGCAACCAGAGGCTTTCCAATGTCCACCTGCCGGCTTTCTGTGTGCCGCACATTACTGTCCTTGTGAGTATAGTGTAGATCCACCTTGAGTACTACTGATTCCTATCAAAATGACAAAGGAATCACACTCATTGTAAAATAAATGAACAAAATGTTTAACAGAAAGTGAAGAAAATATATATATTAGTGACTACATACCTTCAGTTTCTGGAGAGAACAAAGTCTTAAAGTACAGTCAGGGTTAAGCGTTTCATTTAATAGTAGTGAGTCCATATCCTCCGAGCGACCTGGCCTGGAAAATATGTCTTCCGTTGGCTAAGAAATGAAACCATACAAATTTTGATTAATATTGCATGTGTTGAGCAACTACAACAAAAATATTTGCTCTACATCACCCCTGGCAAATTCAGAAAACAAACTAACCACACGATGGCAGTATAATACGAGATTACACATTCAGACAAATACATGTATTGCACAAGAGGAGTGTATGACACTGCTTTGATTTCCTGCTTTGTCATTGGTTGCACTATGCTGGAAGCCCATATTTGGAGAGGACTTCCTCAGACATGGAAGACGGGGGTGTTAGTGGTCATTATAGAGACCGGCAGCGGAAACCGACTACATTCCATCACGTCCAACGCGGAATATATGTAAATACAAGCTGCGGTTTTTGAATCCAATATTGACAAATATTTGTGACTGAAGGCAAGAAGGAAGTAATGTGTGTTTAAGATATAAATTTGTGCACACTGCACACCTTTTTATACTCTCTTTGTAAGCCATTTTCACCTTTCAGATCTGTGTATTTCCTGCTTTGATAACAGTAAAGTCTGAAATAAAATATCTGATTGTTTAAGCATAACGTAAATACTTACAGGGTTGCTACTTAGCGTGACAGTACAGTCCTGGGTTTGATCAGGCGTAGCCTTTATAGTCGCAAAAGCAACCAGTACATTGGAGAACAGAGCTGAGAAGCTGACTTCCACTTTCACACCGCATGGAAACGTCAGCTGCTTCTTTCGTGGTAGCTCTGAAAGAAGAAATGAAAACGTTTCTTGTATATATAAACTAAACAAATATTTTCCTATTCAGACTTTTTTCCATTTAAAGAATGAAGATTTTATTTAGCAGAGCTACTGATTGCCTTTCTGTAATTTCAGCTAGCCAACTTAGGCAACACAATCATTTCTGATCAAGAAAAAATCTCACCCAGGTTGTGATATCAAAACTGAATTTCACAATGGGTCAAATTAGTTTTAAGTAAGTCTGACATGTTTAAAAATAGCCTCATTCTAAGTAAGAATGAAAATGGGTATTGAACCGTGAACTAGTTCCCTATTTTGATGTATCAAATACTATGACTAGCCATTTTTTTTTTTCAAATGGTATTGAAAATAACTTAAACCACAACCATTTCTCATGGGCTGTCACAGGCTGTGGCGTAGAAAGTATGAAGATCACTGAATGGTAGATTTACTCTTTTGAATTCATGGGGCACAAGTAGTAGGTAAACTGAGATTAGCTTTGAGGAAACTTATCTGTCAGGGTGTGTTTGTATCTGGTATCAACAGCAACATTTTCTTAAGAACTTAAACAGAATAAAACACAGATGGGGACTTCTCCATACTCACCATTTGCCTGCCTCCAGCAAACATCTCGTAGGTGTAGTTCTCTTGTGTGACCTGCAGTTCGAACTTTATCTTTGAGGGATCGTGGTTCTTTCATGGTGTGTTTTATCTCTACTGCCTGCTTGCCAGTTACAAGAGGGTCTTTACCAACATCTGATTTAGAAGCAAGGAGAAAGTGTATGTTAGTCATGGCATAAAGCCAAAACTGACTCGTATTACTGTGCTGTAAAAAGTATTTTCTCCCTTACATGTTTCTTCCATATTTCTTTTTTTGTCAAACTTAACATGGGTTGGACTAATTTAAATGTCAACAAAAGACAACCTGCAACATTCTAATATTCTTAAAGCTATTTACAAAAAAATTTGTGCGGAAGGACAAGACGGACATAAAGATTTTTGAAAAGTTTTACATCTAATGTAAAACTAACCCAGCATTTCAGAAAAATAACATAATATAGTATGACGCTTTCAAAACAAAAGAAACAAAGTGAAAAGTTCACTGTCTTACTCAAAGCATTTTACCTTGAAACTTAAATCAAATTGTGATTATGCGACAAATACTTTTTAGCAGTTCAAAACATCAGGAGACTCTGAAATAATAAAATGTTTTAAAGGTTTTAGTGAAACGTTGATGTGTTTCTCTTCTGATCATGAGACTGGATGAGTTCTCCAAATCAGAAAGTGATGAATGGGTACGTTATGGAGGATATGATTCACATGAGCAAATTTGAGGAACTGGGGATATTTGAAAAATGTAATAATGTTCAAAATAACTGATTTGTCAAAATTGTAATTTTGGAAGTTATTCTGGACATTCAAACAATGGAGATATTTCAAAAGCTGACAGTTGTATAGAAAAAGCAGCACAAAATTGGGGAGAAATAAAAAAAAAAAAGAGGATGTGCCTTTGTGGCTTCCTAAAAAGATACATTTTACTGAGATAGTTTTCTAGCCAATCGCAAAAACAAATCTACATATTAGTTTGTCTAAATAAGTTCTCGAACACTTCAACACAGTTTGCCATCAGCAGGGGTTCATGTCTCGCGTCTGCTGATTTCTGAGTGACCCCTTGAGAGCGGAGGCAGGGGTGGGGGGTACCGAAACGGCAAAGCAGCTGTCTCGTTCCCCGCGGCTCTCAGGTTTCTTGGTGTTCTCTCGCCAACAGTGTGAATTTCCAAAGAATGAGGTCACATGCTACTGGTACCCCAAAAATGTGTTTCCCCAGAGCCCATCGAAAAAGACAAACATGCTTTCTCAGTGGGAGAATTTGATATCCTTACATCTGTGATCAATTGACCACACCAAAAAATACCAAGTAAACAACATTAAAATGCAGTGCTAGGGGGTCATAAACCTTGTCTGTGCTTCAGGCAGCATATCAAAGGACAACCTGTTCCCTTCAGTGCTGTTTACACTGAATCTGTTGGGGCCATTACAAAATAACACTCAAAAAATGTAGCCAAATAGAAAAGTAGATAAAGTGTTAGATGCTATCATGTGCTAGACTGACATTTGCTTCTCCAAAAAGATTTAAAAAATAAAAATTTGAACTGATGCCAAAGGTATTTCTGTAGTACTTTTGAAACACTCACCTTCAGACACTCGCTCTAAGACATGCGTGACTTTGGCTTCCTGAAGAATATGCTTGTTCAGGTACTTTGTGAAGATGCCAGTACTCTTGCCCCCATCCTGGACCTCGTAGGCCTCAGCATCCTCGCATCTGAAAAGATTTACAAGGTAAATGTGAATCAAACAATAGTTTTCTTTGATCTTGCTTTGGTTTTCAGTGTCAACCATTTATTGTTTCAACATTATCTATATAAATTTATACATACGTGGCATAACCATACACTGTGTTCCCATTTGGTCTCAATGCCTTGATGACTGATGGTATACAACCCTGGTTGTACCTAAAGAACATTGTTTGAAAAAGTTCTGGTGAGCTTCATTTTTTATTTTTATTTTTTTAATTGATAGAACATTTTGTTTTCTCCTATGAAAATTGAAGTTGATCCGTACACATACCACTTTCTACAGGTGTCCAGCAGGATGACACTCATGGCAGTCTGCCTTTCTTGCATTTGACTCATGACCCTCTGAACACAAACGCAATTTTTGGTTTGGTACGGCTGTGGAGCGTCGACTGCGACCAAATAATTCCTCCCGGCATGCTCATACCCATGACCCGCATAATAGAAAAGGCCTGTTAAGTGAAAAGAAAATGTATTAAATTGGATCTCAAATCTGCTAATTTCATAATGAAGAGATTCTAAAGTCCCGGGGTGGAAAAAACTTAATATTACGTCACGGTCACAAAGAGAATCAAAAGGACAGCTGATGTCTTTTTTAAGACACAGATCACAGTAGCAAATAGTATTCTAGTGTGCCATGACCGTTTCCTTCTTGTTGCTATTTTATCATAGACACAATTTCTAACTATACATCTATACTAGTGTTTCTCTTTCCACTGTTTAAGAATAGTATTCGCTTACTTCCCTTTTAACAACCAAAGCTACTTTTTGATACTAAATGCTGCAACACATCCTTAATAAATAAATAGTTTTTATACTAATGAGTTGGTTTTTTTTAACTTCTGCCTAAATCAAGCCATTTATAAAAAAGTGATCTCATCTGCACACTTATATACACCTACACGATTATAAACAAGCCAATAGTTCAGGATCTATGAAAAACAGCACGGGACGTGAGAAGGGGAAGTTAAAAGCAGCATTTCACAACGGTGAGGTGCTTAATTCACACTGCTCAGCACGTAGCCAGTCTAGTCAAAAATAGACTCACCATAAACCCCCCTGTCAAGAAGCTGAATGAATTTGTCGATAGCAGCCATCATCTCCTGCCTGGTGAGGTCCAGCAGGGAAACAACCCTAAAGCCGAGCTGCTGCAGCAGGTTGCCCAGCTCGTGGACGTCCATGACGGGCGCCATCAAACCAGGGTGGGAGTTGTAATTCAAGTTGCCAATGAGAAGGGCGACCTTATCCGTGGCTGAAAGTGAGAATGGGATGAAGAAAGATCAAATTATAGCGCTACTTTTCTTTTTTACTGTGCATTAGAAATGGTCTCTTCCGCAAAACTGTACCTGTTAGTGGAGGCTGTTCAGGTTGCACTAAAACATTGAAAGAAAAGCAACACAAGATTAGCATTTGTGGAAAAAAAAAAAAGAAATGAGCTGAAATAGTAGAACCATTTGTGGTTATTACTGCATTAAACAGAGTATGAACCATAAGCAGAAGAAATGTTGGTTTCACTTCACATCACTTTCCTGCTTTGTGTCTAAGGTTTGGACTAAGAACTATTTGGAGACTAACAACTTCCTTTTTACTCTGTAGAAATGGGAAAGTACCTCTACCACAATGGCAAAAAACAAAGCCTTTCGGATAAATCAGCAGAACAGAAGGAGTATGAAGAAAATCTTGTGTACCTACAGTTTCTTTTACTCAGAAACAAAGGCAGTAATGCAGGAGGGAAGGGTAGAAATTAGGAAAATATGTTTACAGTTCTGTCTGAGACTTACCAACATTGATATCAACAGGCTCAGTCCATCTCTCTTCTAAGATGTTAGATATCGAGCACAGATAGGATCCGCCATCTTCTGCTGTTGCACCATCAATCTGTAAGATTTTAAAAAATTATTTACTTTTATTTAAGCACACTTCCACAAATGCAAATAAGAGATTTAATGAAAGAGTTTCTTAAACAGGTTGGTAAACGAGATTGGTATGACTTACCAAGCAATCGTTATCAGTAGCACAGTGAGCAAACATTTTCTATCTTGCCTCACCTGCAGTATATCACTGGTCTTGTCCAGCAGGGGCTGTCCATTTCTGTACCACTGGTAGTGTGGAGTGGGGATCCCAAAGGCAGCACAGCGAAGGCTGAGTTTTGTTCCCAGTTGAACTGTTTCTGGTTTGGGATTGATAGCAATGTGCGGCTCGCCCTGCCAGTCAACAGGCAAACCTGAAAAGTAAGCGGCAGAGATTGTTATACAGGTATGGAATTTGTCTTATGTGGAACATATGGCTGTATAAATTAAATGAGCATAATACCTGATTTATCAATGTCCAACACTTTCACCTTCACCCATTCGCTGAAGACGTAATTATGAAAGTGGTCATTGACTCGGCAGACATATCGCTGAGTTTTAGAAGCTCTTATAGTCAGGTCAGATTGAGTACCACCAGGCACCTGGGGAAAAAAACGCGTGTGAACACATTTTAGTGTTGTTAACTGAAATTGAAACTCTCAGTCATTTCACCCCTTCACAAATTTCTACCCACCAGTTAGACGGGGGGGCGGGGGTTGTTTTCTCCAACTTCTAATTGTTAACCACAAACGAACCACTTCAGATTGATGTACTAAGCTGTTGAGTACCCGTTTATTTCACTTAGAAGATGGTGATGAAATGTGGAGATAAATAAATTTAAATGATTAAAAACTTGCACACAATACAATTGTATGTGCTTTTCTGATGATTACATTCATCAGAAAAGCACATACAGTTGTATTGTGTGCAAGTTTTTATATGTAAAACTTGTTAGGTTGCACCTTTACCAGTTGTAAGACAAATTTCTGACAACTGGTGTAAATAAAGGTAATAAATGATCATTAAAATTAGTAGCGCATGATGCTCTCATAGTACCCTGTATGAAATGTGGCAGTAGGATTCAAAGTATCCCATTAAAATACATATACAAGCAATTAACTTGGATCTATCACAGATCTGTCAAATTTCATAAGTGCTGACCCAAATAAGCATGAGAAAATATTACATGTACAATTGAATTAAGCTGTGACTACTTATTCCCATAAGTCATGAAAATACTGAACTCTAAAGATACTCAATGGTACATGGACATACAAAATAGTTTGTTTCTGAAAAATAATTCGCAGGACCCGCCTCCTCCCATTTTCGTATGAACGCTGCAAGATATTTGTCATCTATTGATTTATATTAAAATGTTTAATTTTACAAATGAAAACATCAGATGCCAAACTGTGGGGCCTTGTTAAAGGTACGAAATGAAATTGTTCTACGAATCGAACAGTGTCAGGCGGCTCCATTTCACCAAAACAACCAGACCAGTAAAACATTTGTGGGGCAAATGACCAACTCGAGATCTCCCGTTTCAGGACAAACAAACACGGAAATGTTCACCAGAGTTTAATGTTCCAATAAATCCCCTCACCTCCTTCTCATCTTCAGAGAACCACTGGTAGCTGAGAATGCCTTTGCCCTCGGCACGGACTCGCAGAGTAACTTTGTGGTTCACGGGTACGCACACGGAGACAGGGTGGCGCACAATGACGATTTCTGAAACAAATCACAACAGATCATCAGTCATCTGAAATCACACGCCGTTGTGATTGTTTTGACACGAATCGCACTGAACGGTGCGGTGGCAAATACAAACCTGTAATCATTATGGGGCAAGATCCGGTCATTTGTGCATTTTCCTCTTCTTACATCAGACTGTAAGAACAACGCCGTAAAAAAAGAGCATATAAACACACAAAAAAAAGTACCTAACACATCCGGCTGAATCGCCCATAAACGTTCACTTCTCATTTCCAGTGAAGCAAGTTGTAAGTAACGTCTTAGTTATTTTTGCTGCGGTTTGTAATATTTCACTGCATACCTGCCGTCAGCCTCGGACCGGATGAGCAGTTCTCTGATCTCGCACAGAATGCGTTTTCCTGTCCTAAGTCTAAAAAACCTCTAATATATAAACTCCCTTTCCCGGAACAAGAGAAAGCGCACATACATTACCGTAATTGTACGATTAGAGCATTCAAAATGCAGGCTAAACGTTAAATTATGAACAAAAGCCCGTCAGAAACCTTTAGGTTTCGTTAGCTGTGAAATAAAATTCACCTTCATACTGGAAAAAAATGCATGATATGAACTCCAAGCTTTCCTAGATCAAAATTAAGCATGCAAAAGAAATTCAAAGGGAGCTTCATTTTGAGACTTTACGGTAGACGAGCGAGTTGGCTCCTTTTCCATGCAGCGCAAACCGCACACTGAGGTCACAGTAACAGAGATAGTTTAAGACACTCCCCCAAAGCTCGTCAAACTTAATGGAACAGAGATAATTTTTGTTTTAGCAGCAAATTCCAGATAGAATCACTCCAGCTTCCTTACAAATGAAATGATGGAAAACAGGCTTAAAACTTTCAATTTTTTTAAAAGAAAACTATTACACAACTTTCATCTACATCATAATATGAACAAAAAGAAAGCACAACAAATATTTATAAACCTTGAAAATATGAGTATCAGTTTGGATGCATTAAGTAGGTATCCAAACTACATACATACTTGCCAATCTGTAATTTTTCTGTCTGTGTTTTGGAGAAAACAGATTTTTCAAAAGACCTTCATGTTGGTCATTTATGTTGTTTAACCAGTTAGAATTGTTTCCCAATACATTGTGAGGAGAAAACTGTCTAAATTAGATTTTAGTAAAAATCATATATGTTTCTAACCTTGTGTAATATCACATTTTGACAATGAAACAATCATACTTTTCAATCTGTAGAAATTCAGCAAAATTAATAATTCAAAATGTCCACACACCAAAGTAAAAAACAAAACAAAACATAAAACTGAGAAATAATTTAAAATAGTTATATTTTCCTTGTCTACACCGAATTTAACAAATCCAAACACTTCACAGTGCCATGGACTAGAAATAGTTTTATTGGAAATATGTGTCCAACAACACCTCCTCTCAGGGTCATATATATATTTATTGAGCAATTAGGTTATTGACTGATTTATTATTTTTAAGTCCTTCCCTGGTAATCTCTCTTGATGCGAGCTTGTATGGCAGGTGTTGTCCTTCAGTGATTCCCGAGAAAGACTTTGGATGTAAGCTTTTAACTCGCAGCAGCTGCATTTTGAACCTTATTCCACTGACATGATCAAGTAATCCATTGCTTCAAGCCAGCAGAGTTGGATCCAAACAAAGCAACAACTTTTTTTCCTTGATGACTTTCAATCAAAAATTATCTCTAGGACAAAGTATATGTGGTTATGACTTTTGATTTTAATTTCTTTGTTTAGGCCAAAGCCTCGTTCTGGAAAATCTGATGTTCTTCTGCACCTATTTGTGGGCCTGCTATAAATAGGGCCCTCACTGGCAACACATGCATGTCTTTGATAGGCGGTTACAGATTTTCCTCACACACTCTAGCCCCAAAGCAAAACCGACAACATCTCAATGGTAAGCTGGATAATGTAACCTTTTTCATAGAGACAAATGCTGAAGCTCTGCTTTTGTGACACAGAAGTCAATAAGCTGGTTTTATGTTTGTGCCTTAGCCACGAACAGTTCAACTTGATAGTGCATACTATTTATAACTCACTTCAATCCAAGAGCTTTGCTTGGTCAAAGGACGTTTAGTCTAAACTTTGTCTCTGAGTAAAAGGTTCTGTTAATATTATAAACTTACTTTATTTTCACCCACAGGTCCTTCAGCTGAAGAGGGTCTTTTTATTTCCCAGGGAACTTTTACATGGACAGCTCAGTTAATTTTGAGCCCCCCTTCTTTCCCCTCCTTCGTCATATATTTTTTAACCACAGGCTTATATATCTGGGACTTTTTTCTATATACTTCTTTTGTTTATTGCCTTAGTGGACAATGACTTCCAGAAGGCCAATGACTCGCTCATTTTCTGGCAATGGGAGAACCAGCAGCTTCAGTGAAGAGGAAGGCAGCTCTTCCAATGGCCGATCTGAGAGCCGCAATACTTATCTGTCCAATGTTAGGCCTGAAAACAGGTAGGGGGACTTCTTTTATGATCCAAGTCTTTGTTTGTATTGCTGCTATCGCTGTAGTCTCTGAGTCAGACCGGTCAAGTTAAACAATCACTAAAACCTGCAGGAAGAAATGTAGGTGGAAATGTAAATAAACAGCAATGTTCAGCACAAGAATGTTATCAGACTGAGTACCTAAAGTGGCTGAACAAAACAAAAAGTTTCTGTTTTAAATTGCAAACTATCTAAGAGTTAAAGTGGTTCTTGTAGCTTTAGAGGAGCGTAGTTACAACAGGCCAGGTGAGTTAAGATGATTTTAATTATTCACTGACCATCCTTCATTTGCCTCCTTCTGAATAGCTATTCAAGGTATTCTCACTACAGACCAGCGAGGTAATTCCCTATTTTAAAACATTCCTCCCGAGATCCCAACTAACATGTTAACCACAAAAACTGGTTTATCCCCAGAATGAAGCCAACGCGTTTTAACTACCCAGTGTTCAGTTCAGTTGACACCTTTGTTTTGCTTGATCTCTCACACGTTTCTGTGTCTCATTTTATTTTTACAACCTCGCCTCTACTAGACATTTTCATTAACATGTTGCTTAAGAGCGCTCCGTGAATGTACTGCACCGAGGTGGAGAGGTCGCTTTAATGAATGAAATTATGTGTAATGCTAATCTTCTGTTTTGAAGTGGGACACTGACCCTAATGTGGCCGTGTTTCCTTCTAGGAGCACGCTATGCAGTGTTATGGCTCAGCTGACTGAGGACATACAGCCATCTTTTGAGACCACGCTGAAATCTAAGGCCGTGTCAGAAAACTGCAGTGTGAAATTCACCTGCGTTGTATCAGGTAAGAGCCGCTTCCTCGTCTTGTCTGTACTTGTTGTTGGTTTTTGAGAAACTGAAACGTCTCAGGATGAAGAGATCAATACACAGAAACACACAGGATGTGACTAATATGGAAACAAAGGGCAGGATTTTAGTCCTTGGGCTTTACATTAGCTATATCCTGAATTTAAAAGCACATAAGGCTGGTTTGTTCGCGGTGTTTTTAACTGCAGGCAGATTGTTTGGGTGGGACCATCTGGCTGCAACAGCTGTTAAGTGTTTGACACATCAGCAACATGATGCAACAGACACGAAACATGCTGACTCTATTATTCATAGAGGCAATAACAAAGTAGATCCATGTTGTGTTTACTATGTAACCAAGTAGCTTTTCACGAGAATATGCTGGCTGAATAAACAATTTCACATTTGTATTGCAGCACTTTGTGGTGTAAAGAGTTCAATAATTGTTTATTGGTTTTTTGTTTTTTTTTTCAATATAGGTTACCCAGCTCCAGAACTGAAATGGTATAAGGACGACATGGAAATGGATCGCTACTGTGGACTCCCTAAATATGAAATCCACCGAAATGGGAAAACTCACACTCTTCATATTTACAAGTATGTCTAAGGAATTTGTCCAAATCATATAGAGTGCCAGTGAGTCAGATGTTTACATATACGCATCACTGCCATGAATCACATTTAATTCTGGACTTTTAATAATGTATTTATTTCAATCATTCTTTTTCCTGGGTGGAATGATCAGACAACTGGCAGCTTGAATGTACTTAAAATTTTATATATGAATTTAATACGTGTTATATATATATTATATATATATGGTACACCTAATTTGAATAGACTGTTTTTTGGTCATCGTTTTAACATGATGACCATTAAAGAAAGCAGCAGCTGCAAAAGTGATTCCCTGAAATGAGTCGCTGCCTGCATTAACAAGACAAGAATCCTTTGGGGAAAACTCTTACAGACAGATGAGACTGAGTTCTTTGATCCATGTCAGAAGAATTATTTGTAGGAATCGAGGTGAAGCTTTCAAATCTAAGAACAGTGCGTCAGCTGTGAAGATTCATGGTGGCATCTTGCAGGGGATCTGTTTGGGCTGCTGGTGAGACAGGAGCATGACACAGTTCATCATCTTCATCATCCAACCTTTGGCTTAAGAGTTGAGACTTCTACACAAGTGGGTGTTCCAACAGGACAATGGTCAGAAGTGGCTTTGGAATGAATATAGCAGACTAACACCAAGCTTCTGGAGCTGCCTCAACAAAATTACAAATATGTGGATTATACTGCCAATAACAGAAAACTAAATAATTTAAATGTGTTCTAATGGTTTTAATTAGAACAGTGGCCACTTATCAATCAAGAAACGTACCAGAAGATTGTTGATGATTCTGGAAAGATCTAGGTTTCTCCACAATCCACTGAGGGACATTTATCCAAATATTACTGGAATTGTATGTCTTTGAATTTTTAGACTTAAAAAAAACTTAACAATAGGATACCTAAATTCTGTTTTTAAAATGCATTAAAGCTGTTTATTGTCTCATAGTTTCACCAAAAAAGAATGAGTTGAATGCACTAGATAAAGTCCAACACTAACATGACATTAATGTTGTAATCCCTGCATTCAGAGTGATGCAATGACAAATGTCAGAATATAAGAGCAGGATTTTCTTTTTGCAGCTGTACATTGGATGATGCAGCGATCTACCAGGTTTCAGCCAGCAATAGCAAAGGTATCGTCTCCTGCTCTGGAGTTTTGGAGGTCGGTACCATGAATGAGTACAAGATCCACCAGCGATTCTTTGCTAAACTCAAGCAGAAAGCAGAGAAGAAGAAAAGGGACATCGAGGAGAAAGGCAAGAAGGACAATAAAGAAAATATTAAAAAAGAAGAGCAGCGAAGTAGCCCAGAGCATCCATCCAGGAAACGCTCTGTGCCACCACTGGAGGAGAAGGCAGTGGTGAACAACTCTGCCACAGCAGAGCAGCCTGGAGATGTAGCACAATCAAAGGCACTTATCGCAGAGGGCAAAGATGCAGGAGACATCGCCTCTGTAAGCAGTTCTTTGGAGAAGGAGGAGTCAGCAGAAACATTGGCTAAAAAGCGAATAAAGATGTCAAATGGTGTAGATATTGGGGACAACTCCAACATTAGTAAAAGCCATATGATGGGGAACGGAGGTGAAAATTCATACGACGGAGGAATCAGTTTGGCACAGTTTTTGGCAGAGACTATTCAGTCCCAGTCTGGTGAGGAAAGTCAGGAGGAGAAAGCCAAAGAGACGAGCATAGTTACCTTAAGAGATAATAAGGGAATTGATACTGAGGAGAAGATGGAAGAGCAGAACGAGCAAGAATGCATAAGTGAGAAAAGGAGACAAGAGGAAATAGTGATAGATAAAGAAAAGAAAATGGAAAACCAAACAGAGGCAGCGCACACAACAACTCACAGCAGACTCCAGAAGCCCAGTAGTTCAGAAATCAAACATTACAGCAAGGCTCAAAAGGATCATGACCAGCATAACATTCATGCCTCCATATCCTCAATGCTGCACTCTGTTAAGGACTTCTTCTTTGGTAAGAGCAAGAAGGACTCTCACAATATCTCGCACACGGACAATGAAGATGAATATTTTGACCACTCGGCAGTTCTCCCTGAACCAGATATGCCTCCATCATTTCAGCTGCAAGCAGGGCATAAGTCTGAGGTCCCGGCAAATGATGTTGTACCAATGGAGACAGATAAGGCACCAGAACCCTCAGAAATTGTGAAGCAACAAGCAGCACCGGCAGAACCTATTCAATTTAACTGTGTAGACACAGATCTACTACGAGATCATAAACCAGTTTCTGAGATTGTGAATGAATCTGCAGGAAAGAGAATAGAAGAGGCTAATGAGACTGAAGAGGCCATGGAGGAATCTACAGAAGCAGAGAGGAGCAGTCCAGTGGAGAAAAAGTCATTGTCTGGGTTTCAACTTCACCCTGAGGTAAGTAGCACCTCTAGGCAGCTAGCTGCCATTTCCAGATTAACAGTTGATTTCATCAAAGAAAGTTGAGCTGCACCATGTTCATTTCTTAACGTCAGGTTACCATGACACAGCATGCATATAGACATTTATGATCATTTGCTATTTTCCTCTCATATGTGAAAAAGTTAGACAATGCAATTACTTAATGGCATACAGTGTAATGTCACTGATATACTACAGATAAAGTGAGTCATCTATGAGTGAGCAGAGTTGAGAGTTTGTGTGTGTGTGTGGAGAGTGGAATAGGGAAGTTGTCACAAACTTGCTGTTGATGCGTGTGGGGGTGGGGGATATTGGACATCAAATCTGCACAGTGCGAGACAGCAGGTGAAATATCTTCGATGTTGGCCTTTCTGATTGGGACACTGGTGCGTCAGAGATTATGATGAAACATGAACATCTGAAACGGCTCTCGCGTTACTTTGCTTGGCGGATGGCTGGGCAGGTTCGGCAAGGAGTCGTAGAGAGTCTAGGAGCAGGTTTCAGCATGAAAGGAGGGCCAGGTCACTGTGGTCAGATTCCTCGCTGACCCCCAACCACCTCCCTCTTTGGGTGTCCTAAAATAAACCTTTTCCTCATCCAGCTAAGACGGTGGTGGGCAGCAGTTCTTTAGTCATCTTACTCTGCTCATTTGAGAATTGTTTCACTTCTGAAGAAACATTGCTATATTTAAAGCGTGCGCTTCTCTCAAATTATGTAGTCTGCTACGTTTGAAACACAATCACGCATGTTCTTGCTGAGCTTAAGGTAAAGAAGCAAAGAGTGCTTTTTTAAAACCTTTGACTGTACTCCATATCTGACTGTCTTAAAGTGCAGTGAAAATGTATTTGCCTTCATGCAGAATCTTTCATTAATGGAAAAAAGGCGTTGCAAACCAGTCTGGCTTTATGTGAAAAAAAATAATTGTCCTGTTGTTGTGTCATGAATGAACAAATCTTGGTTCAGTTTATCTAGCCACACCCAGAGCTGTAGAATCTAGAAATCACTTAAAGAGAACTTACTAATATAAGAAAAGGGGCTAAAAGATCTCAAAAGTCCCAATGTAAAGAAATTAAAAGAAAAAAGATAGTTACAAGCCTTTGGGACTCCAGGAAACCATGATGTCCATGGAAGAGTTGCAAGACCAAAACTGTCGCTGACCAAAAAAGGTTACAAAGGCCTGCCTCACATTCCTAAAAGAATATCATGATGATCTTTTAGGAATTTTCTTATGGAGATCTGGTGACTCAAAAGGTGAAGCTTTTTCAAAGATGTCTGTTGAGTTACATCTTGCACAAACTAGACCAGGATCTCTGCATAGATTTTGCATATTGTTCCTGTGCACACAAAGGGTTCTCCCTGGGTATTCCGGTTTCCTCTCATAGTCCAAAAAATATGCATGTAGGTATAAGGATGGCTGTTTTTGCTATGTATCAATATAAATAAAGAGCAGTTGTTGCTGCGCTGGGTGGCATAAGCAGTGACTAGTGGCAATTATTTTGTCATAAATGGCATTTTCTTCATAAATTCAATTGTCATTATACATTTACTTTTTGTCTCACTCAGGCTACTTAGGTTACCTGTGTCCTGTGAAAAAGGAAACTGAAGTAAATATGTTTATTCGCACAACTGCAAAGTCACTAGCATACTACTTCTATGATTGTGTCATCGAAAAGAGTTAAGTGTTTTTTTCTCAAATGGGTGTTGCAGTTATGCATACAGCAGTGTCGAAGCACTTAATTTGTACCGAATGTGACACCAGTTCCCTTTCCACAGAAAGCAGTCACTTCTTGTTTTCCTCACAGTCAATGTGAGCAAAGCATGTTGTCACGAGGAAACACGTGGCTGCTGAATGCCTTCTGTATAAAACTGAAACATGTGAACACCACAAGCAGGAACACCGAAAGCATTAAAAGACGATTGATGTCGATGCTTAAAGTGTTATGTGTGTTTCACCAGTTAATCTTTTAATGTTTGTCTGTCATAGTCAGGTTATGTTGCTCAACCTAGTGACGACAGAAGAAATATCTGTCAGCAGATTTTTTTTGTTTTGGTTTTTTTATTACATAGATTTGTCATTCATTCACTGCACAGTACTTTGTATAAACAGCACACCTTTGCCTACAATGTGGGGAATTCCTGTGTCTGACTTAATTGAGCGTGCAAGGACTTCTAAACTCTGCTGCAGTTCTTTTGGGTAGTGGTGCTTCTGTTTTGTTTTGTTTGAATTTGTTGAAGTTAGAGTTGTGAACTTTTGATTAATGATTAAAAGTAGTTGGAGTAAACAAAAACTTCTGAATCCAGATTTCTAGACATGCTATTGGACCTTTCCATATGTACACACGTTTGGTTTCAACTATCTTACATGTGACATGAGGTTAGTGTCCTAAAATAAACTGACAGCTAATAAAACTTAATACTTTATTGACTTTTGAAAGTCACTTTTTTGTTCTCTTCATTGTTTAACAACTGATAAGCTTTATGAAATGACCAAAGGGTTGTGCCTGTCTGCTTGGTTTTATATGCTGGCATTGTAATACGAAGTCTGCCAGGAACTGTCATTGTCAGTGCTTCTGTTGATTTACAACAGAAATACTTGTCTGGGTCTAAATGTGTCACACTATCAAAGGTCAGTGCTGTAAGTTCTTTTTAATGAGCTTCTTAAAAATATTATGATCCCACAACTTGGCTCAGAAATGTTTTAAAGAAGGTGTCTGTTTACCGCCTATACATTTATACAGCATGAGTAAGCTATTTCGAAATATGTCTTCAAAAATCCAATCTCATTGTCATAATTAATATCAAGAATAACTTGATTATCTTGCTATGAAGCTATCACAATCCTATTTAAAAATAAAAATCATGAAATGTATGGGATTAAGAACATTAAATTAAACAACAGCTATTAAAAATAATTAGGAACTAATGAAGTCCTAAATCTTACAGAGATTATATTATATTAAGAAAACCACAATGCAAATATAAAAACAAGACACAACTACCCTAATTACTAATTCAATAACATACAACTACAAATTAGTTGATGTTTTGCGACAAGAAATTGAACAAATAAAAATGCTATCTAGACTCATTAAAGATTTGACATTTGTATACATCTTACTGGTCTCTTAGGATCCTGAAGAAAAGTATTTTCTGGTCTAATTTTAAGTTTTATCCCTATTTTATTCTGAGAGTGAAAAGGAAAATGAACCAAGATTAGGAGCCAGCTTTGCTCTGTCAGCTTTTTCACCACTAACATAAAACTGAAGAGTACCTAACTTTTACAAGACCACATGTTCTGTCTCTTACTGAACGAGCTTGTAGGGCTGCATCCGTGGTTAACACCTATGTTTTTCTCTGAAAGTCAACTTTTTCGTCAGCAGCACTTTCTTGTCTTAGGTTATTCTAATACCTGCAGGCTGTCAGTTCTGTTGTGTTCCAGTTTCTTAGATGGCCAGGTTCCTCAATTTGCATCACTTATGTAACATTGCTTAAAAATAGAACAGAATAATGCTGAGCATATATCCAAGTAGTCAAGAAAAGCTTGACTACTTGCTGGAGCTGCACTCAAACATAAGCAGATGTAGCAGCATACGATGTGAAGAAAAGCAATGATCACAGCGCAATATAAAGGGTGTATCAGAGGTCTTCGACCCAGTCGGATAAACCTTTTTGGGATGAGTTCAAACTGAGCTGCTCACTAAGATTGTAAGGTTCTTAGGTGAGGGAGACATCACAGGGGACCAAAGCAAGTTGTTTGGATTTTGGAGAAACCTCAGCCAGTTCATAAATATAAAGCTTGAATGCACTACCTTATACACTGTTTATTTAGAGGAGAATAATCCTTTTTTTTTTTTTTACTTTAACATCAGTACAGCCTTTCTATCCTTGTTGTCTCTGAGAGATGTTTCATCCATACAGCAAAAACCACAGCTCTTTCTATTTTACTGTTCTTAAAACAAGCATTGCTGATGTTTTTCTTGTCCTGCTTTTGATTTGACCTGACTTTTTTTTTTTATCTGCTACCTGTTTGCTGCCACCCACTAACTGGTCTTGTCCAGACTAGCAAAATAATATGGGTAATATCCTAAGAACTTTGATATATATATAGGGAATAAAAAAAAGAAAAAATATATTTTTTGTTAGCTCTATGGGTAGTAAGGATATTTTGAAGAGACTGAGAAAAAAAAGCAGGTCTTGCATGCATGTAGTATAATAGGTGTTTGTATGTAGTACAGCAAGTAAATTCTGTTTCAATTATGGTTAAAAAAAAGTAGACTATGTGAAAGACTATTGGAGGGTATGTAGAATTAACACTATTACTTTTTTATTCATCTTCTAACAGGAAGGAAAGAAAGACTCAGAAATAGTTTCAGTCCTAAAAGAAGAGCTACCAAAACATCAGGGGACAGATCGCCCGCTTGCTCTTCAAATGCCTAATCCAGATTCTGGAAGAGAAGACTCTTTATCTCAAAAAGATAAAGAACACTCCCTTCTACCCGCCCTTCTTAAGGTAGAAGATTACTGCACGTTACCTCAAAGTGTTATCTCATTAACAGAAAACCATAACCCTGGAGTAGCACTTACGGAAACTTTAGAAAAGGAGGAGGTCAGTGTTCTTAATGTGGACAAAGAAACGCCTGACATTCAAGAGTATCACTCCTCCCACAGGCTATCTAAGGAAGAGAAAGCTGAAGTGAAATCAAACAAACAATCCTACTTGGATATAAACAAACCTGAGACTACAAATATATCAGCCTGTTCTCCAGAAGACAGAATCAAGCAGTGTGAATCTGAAACACCGAATAGGGTGCCGCCTGCTCTTCCTGCCACGGTAGCTTACAGTACAGAGAAAGATCATCTAAAAGAAGAAGCCAAATGCGCTTCGCCAATTCAGGAAGCTAATGTTGCATATGCACCCTCTGAAGACCCACAATGTTTAGAAATGGGTGACCTAAAAAGTCAAAGTGAACAAGCCACTGTGGCTGCAGAAGACCACCAATGTAAAACTGTACCCAGTTTAAATTTCGAGGAGATATGTGAGGTAAAAGAGAAATCCATTCCTGCCTCACGGGATGATGCGAAAATGAATTGGTGCAACAGCTTAAAAACACAAGAGCAATTGTCTCTACAAGTTGATAATAGAGAAGTGAAGAGTGAAAGTTCACAGCTAGAGTCAATAAAAGACACAAGACTGGATGACGAAGAGATGAGCGAACCAAAAACACTTGGAGTAACAGAAGACAATGCAAATAACACTTACGCTCTAGAGGAACACAGTAAAACTTCTTATGGAAAAAGCAACGATTTAATTTGGAGTGCTGAGCATGATTGTAGCACGGTAAATATCCCATCAATCCAAATATCTACCACTGAAGACATCCCAGATATCAAACTGCCTGTGCCAGAGACGAACATGAGCGAAGAATTTATAATTCCAACCATCAATACAATGGAACCTGACCTGAAAGAGTGCACTCTGCCTCTAAGTATTTTGGCTCAAAACAAGCCAGGCTTAAATGATTTGCAAAAACATGATGCAACTCATGAGTCAAAGACAGGAATCCAAGAAGAGAGAGTGACTGATTTCCCAGGCACAGCCCCCACGCAGAGAGGAATGCAGCATACCGATGACCTCTCACCTACAGAAAAGTTAAAGGAAGTTGCTCAAGAAATGCACAAACACCAAAGCAGTCCGCAGCTCCCTCTCATGGAATATACTTCAATTCCTGTTATAAATGTTTCCTGCAGTGATGATCTGGAGAGTAATGCATTGGGTATCAGCAGTGTTTGTGGGACAGAAAAGGCTTTTGAAACTCAAACAGAGACTCTCTTTGTGGTTCCACCAATATCAGTCTCTTGTCATGAAAGCGAAGCTGAGCTTAAACCACCTGCTCCCACCAAGATGACAGAAACCGAAACTTCAGCTAGCACACCAAAGGGAACAAAGCAAGGTGTAGCTGAAAACCTGAGCGAGAGGCCTGAAATACCTAAAAGAAAAAAAGACTTAAAGGAAATCTCTGATAAGAGTCTAAAAGAGAACACACCAAGTATGGTTGGAGAAACTCCAATGTCAAAAGTTGGTGGCAGTATGCCAACTTTTAGTAAACCAACAGATGACAACATTGTTCCTGAATCACTGAAGCAAAAGTCCCCAAAAGACACCAAAAGAGAGAGTTCTGTTGAGGATTTTCTTAAAAATAGACCATCTGTTGAAAGACTAAGCTCCAAGCCCCCAACATACCCATCTTTAAGTCCATCCAGTCTACGCAAATTTATGTCCAAAGCAGCTCCAGACTTGGACAACGAGACCACGGCCAATGTCCCTGCAATCTCTGTGGAAGATCGACAAAGTGACAAAGCAGATGAAGATTTCAGTGGGGGGTCGACGCCAACATCATCTCTCTCCTGTGAGAGCAGCCCCCGGCTTAAGCGCCGGGATAGCCTGACGCTTATACGTTCTGCCACCCCCGAGGAGTTGGCCTCTGGAGCTCGGCGCAAAATCTTTATCCCAAAAAGAGAAGAAGAATTGGAGGGAGCAGTGTTTAGTGTGCTAGAGGGCAAGAAAGAAAGCCCCTACATGTCACCAAGCCAGGCTCGCAGAGCTGCATTGCTACAAGCCTCCACAGGACAGAAAACCCCACCAATGGAGAGGCGCTCTCCACTGATGAGTCGCAGAAAGGCTACGTTGGAAGTGCCAAAGGTTGTGGAGGAGACTCCCACCTTAGAACTAACCAGCAATAAGGTAGAGGACAAACCAGCTGGAAAGAAGACAGATCCTTTGAAAGGTAAACAATCAATAATCATTCATTATCTTGTCCTAGAAAAAGGTATGGCTATCTAGAAAGAGCTTTAGGTCAACTTGTTTTTCAGAATTTAACGTTCAATAAAATATGTCCTGGGAAGAAAATCCCCAATAAGGTTTTTGCATACTTTTACAGTGTTTATTGATTTTAAGTACACCGTTTCTCACCAGCTCCCCAAGTAATCCGCAAGATCAGAGGAGAGCCCTTCCCAGATGCTTCTGGACACCTGAAACTGTGGTGTCAGTTCTTCAATGTGCTTAGTGACTCCACCATTAAGTGGTTCAAGGATGAGGAAGAAATACTAGAGATGAAGAGAAGGTAACCCCCCACCCCCACCCACAGATCTTTCAGCACAGATCAAACCACAAACATTTTTATACATACTAAGAATAAATTAAAGACTCAAACTGAATTTTAATTCAACTATGCACTATTATTTGCACAATGCTATCTTTGACAATCAAAAGCTGGACAAGTTGTAAAATCAAGACAATTAGGAAATAAGTATTATTTTGACCCCCGTCCCCAGGGTCCTCTGTCATCCTCATAGTTGACCAGCTCATGTGACTGTGAATCCCACAGCCACGGCACAGAGAGGTGATTCTCTGGCTAGACACATAAACTGTAATCTGACACAATATTTTCCGGTCTCATGGGTCCATTATAAAGTCTATATATGTGCTACCGTTGCTGTGTCAGCAGACTGCTTCCACATAACGTGACTTTCTTACTTAGAGTGACACCTTGTGGATTTTTGATGAATTTGAATGTAAACCTAACGAGGCTCTCTTTCGTTTTTCTCTCTTAGTGGAGGAGATGAAAGCCAAGTGGCTCTGGCAATTGTGCATGCATCCAGCCAAGACTGCGGAGTATATGGGTGTACAATCAGTAATGAATATGGGACCGACACAACTGACTTTTTGCTCAGTGAAGAAAGTAAGAAAAGCAATCCATTGATTAAATTATACAATTCAATTTAATTAAAAAATATTTTATGTCCATTTTTTTTGTTTTGTTTTGCAGTTCTGTCTGAATTCTTACTCAAGGAGGATTTGGAAGGTACTTTTCATTGCTATGTGCCATAACTGCTTCTTAAATCTATATTTAAAAAAATAAAAAAATAAAAAAATACATTATTATTTTTTTTAACCTAACCCTGCTGTAAGCCCATCTGTGTTCCTTGGTCTTCATGAGGCTGTTTGTTCACTAATGTCCTCCAACAAACGTCTGTGGCTCTAACAGAGGGTCACAGATGATTATACTGAGATTAAAATACACACAGGGGGGACTCAGTTTACTAAAAATGTAACTACAGAATTTTATAGTCTACTGGCTTTCATATAGGTGTAGTCAAGTAGAAAGGGGTGATTAGAAATAGCCTAAACTCTTCAGATTTGGATTTGCAAAATATTTTTTAAAGCAATATATCCTTTTCCCATCACTGAACAGTTATCAAACTGTTTGGTTTATTAAATAAAATCTCATTAAAATACACTGATGCATTGTTGTTGTATTGAAACAAAATGTTAAAACATTGAATAGATTTGCAAGGGGTGATAAAGCACTCCCCTCTATATTTTCTCCAGTTGGAGAGGAGATCGAGATGACCCCACTGGTGTACACCAAAGGCCTGGCAGACAGCGGCACCTGGGGGGAAAAGTACTTTGGTCGCATTTTTACCGAGACTGTCCACATTGGGGAGGGCTGCACTCACAAAGCCAGCAGGGTGAAGGTTATCTATGGCCTGGATCCCATCTTTGAGTCTGGAACCACCTGTATCATTAAAATTCGAAATCCCATCGCTTACGGGACCAAACAGGAGAGCACCCTTGCAGAGAGAAATTTGGACATTGCAAAGCAAGTGAGTGCAATTCAAGCTGCAATCAGACAAATCTAAGCAAAACGTAGTAAACAACTTTTTTTTCTTTTTTTTTTTTAAAGGAGTGTAAAGTCCAAGACATGATCCGAGAATACTGTAAAATATTTGCAGCTGAAGCGAGAGTAAATGAAAACTTTGGCTTTTCATTAGAGTAAGTACTGCTTATTCAACTGAAGCATAAAACTATAATGCACTACTTTTGATCACCCTAATGACATATCTTGGTTCTTGCAGAGTTATCCCTCGGTATCTAATTCACCGCCCTGCAAACTCTGTGCCGTATGCCACAGTGGAGACTGATCTTACAGGAGACTTTGGGAAATATTGTACCATAGATCTCAAAGGCAAGCTGTTTTCACAAAACATTTCAGAGCTGGATCAGAAATGCTGCACCTTCCAGCACTGGATCCACCAGTGGACACATGGAAATTTGCTGGTCACTCAACTGGAAGGTAAGCCACACATATAAAGTTATTAACGAAAAAGTGATCAATGATGCAATTTGTGATTAATGCAACAAGATTTATTGACATTGTTTTATTTTTGTAGGTGTTGAAACAAAAATTACAAATATTAAAGTTGCCACCAAGTCGAAAGGGTTTGTATCTCCCTCTCAATATGCAGATGTTTCTGATTGCTTGCCTCGAAACCAAAATGCAAAACCAGATTTTCCTCCCGTGTTTCAGATATCAAGGACTAACTGAATGCGGCTCCCCAGAAGTGTTTGACCAGTTCGTGATGCATCATCAATGCAACTACTACTGTGGACTCCTTGGGCTTCGAGCGCTCAAAACAGATCCGCAACAACCGGCCAAGATAAAGGGCTCCAGAAGCCCCCTGCTCAACCGAAAGCTAGGCTCCAACAGCCCACAGTTGCAGAAAAAAGGACAAAGCCCACAGTTGTCTAGAAAGAGCAACGTTAGCCCAAAAATAGCCAGAAAAGCTCAAGAAACTGATAATAGTAACTCCGATGAGAAACAAAAGCCCACAGAAAGTCTTTCCTGAGGTAGGAAACAAGACTTTCATTTGATTCCATCACAATTAATCATGAGATGTGTGATCCGTCTCTAGTTCCAGGCTTAAAAAAAACATGGACCTTAATGAGTAAAGGCTTAGCACACCAAGAGTTATTAAATCCTGCTTATGAAGAAACTTGGGAATCCCCTAAATATCCCAACTTTGAAGATATTCCTTGCCTTTATTTCATAAGTCAAAGGTGCAATACAACAGAGTCTTTTCCTGTTAAGAATCTCAAGGAAACTATTGTAACCATTAAAGTAAATATTTTTCAGACAGTTCCCCAAGAGTCTTAGCTTCTTAGTGAGTGGAAAGAATAGTGTGTCCAAGCAAAACTCTGCCAAGTAATACAGCAAAGAGGTATTTAAAATGAAAAGTCTAAGTTGTACTGTACCTGACCGCAGCCACTGAATGTGTATGTATTATTACTGAGTGTGTACATCTGTGATGTAGATTATATAGAGAAAAAAGTATTAGTACACTTAAAGCTGCCATTGCATCTTGTTGAATTTCTTTACACACCAAAGTCCAACACACGCTGTGGAAAATCAGCATTACATTAAAGGTTTCATTGGGCACTTTGCTTTTGGCTTTGTAATTACTATATATATGTATATATATATATATATAGTCTATTTATTACAAGTCAGTATGTTTCATCACTTTTTGCAAAATTTGAGGTCATGTTTTTTGTAAATTGATCTGCAAATCAATATGTTTGAATGTAACACAATCCCAGTGAATGTTCAGAAAATCATATTCTCCACGTTTATGAAGACTGCTGTGAAAAAATTATGAAATGTGTTGAAATAAATCCACATTTCATTGTGATAGCATAATTGTTTTAACAAAATCCCTGATATGTTGTTGCAATTAAAGCAGAATTTATTATTTTTTTTACAAATCATTACCTGTAGTGCCAATAGGTGTAAAAAGGTGCTGTATTAGCTTAACTTGTGAACTGTAGCTGAATAATAAAGTAGCAACAAAATAGCAGAAATAATTTTTAAGAACCCTTTGATTCCTGCTCCTGTATTTTATCCTAAACAATAAGATTTACTAGAAAAGGGAAGCTAGAAATTTGACCAATTTTTAGCAAAAGCCTTTTCTTTAGAATTGACATAAAAATAGAGATGTGCAGGAATTTCTGGAACAGGTTCAATGCTAATGATTAATGAAGTTTCAAATTTCAAAGTATTTCTTCATACTGCATGAATCTGTAATACTTCCAGAAAGCACAGCACCTGGGGAATTTTTTTAAATGAGGCAAAATATTGTCTTTATGTGTACATATAAAGGACAAACTCTAACATCTGTGTGAAGAAAAATTAAATATTATTGAGGGGAAAGATGTGGAAAACTGACTGTTTGCACTGAGTGCTCTCTTAGGTATGTTACAGAATGTCGGCTGATGTATTTTTTTCTTTTTTAAATAAATGAATAAAATCATGTTCAAGCGTTAGTTTTATTTACAAATCTTTTTAAAAGTTTGTGTTCAACTTTTGCAATCATCAGCAGTATTAAAATTTGCTTCACACTTTAATTCAACGTTTTTACATTCACCAGAGTTTGGATTTAATAAATTATTGAAGCAAAAATGAGCGATTCACTTGTGTTAAATAAATTAAATTACAGCAAATTTAATAAAAAGAAGATCAAAAAATATTTCCTATGTCAAATATTAAAAACTTCACATTTCTCATGTCTTCTACTACATATGTACACTTGCATAGAAAGAAGCTGGGCTGCATGCAGAAAATAAAAATAATCCAAATAAATTTGCTAGTTACCAGCTGAAACTATGCATGTTTTAGTAATCAGACTCTTATCAGAAACCTGTAATAAAAAACATTCTGAATAAGCAAAAAAATTAAATAAAATACTAAATAAGAAGTTATTTGATCTTTTTATGGTCTTGTCCATCTGCAATTGCTTAAGATGATTCTAAGATTATTCTTCATAATATGAAAAGTCAGACCAATTTTTCTTTTGTCTTTGCCAGAGATATGTGTATTTACATGTATTTAAAAATGAACAGGAAATCAAGTCTGATACAACTTTCTCTTCATCTCTTTTGGACAACAAAAAGAAAAAACTACTTGCATTGTAATTTAACACTTTTAGAGAAACTAACATAACCCCTTGTTTCACATTTCTTTTGACGCCCTTAACAGATGAACGCATATTTTCCCTTTTGAAAGAAAACATCCATTCAACTAAAAATAATACAAACCGGCTTAAAACAGATCCACACAAAATGGCTTCTAACATTTTTGATCTTTTTTGGCATAAATTTTGAATTACAGTTGCCTCTTCATCAGCAGGTGGAACTCACAAAGATTTTTTTTTTTTTTTTTTGCTATAAGAAGTTTAGCAGCTTTAAAAGGCTGCAAGTGCAAATTTCATGAGGATTTTTCTTTCCTCGTGCTGGCCAGGTCTACATACAACCTGACACATCGTTAATGTTACAACACTGGCAACATTTTGACAAAAATAATGTGACATTTTGAACAGTATTCCACGGTTCCTCAAACCAGATGGTGCCATTGTTGATGGTGCTGCAAAACAAATTAGAAATGTAAGAACAAATCTGATGGATCATACAACCATTTTTTATTATTATTATTGCGCGGTTATCATAAAGAACTACATAAATAAAAATAGAAACGTATACCTTTTAAATAAGTCTTGGCAGCATTTTTTTATATTCTCATCAGTATCAATGAAGGCAGATGTTTTAAGCAACTGCACACAGTCAAGTGGGGGAACAAAGAGGAGTCCTGAAAAGCAAAGTTATATCTGGTCTATTACATTGGCTTGAAGCAGACTCTGAAATTGCACAAAAACACAGTTTTTGACTTTTACCAGCAATGCAAGCGTTGACTAGAGACACACAAGTCCCAGTGATCATGGCTCTCACCACCAGAGCTGAGATGTCACTTCTTCTTGCTGGGCATATGGCAGCTACAAGAATAATGTGGGAAAAGGAAAGAAATGAAAATATTACTGTAACAAAGACTCAATTAAGGGTTGGGGGAAAAAAAACAACAACGTGAAAATATAAAACAAAGATACTCACACAGGCCTCCAATCACAATGCCGAGTGAGCTGAAATTGGCAAATCCACAGAGAGCATAAGTTGTAATTATCTCCGAACGAACCTGAAATGAGAGAATTGTGTTATTTGTATTTTTTTATTTTTTTTTGCCGCTTTAATTTTCCTTCTGTTTTTTGTGCCATGATCTCAGAAATACATTCAAATTAATTTAAACATCAAGGAAATGCTTTTTCTCAACAATCACCTAACTGTCAGAGTATTGTGTCTGATGAACAACAGTCAATTCAGCAGTTTTCAACATCGACATGTAGTCCCAAACATAATATATCTACATTAAAAAGCTTTTTTATATTGGTTTACGTAATGCTACATGTTTCTAAGAATTTTGGCTTCTCATTAGCTATAAATTATAATAATCAAAATTAATAGAAATAAATGCTTGAAGTATGTCACTTTATGTAAAAAATTAAACTTACATAATATATGGATTTAACCTTTTGAAATAAATGACTGAAATAAACTAACTTCTGATATGATTTATTGAGTCACACCTGTAATACTTACAGATATCCACATTCTTTTGCCTCCAATCACTTCATCAAGCCCGCTGAGTCGGTTGCTCTTCAGCTCCGACAGCTTCTGATAAGCGACAAACTCATTGAGGAAGAGCTTTGTACCAATAAGCTCAGCCACGGTGAAACTCTCATCATATGGTATTCCCATCATGAAGGTGATGGGCATGAACACATATGAGCAAATTAACTGCAAACAGCAACAAAGAAATAATTACATATATACCTGATTGCTTGCACCTTCTTGTTTTGAATTACTAAATTATCCTGCAATAATTAACTGTAAAGTAGCAAGTTCAGCTTCTGTTACCTCAAAGGTGATTTCAGGATATCCGACCATACCTCCAAGCCAACTCAACGCACTATTTATGAAGCCCAGGATGGCGAGAAATGCTATCAGATTAGCGGCAATGTTAGCAACAAGGCCTATAGATGCCGATGCACCGCTGCTAACAGCCTCCAAAATGTTCTGTTCATCTCTACAAAGATAAATAAATTGTAAGACCATTTTACACAAAGCAAACAACTAAATCAGTGCTGTGAAAAACAATATCTGCACCTTTATTTTGCCCTTTTTTGCTTTTTAGTGTCACACCTAAATGTTTTAGATAGTCAAAAAAAGATCAAAACAATTCATTCTGATCAAAGATATCTCAGAATCAGAATATTCTGATAGTTTTCCAGTGATGTTTACTTTATCATTAAAGTTAAAGAGGTAACCCTGGGTGGCAACAGCTGTTGGTGATAAATGATAATGAGCCTTTGACATTATGCCCTGTGAAAGATCACATCAAAACTGGACTTTGACTAGATCACTGTGAGAACTTCATTTATCCATCCATTTTCTTTACACCCTTGTCCCTTAGTGGGGTCGGGAGGTGCTGGTGCCTATCTCCAGCTAACGTTCCGGGCGAGAGGCGGGGTACACCCTGGACAGGTCGCCAGTCTGTCGCAGGGCAACACAGAGACACACAACCATGCGCACACACACCTAGGGGCAATTTAGAGAAACCAATTGACCTGACAGTCATGTTTTTGGACTGTGGGAGGAAACCGGAGTACCCGGAGAAAACCCACGCATGCACAGGGAGAACATGCAAACTCCATGCAGAAAGACCGGGGCCGGGAATCAAACCCAGAACCTTCTTGCTGCAAGGCAACAGCTCTACCAACTGCGCCACTGTGCAGCCAACTTCATTTATTCATTTAGTTTTTTTCTGCAATTCTGTTTGCGACTTTTTGACTTCTTTAGATCATCATCCTGCTGCACAGCTCATGTTTGCTTGAGGATAAAGTGACAAACTTGTAGCAAAGAGCAGAATTTACACTTCTGTCTTGTCCTCCACATGATGTTTTATGAAAAAAGGGACACACCTCTTCCAAAGACTTCCAATTTTCTCTCATTAATCTACATAACATCTTCCAAAACATTCTCTTTGGGATCTTCCAGATCTTTTTTTTAGGAAATGTGAGATGAGCTTTTGTGTGGTTTTCACCTTGGAACTCTTTGACTCATGTTATTTTCCTCACAGTCTTCTTCTTACGTTAAATAATGAACAGTGACTCTAAGACGAGGAAAGTCTGTCATGTTTTAGATGTTATTCTGGCACATTTTGTGCCCTACTGGATTTGAGTAACTTGAGTGAGTAATTCATGTTTCCTCTACTGAGGACAATGGCTCATTGTGACCAAATGAAGCTTTGCAACTCTTCACAGAATCTTTCTTCTCTATTCTAGGAATTGTTAAAATGGGGCTTTTTGAGATCTATTCAGCCACCTAATGTTGTCAGACTGACTGTCTGACCTAAGTACACAGGTCAGGCAGTAATCGCGTTTGGGTGTTGCTCAGGAATTTATGACTTAACAGTGATGATTACTATTTTACAACAGAATGCTTTGAAAGTGCAAACTCACCCAGCAGCCATTTTGATGTTCTTGTCTGAATTGAAGTGACTTTCTTCTGTCTCAGGATAGGACAGCTTAGATATAGCCAAAGCACACGGTGCGGCCATCACAGAGGCCGAGATCAACGAAGACGCATCAATCTGAAAAAAGATCAAGTTTGCAGATACTCAACATGTTTTACCCGGGGTTTGCTACTTTTTGCTAAATTTAAGAACATTTCTGCAGATTAATTATATTATTTCACATAGACTGACATCAGTAAATTCCAGCGTTTGTTTTCGAAATATTACACATTGTCAGCATTTTCCTCGTGTTCAACAAAATTTCGAAAGGTAGACAGCATAAAATCTGTTCCTTCTTTAAAGGACACATGTTGTTATGTTCAGAAAGCGATGGCAGGTTTGCACATGTAACGTCTACTTTGAAGTCTTTTAAATCGTCTCCCAGTACGTTGCAGCAAATTTGAACATTAGAGACAAATCAGAACTCCTTTCATTGTCATTGTGCAAGAAAGAAAGAAAGAAAGCATAACACATCATCAAAAGTGCTTCAATGTGGTTCAGTCTTAATACAAACTCAGCCGCCAGGAACACAGACTTCTGCTCTTTTAAGTTTACAAGCCTCCTCTGGGGAGGAGAGAATAATTTGTACAGCACAAAAAGTTTTTCTGTGGTTCATGAAAGTTCTGAACTTTCATAAAACATGAAAGTTTGTTAACCTTTTCGACAGTGTTTTTTTGTTTTTTTTTTGCACCTGCTGAGTTTATTGTAATCTTTTGAAGTCAGTTTTTATCGTTGACACGTTGTAGGTCAACTACAGCCCCTGCCAGCCCAGAACACTCCCAATTTGTTCCTGTGCACAGGAAGTTGGGAGTATTCTGCTTAAGGCAACTAAGACCGATCAAGATTATAGTGACCATAGTATGACCTTCATATTTTCTTATCTTATTGCCAGAAAGTCAATGTCATATTATTTTGGGAATTTTAAAGGTGTATTTAAATAGCTCTTTTTCCTTTGTGAAGTGATGATAAGTCCAATGAGGTTGAAAATCAAAAATCTGGTGTTGATTTTTTTTTTTCTTTTCAACTCAGGCTTGGACACAGCCTGAAAATTTTGTTTAAATTAATTATTTGAACATGCCTTTTATGAATTTACATTTGAATATTTTCATTCACTCCCTACCTCCTTTGTATTTTTACTTTTTTATTATGCTAGCTGCTAGCATCCTTTTGTATAGAAAATGCATTCCAAATATTTAATGGGCAACAGATTTAAAGGGATTTTTTATTTTTTTTAAATGAGAACAGGTGGAACATTTTAATTTGGTACCTTCCTGTGCCTGCAATATGCTGGCATGTGAAGAGTTTAATCTCACCCCAAATGAGATGAACGCCCCCATGACGCTGCCTGCAATAGTGGCAAAACCACCAGTCATAACGGCATGGATCTCTGATTTGGTCATGTCCTTCAAATAGGGTCGAATCAGCAGCGGAGCTTCAGTCTAATGCAAAAACATAAACGACAATTAGGCATATTTAAAAACTTCAACTTTTTCCTACACTTGATATCATTCTTGATTTGCTTGCCAAACTAAGAATGTTGCCTTTAAAGTGTTGCAAAAACGATGAAGAGCATACCTGCCCAACAAATATGTTTCCTGCCACGCTTAAGGTCTCAGTGGGCGAGGTTCCCAGCGTTATCTCCATAACCCATGAGATCTGCATGGACAAAAACACATGGCTCCGAGTTACAGTACATTATAGCACACACGCAGAGAGAGAGAGAGAGAGACCTATAGAAATGTGTGTGAGGCTACAAGAGACATTTTTTACCTTTAAAATGACCCACTGCATTACACCCAGAAAGTAAAGGACAGACATAACGCTGCTGAAGAACACGACGATGGGCAAAGCCTGACAGGAAATTCATAAACTAGTTCAGTACATTTAGTACTTGGTACTTGAAGTGCTCATATTTTTGAATTTTGCAACACACTCACTTGAAAGGCAAAAATGTTGCCAATCAGGTCACCGAAAACAAACGATGATCCCTCTTTGGTGTAGTCAAGGAAAATCTGTGATCATATGGTGCACAAATGAAAGAAAGGTGATAAAAAAAAACAGGGGTAAATTATTTTAAATTGTTATTAATTTTATTAGTGCATGAAGGAAGATGACAGGTAGTCATTCTGTTTTATCACATGAAGTTAATTTACAGCTTTGTAGGTAGTTGAAGCACACTTTAAAAAGTAATTAGGAGGCACGTGTGTGGGCTCATATTCTGCTGACTTAGGCCTGGATGCTCAATAAAATTGCTGAAGATAAGAGTGCATGTAGATTCACTTAGTTAAATATTACATCACTAACTCTGTTTATCATATAAAGAAAGCATGTAGTAGAAAGAAACATGTTTAGAATAATCTCTGGCACTCAGTGGGAAAATTGTCAGAGAAATAGGACACATACAAACATATTAAAAATCTAAAAAAAGAATACTTTTATTAATACTGATAATGTAGTTATTCATATTATTTAAAAATGTTGTTTGTCTATAATATAAACTGTTCTTTATGCACATTAATGGAACGCTTAAGCCTATTTGTGAATGTACAACAACAAATAATTTTATTGTTTCTATATGTTCTTTACCCGATTTATTTAATCCATGAAAACAAAGTAATACCTGCACTTGTTTTCCAAGCCAGTCAAAGGCTGTAAGACCTGGTTGGGTTCTTATAACAAACAGTCCAATACAGAACTGCAGTCCCAGACCCCAAAACACTGGCCTCCATGAGATCTACAAAAACAAAGCTGTTATCTTTATCACTTTATTAGAGCACGTTTGTTCATTTAAAACAGGGAGGCACTTCAGCTGAATCATTAAATCACGAGAGCAACCGAGCTTAGTGATGTCCAAGGTCTCTGTGAAACAGAAAACGTGACTGATAGAAGCCGCTCGTGTTTTAAAAGAGCTGTAAAGGACTACTCATCGTTGATTAGAGCCGATGCATGCCTAAGCGAACTCACCATTGCCCTGTGAGCCGAGAAGAGGAATAGAAGCACGATAAACATGCACACACCTCCGAACGAGATAAGCTGCTCGGGACGTTTGCTTGTGTCTAAAGCGAGCCACACCACAAGCAGGACCACGGCTGCTAGGATGAAAACCCTGCCGGACACAAAAGAGCAGCATGCGTTTAACACGTGCCATTGTTTAGGGGGCTAATTTAACACAGAATACATTGGGATTAAAGACTTAAAAACTATTCACCATTTCAGCCATTTCAGGTTGGATTTGAAGCATCGAACAGCGGGCTTGAAAAACCGGCTGATGCTTTTCCCCTGGTACTTCTTCACAAGTTCGTATGACACGGCAGCAACTGCCAGACAAGTTAGGACTACGAGAGCGATGGCCCTCTGGAAATTCAGCACACAGGCGGCAATAAAGTACGCCACATATCCTGCAGGGAAGAGTATAAAATAAGCTACTTGTCATAACTGAACTAAACATAAACATGTACATAAGTTCTTGCTGCACTAGTTTTCAAACTTCTTTTCTGTAACAAGTACCACATCAGCGGATTCCAAGTACCACCGAACTATTAAATACTTCAAAAATAGTACAATTGTAGGACTTGGAATTATTTAGCTTGTTGTGTTAGGCGGAACTAGTTCCACCAATAGTACTTTTATCATATTGTCTTACCAAATAAATCTCTGCAAAAGGAATAGACTTTGTTTATTACCTGCTCCGAGTATGCCCAGCACAATGTACTTCAAGATTTTGGAGTGATCCTTGACATAACGCTCTGTGGCATTAATTGGCTTGGAAATCTTACTGAAAGATTAAACAAATAAAACAAACTAAAAACACAAGCATGTTACATTTTCTTTAATGCTCTCTTCAGTGATGTAAGTTTTCGTGATTTGGATGTACTGCACTTAGCCCTTCATGTTATATGAGGCAACAGAAAACTTGTGCAGATTTTTATATATATAAATAAAATCAGCCACGTGCTAAAAGTGTAAACTGGACTTCATAGGCATAATAAACATTTACATCCAGGAGGACTCGCTAATTATGAAGCAGTTTCTATTTTAGCAACACAAAACTTAAATTTCATAATCGGACAAACCTGAGGTATGATCCTAGTTTCTTTCCTGATTTTTCAGGCTGACTTTTGATGCTGTTTGTGTCAGTAGCTTTATCCTCCTAGCAAGATAAAGGCATTTTATGAAAGCAAAAAGAATACGGTGTTACTTTCTTTGACTGATAGTGAAATAATGACTTACCCAAGCTTCATAAGCGTTGTTGTCGATGCCATTTTCAGGGTTTTGGCGTAGATTTTTAAGCTTGACACTGTTTTCATCCACTGAAAAACAGAATCATTGTTTACCAGCAGCCGGTGTGAAAAGCAGCTTTAACTTGAAAACACACAGGAATGCTTTTTTTAGGCTGAGCCTCTGTGAACTCTGCGAGATAAAGCAGTTTCAAAATAAAGCCTGCCAAGTCCTTAGGGTTATCATGCAACCCAAAAAAAATCCAGGTGAAAGTACTTACAAAATACAAATATATTGTTTAATTAAAAGAAAAAAACAGAGCTAATGGCTTACTTATTCTGTGTCCTCCCAAACCGAGCTGTCAAATGCTGGACTGTAAAACACACCACCAGGAAATATACTCTACCCTGGAAGCATGCTATTATTAATTAACAGACATGATTTCTTTTCTCTCTCTTTTTTTTTTTTTACTGCTTTTTGAGGAGGCGCGAGTCAGAGGTTGGAGTCAGCGTCACTTGGCAAAAATGACAGAATGAAGCTTACAAAGCAACACATGACTAAACATCATGCTGACTGTGTTTTTAACTGGGCAAATTACTAAAACAACAAATGATAAGATGAAAAGTAAATGATGAATCATGGAGAGTTGTTATTTGTTGGTTGATTAGTTTTGAAGGAGTAGTTTGAAGGCATACATCCATGACACGCTATTAAATATTTTTGGGGGGGCTAAGGGGGGGTTGATAAAAAGAGTATAAATCCCAATAGGTTCTTAAATAAATATATTACAGTTTTATTACCTGGAATACAACACAAGAAACATTCACTCTCCTATTTTTAGGGAATGTCAGAAGATTATTGGAAGTATGCTGCCAGTGATTCAAGTGTATCTGCACTCTATTACAAAACCATACATAATAAGCACAGATGAAATATGAAAACACTGGAATGAAATGACTGAAACAATAAGTAGCGACATTACTGGTCTGCTGACTTGAATACATTGCAGCAGTCTGTAACAAACCTTCACCATGCTTTGAATTTTTTCATATGTTAACAGTCATAAACTTCAGTGTATTTTATTATGAGTTTTTGTAGTCATTCAAAAATAATACAAACCTGTGAAGTGGATGGAAGGTGCTCCCGAAGTAAAAATCTGAAAGGTGTGGCATGCATTTGTATTGAGTCTCTCTTGCACTTTATTCTACAATTGTTTTATTTCACCTACTAATAAAACAGTGTCCACCTGTTGGTAATTTTACTTCAGTACTTCAGAGATTTGATTGATTGATTGATTGATTGATTGATTGATTGATTGATTGATTGATTGATTGATTGATTGATTGATTGATTGATTGATTGATTGATTGATTGAAAACTAACTTGAGCACACCATGCCCAGTGTTAAACATGGTAGTGGCAGCATCTTGCTGTGGATGTGTTTTCTTAGTGAGAGGGAAACAGAAGATGGGTGGAGCTAAACAAATGCTAATCTTGATGAGGAACACCTATTATGGACTTGAGACTGGGATAGATATTCACCCACCAGCAGGATAACAACACTAAACATGCAGCCAGAGCTACAATCTGTGTGTTAGAATGACCTCGACCAAAATCTGACTGAGCATTTTCAAGGTAAAGATGGATGTTTACTGACATCATGTGTTCAATCCGACGGCCCTTGAGCTATTATGCAAAAGAACGTCAACAAAGCTGGTAAAGACATACCTTAAAAAATTTGCAGCACTGATTAAAGAAGCAAAACTATTACAACAAGGATCTGAATACAACTTCACACCACACTTTTCAGGTTGCTATTTGCTTTAAATTTTGCAGAACAATTTTGGTCAAAAATAAATAAGTAAAAGTTACAAAAACATTAATTCCTCTTGACAACTGAGTGCTACTTTTTTAGATCCATCACATTAAAACACAGTAAAGGTTTGTAGCCGCTAATTAGCAAAAAAAAAAAAGTAAAAAAGTTCAAGGTGTGCGAACACTTTTCAAGGTATAGCTGTTTATTGTTTCTGAACTGTTTCTAAAACATTATTACACCTCATAAAATTCTGTTTTGTTGCAAAATGCAGTTTTACCATGGTTCATAACACTCAATGTGGACACATGCCTGTCTGGGAGACTATATTAAATGATTGTCGACGCTTAGAAAGTGCCACTTAGTTGTGTCTGATTAATATTTAGAGAGCCTTTGAAATGCTTAAACCTATTACACGAGATTAATGATCCATTAAAGGTTTCAGCAACAGAACCATTAAACTCAGGTCTGGTAATTTTAAATATTTTTTTCATTATTCTTGCTAAATTATGTAGCTACAAACAATCTGGAACTGTAAATACTCAAGCCAATGATTTGATGAGCACTGGACACAAAAAGAGATGAGACAGTAGAACAAATAAGACAAAATTAGGATATTACTACTTTGCTATGAATTAATGTATTTGTAATATAGGCCTAATGTCAAAAATAGTGGCTGAATTTGCAAGCAGTGTATTTTTTCCATAGTGTGATACAGCTTGTTTTGTCTGATTCCAGGGAACTAGACGTGTTGTGTTTCTGCTCTAGCCACTGTGGCTAGCGGGAAGGGGAACACGTTGTTAATAATTCCCTCAGTTATGTCTTGCAGGCTTTGTCTTACCGATATCTTGGTTAAAATGCAAAGATTTCTCAAGTCATAGTTAAATTCAAGAATAAAAAGGGTGTTCTGCTTTATCAGAATTTATTACCCATCAATCTTGGATTGTCTTCTTGGTTCGCTAAGGTAACAGACAGATATCCCTCTTGTTATAGTTCAAACTGAGGGCATTATATAAAAGGTGATATTAAATTCCTTCAGAGAGTTCTAGAGTTGCTCCTGGGTCTTTTTGAATTTTATTTATTATTATATAGCACAGATTAAGAAGAATGTGTAAATGTACATTGGCAAGGAGTTGGTAATATTCTGACGCTGCATGTCCAGTTGTTTTTACGAAGTCATTATTACTATTACCAATAGATTTTCTTGTCTTGTTATGAGTTAGTTTGTAACCATTTTGTCTATGTAATGTAATGTATTTGTTTTCTCTTTAGTACAGTATATTGAACAGGCACATGAATATTATAACTTGGTTTTCATTACAAATTTTTGATAATTATTGAGTTGGTATTTAATTTAGATAAAGGGTAGGACTAAATAAGTGTTCACTTCTTCCTACTTTTCTTCAAACAGAAAAGTAGTGGTAAGCTAATTATTTTTTTCTTGGTTATATATGCACATGTTTTCTCTGTCCTATGCTTGTTTCAAATTAAGCACTGAGTCCCACCACTTCATAGAAAACTGATTTCAGCCATTTGTTTCCAAGTTCTAGTTTCAGTCATGATCAATATTTCTTGAGTGTATGTGAGGGTGGGAAATTATTAAACATATAAATTAATAGCTTAGCTTTATGGCACAACTCTTTCTTCACCAAGACAGACCAGAGCAGCAATAACAATGTGGCAGACAAAGCCATATTGTTATAACTTATTGGCTTTGTCTATTCATTTCCAAGATGCAACTACTAAAACACCTTTGCTTTAAGGAGAGACTCATTCACAACCTGAAGGGTCCACCTTTTTTCCCCAAGTATTCTGCTTGTTACTGAAGGAATATATTTCTGATTAAATAATCCTTGTTATAGAAATGTATAGTAAAGCCTTAAAAAAAAGAGGAAAGTCACATGCTTAATGTGTAAAACACAAATTTTAGTTAATCATCATGTTATATTTCAAAGCTTCCTTTGGTCAGAAATTTATATGGGTAGAAATGGCTTATTTGGCTTCTATTGGCCACAAAGAACTTATCTATTCAGAGTCGCCTAAATGTTGTTTGTATCCAGGTTTAAAATGTATTTACTCTTACCTACCTAATATTCGAGAGCTACTGCCGTGTGTTTCAGCGGTTGAGGGGAAGGAAGAAGTTAATTGATTTCTTAGCTTCCTCTTCTCCTTCCTTGTGGCACCCAGTTTCTCGTTTTGCCTGTAAGTCAGCGATGAGGGTTTGAATCACCCAAGACGGAAAAAGGAAAACCAAGTTGACGTTAGCAGCGTTTAGCATAGCTTAGCTACAATACCCTACAGCAGTATGAACTTTGTACTATATTTAAGTTGCTATATAACAGCATTCTAGATCGTTGGGCACACGAGTATCAAATGGTAAGCGTGATTTGCATAAATAAGTAAAGTATTTAAGTGCTTAGCTTAAATATTTTCGCTTTAGCATGTTGTTGTTGGCTAGCTAGCCTGGTTTCGATACGTTTTAGCTAGGTACTATGTTAGCCAACTCACCTCGCAGCCTGTGCATTTTTGCCCCAATCGTACTGTCATTTTTTAATGTTTAAGGAATGTGTTTTACGCTAATGCATCTTACATTTAAAAGAAAACTTACCTAGACGTGTTGGCTTTGCAGCTAATGCTAATATTAGCACTGGAGTTGTTTTTAACCTTTAAGACAAGTTATATTTTTTTGGAGTGTAGTAAGCTGAAGCCATTGTGAAAATTGAATGAGTCTTGTATTGTAATTTAGTGCAAATTTCGGATGTTTTCCATAGGTTTATGAGAATGCAGAGACATGGGTGACATGAAAACCCCAGATTTTGATGACCTTCTGGCAGCCTTTGACATCCCAGATGCCACTGGACTGGATTCTAAAGAGGCCATCCAGGAAAGCCACGAGGAGATAGATAATCAACTAAAACACTCAGTAATCTGTCTGGATGACAGCTTACTCAGTAACCCAGATGCCACTACAGCAGATATTCCTCTTGTTAGTGTTATAGTGAAAAATACAAGTCGACAAGAATCACTTGAAGGTTTCAGTGACCAGCTTCATTCAGTTACAGCGTTGCAGAATGGATTCAAGGGACAGGAGGCCTGCGTTAAGCCTGTGGAACCATCCAACACAAGTTTTTCTAATTCATTTCAAGCTGATTTGAATGGGGAAGGTTCAAGAGAACTTCCTGGAGAAATTCCCCTTCAGCAGAAACCTGATGAAACAGCAGTATTTTCTCCATCACTTTCCCATTTTAGTCCCCCCTATAGTCCTCAGACAGAGGCATTGTATAGCAACAACCAAAAGGTTTCAAAACAAGAGGGGCCTTGTTGTCTAGAAGCTCGGATTTTGGCAGAACCTTTAGTTCCAGGCAGGGAACAAAAATCAGATATTTTTTTGTTCGATGCGTCTCCCAAGAACACTAAAGAGAGCACACCAGAAAATGGCAGAAGCAACGATCATCTCTCTGATAGCTATATCAGAGGTGAAACAGAGAACACCACTAGAGCATGTTGCCCATTTACTTCTTTAAGCAGTGAGCAGAACTTTAAAGAGGCGGAATCCCAAAACACAGAGGATGTTACCAACTCTTATTCATCTGCCAAATTTCAAACATCTAAATTGCCTTTGTCTAATGAGGCTCCAATTGCTCCAAATACTAAAAAGGATCCCACTGAGACAACTGATCCCACAGAATCGTCAGCATCGAACAGTGATTGCGTTAAAGCTAATAACATGGCAGCCATATCCCCAAGAAGCCCCAGGAGTCCGAATGTAGTGAAACGGTTAATGAAACCCTCTGATAGCCCTGTAAGCCTCTGCAGTGACAGCAGTGGCAAGACATCCCCTGCAGTGGCATCCGTTTCATCCCCAGCCATACCCAGGGTCAGAATTAAGACTATTAAAACCACTTCTGGTCAGATCAAACGCACAGTGACCAGTGTGCTGCCAGACTCCGAAACAGACGAGATTCATTCTGCTTATGAATCCTCGCCGTCGCAGAGTATGATCAGTGAAGACTCCTACTGCAACGTGTCCCCTCGTCAATCTCAAGCTGTTGATTGCAGTCCTGGGAGTAACCCAGCAGCATGCACATCTTCACCCAAAATGCCCAGAAGGTCGGAGGAAAAATCGAGAGGTTTTAGGACAGGCTTCCACAGGAGTAGCCGCGCTGTCCAGCGATCCGTTGCACACGATGCGCAGAAACCAAAGAGAGCTTCATCTACGACAGGTCTCACATCAAACACAAACTTCCTTCCAAAAGCAATGCACTTGGCAAGTCTAAATTTGGTCCCTCACAGCGTTGCTGCTTCAGTTGCTGCCCGGCCCTCGTCCCATCAACAAAGTCAAAACATTCTTCCCTCCTCGGTTTGCAGCACTGTCCCTCTGGTGCATCAAGTCAAAACAGCCACGCCTTTCCCCCGTTCATCTGCCCCGAACACAGCTGCAGGAACCCTAAACAGGCTTTTGACAAGTGCCAACCCAGTGCCTGTATACGTGCCTAACCTGAGCCCCCCACCAGAGTGCAACATCAAGCTTCCGCCTCGCGGCTATTGCTGCCTCGAGTGCGGGGACTCGTTTGGCGTCGAGAGGAGTCTGGCGTTTCATTACAACAGGAGGAGTGTCCAGATCGAAGTAGGATGTACACACTGCGCAAAGACCCTGGTTTTCTTTAACAGGTGCGCCCTGTTGGCACATGCACGGGAGCACAAAAGCAACGGCAGCGTGATGCAGTGCACGCAGCTCCATCTGAAACCTATATCAGAGGAGCAGATGTTTGTACCCCTGAGCTCTGAGTCGGCGAACACGGGCCCGTACCCCTCGACGTTCGTCTCACCAGTCAGTGAACCCGTCATGCCCTTATACCCAGACGGTGTGATTCGCAACAGGTTCCGTTGTCTGGAGTGCAACAAGCAGTTGCCAGACTACAAAGCGCTTGCAGGTCATTACCAGAAGATGTCAGAAGACGTGGAAGGGCTGGTGAGTAAATGGGGTGGAAAAGTATGAGAGAATGTGCTTTTGCGTCTTTGTTAGTGTCGATTAAATCAAGAAAAAAAAAAAAAAAGGAAACAATAATGTAATCAAGTTTTGAAGGCCGAACTAGATTGTAATGGCTTTAGAGCCAGATGTTAATTCAAATATAGTGCCAACCTGTTTAGTGCAATGGAGTCATTCATCTATAGAAGGCATGAGTCAGAGTGAAACCTTCCCTTGTGACGGCCTTGAGTAAAAATACTAAAATTTGATGTTATAAAAGATGTTAATACAAAAAATTTAAACAACATGTACAGTATAATATGATGTAAGTGCTTTTAAAACTGAAGCAATTACCCCTGCTGCTGACAGTTTATTTACCATTTATTTATTATTTTATGTAAACTCAGACAAAGATTAATATTTATATAAACAGTAGCTTTGAACTAACTTTTTTTTTTCATGGCACATTATGTGCTCTTTTTTTTACCATTTTGTTGCACAAGTGTAACAAATTCATTTTGGCTGTTTAATTAATCGGGCCATCTGTTCAGTTACAGCCTGCAATTAGCAGCTTAAGTGATATATTGCTCATCCCTTACTAATCGTAGCAATTATAAACAATGTCAGCTTAATAAAGATGTTGCCCTTTTCGTCAGTAGTTTCCAGGACCAGCAATATTTCCTGAAGAATTTATGTTTGTTGCAAGTGTGGGGAAAGTATAATAGCTTTTTTTTCAGACAGCTGACCAGCTGTGTGCAGCAGCTGCTTTTGGGAAGCAATATTATGGCACTTCTGTGCTTTATACAAAACTCCAGGCAGTTGTTGAAACTATATTTTTTTGTTTTCAAACTTTGGCAGACCTTGATTCCGGTCTTCAGTCTATTCATATTCTGTGGTTATAGTAGGCATTTAAAAACATTCTGTGGTTAAGCTGCGTCACAGATAGGGGTTATGTGCATGTTTAGCTCCTGTAACATAAAAAAAATGTAAATCATAAACTTATTCCATAAAGTTGACGTATCCATTGTTTACGTTTACATTTTTAATACATTTCATGCTCTTTTTTTCCCCTCCCCCTTGCCCTTGTCTTTCATTATGACAGATTTGTAAAGTTTGCTCAATGTTGTTGCCAAACAAGTGCAGCTTCAGAACTCACCAGCGCCTCCATGCCCACAAATCCCCTTACTGCTGTCCTGAGTGCGGCGCCCCGAGTCGATCTGCTGACATCCAGAAGCATGTCAAGGAGAACTGTCTGCATTATGCTCGCAAGGCTTGGTACAAGTACGTAGGCTAAAGAAACAATAATTTTTCTTTTAAATTCACAGTAAGATGTTGTAATAGTGTTTTTAAATATATTTTCTTCCAGATGTCTTCACTGTGACATGGTTTTCAGAACCCTCCTAGGACAAAAGACTCACGTTGAGGAGAAACACTGCGAGGTCTTGTACAAGTGTTCAGTCTGTCCAGTTGCCTTCAAGACCTCTGACGGCTGTGAAGTGCATTTAAAAAATAAACACAAATCTAGCAGGCAAACTCCTCAGTAAGTTAACTGCAAATGGTCTGACAGTCCTAAGTTGTACTTTTCATTTTAAGAGTTGTCAGCACATTTATTTGTTTGTATTTTTTGCAGGTTGGTGTTTAAGTGTTCCTGCAAGGCACTTTTCAATAAAAAACACAACTTTTTTCAACATTTTCACGAAAACGCCAACAAGCGAGTCACTTGTGTGTTCAAGTGTCCAGAATGCAACTCTGTTTTTCCACAAAAGCGGCTGTTGATGCAGCACTTCAAGGTTAGTTCCAAACATATTGCTTATTATTATTGTTATGAAGTTTGCAATCATTTTCCTTTTTATAATTGGGTTGGGGGTTTTTTTAACTTCCAAAATTTGTATACCTTTTTAAATATTGCAAGTTGTACTAAGGAGAGAAAAATGTAATCACAAGTTGCAGGTGTTCTGTCCTGTTACACTACTGATTCTATTCATACAAGCATTTTGTGACTATTTTCTTTTAGCTTAATTTATTATAAAGTATAAGGTATGGTGTCTTTAACTGTAATGAGTGCTTTCCTCTGTATGTTTTGTCATCTGGCAGACCGTGCATGTGGGAAATATGACGGCAGACACAGAAAAGGACAGTAAAGAAAAAGAAGGGCTGGATTGGTTCCCAGAGTCTCATCCTGTCCAGCGGGAGAAGAGTCACATCACTCGTAAAAACACCGACAGTCCAAGGAAGAAGTCGGAGCAGGACCCCAAATCTCGCGTTAAGCCTCGGGGGTGGACATGCGGCGAGTGTCTGCAGTGCTTTGCTGAAAGAGAGTCGTACGTTTCTCACATGAAGATCAACCATGGAAAGGTAGATGTTTGACTCCAAACCTTCTCACTAAATGCTGGTCCGTCTCAGAACATTCTGACAGTTTGTTGTAAGTGTGGGGAAGGCACACACTTACAACAAAAAGAAAAGCTATATTCCGTCCACTTTCTCTGGCAACTCACAAAATAACTGACTTAAGAGCATTCAGGAAAAGATAAATGTACAACAAACCAGATTTTTATTTGTTATTGTACTCAATGAAGTTCAGGTTTTTGGCATATTTAGGTTTCTTAATGTGGTTAAGTAGGTGCAGTTTTACAAGCTCGTTTCATTGGAACTATGTTTGATGTTTTTACCTCAGTCAATGAAGAAATATCCTTGTCGCCACTGTGAGCTGTCGTTCAACGCAGCCACCAGTCTGAGGCGACACATTCGCAGTGAACATGATGGTAAAAGAAGAATTTATTCTTGTTGGTAAGTTTAAACAACCTCAAAGTTTATATTAATCTCTTGTCTGATTTTTTTTTTGTTTTGTTTGTTTGGTTTTTTTTGGGGGGGCTTTTAAAGAATTTACAGTAATATTTTAACCTTTTACCATATTCCACAGGTACTGCACGGATCCAAAGACAACCTTCACAACAAGCGTGATGTTGAAGAACCACATAAGTCTTATGCATGGAATTAAAAACCCGGATCTCAGGCAGATGCCCAAATCATCCATCAAGGAGTTCAAAAGCCCTTCAGGCAAGGTAGGTATAGATAAACAGATGGATAAATAATCAAGCATATTTTATTACCAGACAAAGATGATCCGACTAAGTAGCAAAGGCTACGTTCCAGTTATGATTTTCTTCATTGTTTTTTTATTTATTGCTCTGAAAACATCATTTGAGGACAGCTTTTTGTACTTAATCTTAAGTATTTTCTTCTGTTCATGCAGTTTTATGATTAGAAATTTTTGCGTGACAAAAAAAAAAGCCAAAATAAGAAATTTGTAAAGGGCCAAATACTTTTTAACAGCAGTGTGTTTTATTTGTAAAAATAACTAATAAAAAAAAAAAAAACAGTTCTTGCAGGCCAGTGTTAAAATGTAACAGATTGTAGCGATCCCAGTTTAACAGGTTGTTGTATGATTTTCTTCAGGGGATAATATTGGCGTCGCCAGTCAGGCGTAGGCAGGCTGACACCCCGGATCGCAGTGATCTCGATGCTCCCTCAGCTAAACGTCTTAAAGCTCAGTTCCGCTGTTCAAAGTGCGGTTTCACCACGGACGACAGCACCGAGTTCCAGCAGCATATACCTCAGCATAAAACAGATGAAAACACCCCTCAGTGCCTTCACTGTGGTCTGTGTTTCACATCTGTGGTTTCTCTTAATAGACATCTTTTTATTGTGCACAAAGTCAAAGATCCCAAGGAAGATGAAGAAGAAGACAAAGAAGAAGAAGAGGAGGAGGAGGAGATGAGAGATGTCGGTCGGTCGGTTGGATCGGCCGTGACTGCTCATGTGAATGACTATAAACCCTCGCTGGATGAGGAGCCAGAAAACCCTCCCTACACCAACACTTCAGACTTTCATTTAAAACTAAAACCTCTTTCCCAGACAGATTCAGCTTCTTCCCAGTAGTGAAGGTTACATCTGTCCCAGAAAAAGCTGCATTTATTTGTCCTTTTTTTTTTTTTTTTATGGTGTCGAGCCAAATTTATGCTTCAACGTCAGCTTGACGCAGAACCTACGCCGTGTGGCTCCCCTTTAGCTTGACATGCACCTGTCCAGAAAATAACTCCACGTCGTAGCAACACGTACTAACAGCTGCTATTGGCCCAGGTGGTGTGTGTTTACATGGATCGCTGATTTGCTCACAATTAACCCCCATGTGGATCAAGAGCATAAAATGTAACGGGCTGTAACTGAATCGGTTTGCTCACCGGTTTGGCCGTGTTTATTTTGAGCTTCCAGCAGCTCTACCAGTCTGTGCAAGTATTCTTTTCCACATCGTCTTCTTTTTTTTTGCGTTCAGTAGTGACTGTAATCAACATTCAGTGGCTTGCAGTGTCCCCAAAGACTCACCGACATTCAAAATAACTTCTTTCTGAAATCTAAAGTTCAGATTGAGGTGTAGCTTGGTTTTTGTGCATCTGCATGCCTGTCTGTGTTCAGGTTACACATTTACATCCTCACATCCTTCACATTATCCCCAAAACATGTTAAGTTAATTGGTAACTAAATTCAACCCTATATGCACATTCACAATTTACCAATTGAATGTGCATGTGTGTGTGTTTTTTTTAAGTTAAACCTGTAATGGACAGCCTTGTCCATCTGTCCGCTTGAATTCTTGTCCCATGAAAGCTAGAAAATACTCCATGCTTTATATATTGATTTGATGCTGAAGCATATGTTTGGCTCATAAGACTTTAGTTATTTTTAATAGATGGGGGTACAAAGCTTTGGGGCCTTTTTCATTTTTGTCATTTTAAAAGAGTGCAGTATATTTAGGCAAATCCATATTTTTATTTGTATTTTTTATAAAGAACAGTATTGTCATTATTCACTAAAGTAAATTTACTTTGCATGTTAGTAATATGTTAATCTTACTTTTCACATAAAACAACGCTCATCTTTACTTTTAAACGTGTTTTCAAAGCCCATCTCATCAGGATGCTCAGGAATATCTGTTTAAAAGTCAAGTCTCTTCAGTGTTCACAAATGCAATAGATGGTAATGTGATAAAGCTAAAATTTACTTTTGAATGCCACAAACAAGTAGGATTATTGTTGATTTATTGTAACATAAAACATTTGAATTTAGCTGTGCTTTAATTGTAGTACTCGCACCATTTTCGTAGCTACAAAAAGACAGAACAACAGTATTTTTAAGACCACAGACAAATATAAACAAAAGGCTATTAAAGTTGAGTTTTATTTTTTATTTGTTGAAATTCCTAAAGGTTTAAAAAAAGAAAAAAATCTGTATCATCCGGTTGGCAGTGGGCATAAAAAGCTTGATTGGTGCATCTCAGTTTTAAAATGCTCATGTCTTTATGTTATTGGTTAAATATGTGTCGGTCATCCCAAATTTGACTTTTCTTTTGTGTGTCGCGTGTGAGGAGGAGACATTGAGGTATTACAGTTTTGCTGCAGCACTATTGAAAATACCTCAAATCACCAGAAGTGTATCTTTTCAGCAAGTTAATGTCAGTGTTTGTTTCAAGTCAGGGTACACGGTTTCGGATAATCCATAGAAGGTGCGAGTGTGAGCTTTGGTGTTACATCTAGGATACTGTTTTCCAAAATCCCAACCTGTGGACGCAATTGAATGCAGAATTATGTCGGGCGAAAACTAACTCGTGGATCTGTGATCATGAAGGAATTCTGTTGTCTGCAGGTTCTGATTTGTGCAGCAGTGCTTCTTGTTTCGTGTTGTCCACATGACGGTTCCTACCTCCACTATTAAATGGCAGTGATTGTTAAATGATCCGAGGCTTTGGCAGGTTGAAGTTAATCTCGGTGCAATGTAAGCAATTATATTTTTAGAACTTGTATCCTCCCATGTTAATAAATTTTATAAATTATTTTGGGAATATTTAGGTTTAACGGTCATATTGACTTGATAAACAGGTGAACTTTTCTATTATAGTGCTCAAAATCACACCACAGCAGTTTATCTGCTTGCAGGTGGGAAGGGTTAACTGTTCACAACTTAGCTTTTTATAACATTCAGTAAAACACATTTGTACTTTTGATACAGTGTAGAAAGCGGACTTGTATAGAGAAAAAGAAGTGTGTACATACAGTAATGAGTGAAACCTGGATTCACAGCATCCTTCGAAGCCATTACATCTGTTCAGCATGCAGTGGCCTACATGCCTTGCTGTTACGTTTACATGAAGTACTTACAAATAAACAGGTGCATTTAATGAAACATCTGCTCCGTCTTGTTTTTTTGCAGCATTAAACATTTGTATTTGGGTGACGCTGGCATTTAAAAGTGACAGGTCATACTTCACACAAGTCACCCAAATGAGCAGTGTCCAGCCAATAAGCAACAACCACTAGAGGATGACCTCATGCTCTCAGAAAATCAAGCCCAGCCCATCTTGGTATAAAAAGCTCTTCTTGTATTTGGAGAGCTGCAAATATTTTTTTTTTTAATTAAGACAGCAAAGGGAGAAGCAAGATGCCAGCAATCTGCAGAGGGGGATTTTTGTCTTCTTTCATCCTTATCTCCTATATCGCGATGACGACCTCGGTGATGCTTGATTTAACCGAACTGAAAAACAAAGTATCCCAGCTCAAGGTGAATCCCAGAGGAAATCTCTGGGCAACAGGTAAGAACATTTTAAAACTGCTGAAAAATGTACTTTTGTCTCAATAGAGGCAGTTTTAATTGGGAGTCTGCATTTTTCTTTTTTTATTATTATAGGCCATTTCATGGGAAAGAAAAGTGTGGATAGCTCCTTACTGGAAAGTGTCTTCGAGAATATCGATGTTCCATCTGAAGACAGAGATGTGAATCCTGTGGCAAGAGTGGAAGATGTGCAGGCACTGATCACCAAGATGTTGAGGGCCGCTCGGCAAACAAGAAAACACACACTGGAAATGTTAGCCTGACTTTATCATATTATTGTTTACTGTTAATTCATTGTATCATTTAAATCACTGTAAGTTTTATTGATTGGAAATATTTTTATTACTACTACTACTACTTATCGTCAGTACTGTCCTTCTCACTATTGTTATGTTGCTTTTTTGAAATGCTTTTATAATAGTTCTTTAATTATAATTAAATTAATTGTAATTAAATTAATTTGATTATAATCAAATTATTATTTCATTTAATTATAATTTCATTTTACAATTATTTTATAATGATTATTTAGTACTTTTTTCACATCTAAAGGTTACAATTACTAGTATTATTTTGCTGTTTTTACAATAATTTCTAGTGGATATTTTTATTACCACAATTATTACCATACTACAGCACTACTTTTATATCGTTGTTTTGGCTATTTTATTATAATTAATATTTAACATGAAGTTATATCTTATTACTAATATCTTCATCTTATTTGCTATTATTACAGTTACTGCACTATCTCACAATATATATATATTTTTGTCTTAATATAGAGAAAGAGGAGATCCAGCTTGAAGAAACCAACCTCTTACCTGTAACAATACGAGCACCAACTGATGAAGATCATAGATCTATTATTTTTGTCAAGTAAAAAAAAAAGACTGTAATCTAAGCAAGGTGTTGTTTTTTTTTCTTGTAATATTTATTACGTTCCATTCGTCTTTGTGTTTGTTATTCAAAATATACCTGTTTCCTTCTTAACATGCTGTATATTTCTGTTTCAATAAAATGTGCAAAGAAGTTGTATGTAATGTGTGTCATATTAATGTTTTTTTTTTTAATAATGGGTGGCTTTGGGTGTTTTGGCGCCCCCTTTTGGTATGTCTGCTAATCATATCCGGGTGACAGAGCTGAGCATCAACGTGCTGGTCCCCATGTTACTAAACTAACCAGCAGCAGTTATGCCTTTAGTAGTAATGTGCGGATACCCGTGTAGTGGTAAAACACGGAGGGCAGAAGAACTGAAGGCGCATTTTGAAGAGACCACCGATCGACAGGTTCACATTGTCGGAGACCGAGCTCTGGGCGTTGATAGAAACAGTGTTTATGCAGGCAAGTTCGGCTAGCTTCGTTCCCATTCACTATTGTTCGGTGGTGTTCGCTTTCTCTGAACTTTCCGACGCGCTGGCAAATCGTCTTAAAAGTTATTAGCGTCGCACTTTGGCTTTATCCCACTCTGTTAAATTGTTTGCGACCCGGGCATGTTTTATTCGAGTGCCAGGATACAGTGGCATGTAAATGCTTGATCCGGGTTTTTAAATATAATCGCGTCTCAGCTGGTGGGAAATCAGCGAAAAAATTGATCTGAAACCTGATTCACACATATGCAGACATGGTGTGTTACAATTTTTCTACCTGGCTCCCCTGTGCTAATTAAACCAATAGCCCTTAATCCTTTATCTTTATTATAAAAGTTTAGGGTATATAGCGCAAACTAAGTCATAAATCATATTTCTGAAATATCATAACATTTTATTTCACACAATCCAGCTTCTGTAATGTGACTTTTTTTTTACATTAAGCTAATTCAAAACTATTTTCATTGTTTGAGCCCAAATCAGACTCACGAATTGATTTATTAGTAATATTTTAGGTGTATAAAGAAAATAGAACATTTGTTGAAGGTGGAACAAAGATGTATAAGTTCTATGTTTTATATAGTGCTTATGCATCCCCCTTTCATGCCACCTTTCTGCCCATATGGTTTACATCAAAAATAGCCAATCCTGAAGACTTCTTGTACAGCTACTTTGACTACTAAGAATAACAAAAAACATAATGTAATAAAACACAGCAGTGAATATATGGTTAACTTTGTGGAGCACTGAAGTCGGATGGTTAGTGTTATAGTGAATTGTTATGGATTAAACTTGCAGTTTTGTTGCAGATTCCCAAAAAGAGAAGGATACAAGAGCATCTCTAAAAGCTGAAGTAGAGAGGTAGGTTTACCCTCACCTCTCTTCCACCACATGCAGGCTGTTACAAGACGTTCTTTAAAATTTTCCTCTTTTTTTTTTCCACACTATTTTTGTTCTTTTTTTCAGGAAGGTCAATAGGGACAACATTGTAATTTTAGACTCATTGAATTACATAAAAGGTATATATCAAGAGTTACGCAAGTTGTGCGAATTCTCATTTTAAGCACAGTGATGTAACCTATTAACATGTCTCACAGGTTACCGCTACGAATTGTTCTGTCTGACTAAGCATGCGCAGACGCCGCACTGCCTGGTAAGAATGCGGGTGGGGGGAAAAAAAATAACCTATGGATTATAATGACATGCGTCGGTGTAACTAATACTGGGGGTATTTTGATGAAGGTGCACTGTTTGACATCAAGTGAAGAAAGCTCATTGTGGAACAAAAACAGAGAAGCTGCAGAGCAATACAGCCAGGACATGTGAGTAAGAAGTTTCTACACAATGAATTAATAACAGTGATGATTAATTTGTTACATTAAAGTGTCATTTTCTTTGTGCTTTGGGTTTATTTTTAGCTTTGACGCACTAGTTCAGAGGTTTGAAGCACCAGACTCCAGGAACAGATGGGACAGTCCTCTCTTCACTGTCCTCAAAGACGACGTTCCTCCTCTTGAAGCCGTTTCTGACGCGCTTTTTAAGAGAAAAGCCCCCCCGCCTAATCAGTCCACCCAGAGCGTAAGGAAATTCACAAAAGCCATATTGTTTGATGCGATGTGTGTAATCGCTCTGAGAGTAACAAAGTGGATTTTTTCCTTTTTTTTTTCCCTCACAGCAACCCCTCTCCTCAACAAACTTCCTGTATGAGTTGGACAAAATCACACAGGATGTTTTAATGGTTCGTCCTCCTTTATGTTTCTGTCAATTTTTCTTTTATTTTTTTCGGTGGGTCTGACGTTCTACCAGTTTGAGATTGACTCATAATTTAGGAAACATCTTTAAAGCAAGTCTTAAAGACTCAAGCAGACTTGTAGATTATGACAGATTATCATTTCCTGTGGTTCAGACCGAGCAAGCTGATAATATCAATTTGTTGCCTGAGAGTAATTATCTTTATAAAGCACCAAACAGAATTAATACACAATTATTTCTCTATCTTTGGATGAGCTCATTTTGATTTCTAATTTCTGTTATTTTTAAATGATTAAAAAAAAGCTTCCTGTATGACAATTTTTTTATTTTTTTTTTTAGTTACTGTTCCTTTATAGTTTTTATTATAGTCAATCATCATTCAGTTATCGTTATTGTTGTTATTATTGTTCAGTTATCTATTTTCTCCCCACTGTGCTGTTTAATAAAGGCAATACAAATCTTTCAGGCAATTTTTAACGCCCAGAAAACAAGTGTCCCTGGAGACCTTATCTCAGTTCCAGGAGCTACAGAAAAGATATCCTTTATGCTTCGAACCAAGGGTGACGTTTGTTTTGTTTTTTTTTCTGACTGCTGTGACGTCTCACTTCCAGGTAAGTTTAATTGCGCAACGTCGGTGGGTTCATTTAATATTCTCGTCTGATGAAGGAAGTCACATTTGCTTGCAGATGGGGAGGCAAAGGCCTCATCATCAAAGACCCCATAAACACTCCTGAGCTGAAGGCAGAGCAGCAAGCCAAGGTAAAGGTCTCATCTGTAATAAAATGCTGAGAGACGTGACTGGTGGGAAGCAACCAAATGCTCCCGGTGGCTTCTCTGTGACGCTCCTTCTCAGAAGCAAACACTTTGATTATTTCTTCACCTTTGAACACGTCCGTCCGAGCAGGAGCTGATTTAAAAGCTCTGTGTTGGTCTGCCTTCAGTGATGGGTGCATAATTGAAGTTCCACATTACGTCAGTGGCGTATTTGCTGTGTGGTCGTGTAGCTTTCATGTGGGTTGCTTTAGAAACACAAACTTTCTGTCTGGTTTCTCTGAACAACTTTATGTCCTTAACCCATAAATGAAACGTGGAGCTGACCAGGACCGTCAACATGGCCGAGCTGAGGAAACTACGGCGCCAGTTCATCAGTTACAGCAAGATGCACCCGACGGAGAAAACGGGGCAGATTGCCAACATGTTTGTTCAGTATTTAAATAAGGGTCTTCATTAAATTAAATTAAATTAAATTAAAGAGCTGGATGGGGTTTTTTCTGCTTCTTGACAAGTGCAGATGTTTAAATGTGTTGCTGTATCATCTTTATCTTGTTTTTTTTAATTAAAATAAGGTAGAAATTGATTTGAGTACTTCTGTTTATTAAATGAAAGTGCAAAATTTAGCTATAAAAGCGAATTATCTGCTATATCTAGACGATTGGAGAGGCTGGGGGTAAATACTTCACATACATAATTGCATGATTATGAATGCATGAAACAAGTATGAGGGGTGTCTCATATATATTCTGGATAGACATGGCATTTACAATTTCCTATATGTAATTATATATTGAGCCACATCAATTATAATTTTGAACTATTTGTGTCAGAAATCTCTTCATTAACGGGATTCATGAGCAAAATCTTCCTGAATAAAATTCCTTCAACATTTGAGTCTTTGTGTAAGAAGATTGTCAGAAACAATAAACAAGACAAATTTTAACTGTTTCTCTTCTGGATATTAAATATAATGTGCAAACACTACATCAGGTTTCAATAAATTATATCCCATGCGTCTGCTTTATAAATAGATGTTTATTGAACAAAAGCTGAAACACATTTAAATATTTTTACAAGTTCAATGCATTTTTAAAATGCTAATAATGCATCAAGAAGTATAGCAGCAAAATAAAGAGATTTAACAAGACAACATATTTATAAAAGAGGCAGTATTTACAGAATTGTGTGGATTATTGTTTTGTCTTAATCAACTTTTTTCTTCTTCAGAGACACGGCAGTGCCGAAGATCCGGTCCCAGTGGCTGAAGAAGGGAGCGTAGTTGCTGCTGGGCTTCTGGTGGTGCAAGTCGTGGGCCGGGGCGCCCCCCAGCAGACCGAAGGGCACCAGGTGGTTCAGGGTCCAGGGCAGGTCGTAGCCTATGTGGTCCTCCACGGACATCCAGATGCTCAGAACTGTTATGCACCATGTGCTCAGTGGGTGACACCTCAAAAGAATCGGGTCCAGGTTGCTCCAGAAGCCCACGGTCATCAGTTCTGGAATGCTGAGCTGCTCCGTGGACCAGGAGAATGGAGCCATGTACTCATGGTGGACTGCATGCACCCAGCGGTACAGCTGCACGTTCTTGTGGTGCACAAAGTGCCAGATGAAGTACTGGGTGTCAAAGAGGAGCAGTATAGCCAGTCCTTCGGTGAACAACTGGTATAACGTAGGAGCATCTCGCGGCAGCGTTGGTGTTGGCAGTATGAACATGCCGATTATGACAGCCGGTAAAACAAAAAAAATGTGGTTATAGAGAGATGTCATGAAGCTCTTGGCCATCATTCCCAGCGTTGGCCTCCTGTCTTGCTGGATCTTATACTTGTGGAACAAAGGGACCCTTTCCCCCAAGAGGTCCAACACAGCAAAGGGCAAACTAAAGCAAAAGTAGCTGGAGAAGGCAAGGATGACGGGCAAAAAGGGAGACGAGACGAGAGACATGTGGTGAAGAAGCAGATGGTCCCAGAAGGGCTGCAGGAGACGGTCGGACGCCCTGAAATGAGGGGACCTCAGAGAGAGCTCGCTGATGTTCAGCATCTTTCTGTTTGGGTCTGCTGCTGCTGCTGCTGCTGCTGCTGATCGAGATGAGATCTGGCTTTATATAGTGGAGATCAACAAACAGGACTTTGCTCTCAGCCAAAAAAAAAAAAAGAAACGCCTTCTTTTCTCCTCACAAGAGCTCAACGTGTGCCAAAACATACCTACGTGAGCTTACCAAGCACGTTCATTAGACACAAGAAACAATGAGCTTCAGATTAGGTTTAATCCAGCATAAATAGAAGACAGATCAAGAGTGTTCATTTTAACTTTTTCATGCATGAATTATGATCCTTTATGTCAGGATTTTTTTTCAAAAATGTTATTGATTTTCTTAATACATAAAAAAAGTAGGAATTTATTTATTTATTTATTTTTTTTTTTTACAAACGTTATTTGAAAAATACATCAGCAGTATTGTTCTTTAGGGGTTATCTGATGTCACAATATTTTTTTTCCTGCAAGAGTCATCTACAGTAGAAGGAGGAACCGGGTCAGTTGATACGCTTTTTTGTCTGTTGGCAATATTGGATTTAACAAAAATAATTTCTTGCATTTGCAGCTGATGGCCAGTAGTTCATAGTGTATTTTATGATGCATTAGTGTCCACTTCAGTGGTCTGTTTGCATTTATAACATAAAAATTCACAAGAAGCACAAGAGAATTGCTTTTACTTTGCTGTCCACTGTAGTGACCACGATGCATGAAAAGGTTAATCCCATCAAAATCACTGTTTACACATTTTTATATCTGTCTTGAACAGATATTTGCAGAAATGCTGATTGGTGTCGATTCATTTTGAAATTGACACATCTATGTATTTTAATGCAATGATCTGAAAACAGGACAGCACACTGTACCGAGAATTCCTCCATATTAGCTTGGAGGAATGCAACACATTCCTCCCAACGGAACAGCATGAACCCATTCCTGTTGGTGGGTTTCCTGAAATGTGCTGTTTGCTTTTGCAGTTTCTCTGAGATTAGGGTCAGCTCTTTGATTTGGTC
>NW_006800130.1:139962-163709 GCF_000485575.1 Poecilia formosa | reverse complement strand
CAGAATAGGTACAGACGTCTATATTTTTGTCTGATGGCATCGTTGCAAAATATTAAATTCAATGTTATGATCAGTTACTCAGTAGTTAGCCTTTTTCTGAAATACTTTGACTTGATTCATTTCTTAGATGGCTACTTTTTACTTTTAGTAAAATATGCTGAAGTAGTGTGACTTTTATACTGGAGTATGATTTTTGGCTACTCTACCCAACTCTGGATATGACCAACCCTGTGCATCACACAAATGCTGCTTATTTTTATAATTCATCTATAATTAGATATTATGCACCCACCTAATCTCCTCCAACAAAATGCAAACTAGGAATAAAAACCGTCTAAAGCAACAAAATTAGGGAGGTTGAATTGACAACCCTAACTTTAAAATATATTATCAGCACACATCACCTCAGTTTCTACTTTAGTAAGTCGGATTGGATTTGTTTCCTTCTATTAAGTAATTTAAGCTGCTTAACTCAATGTAAAATACAAAAAAATAAATCTGTACATTGTATTTCCTATCAAGTAAGCAACATCTTTTTCATGGAAGTCCATGTCAAGGCTTGAGACAACTTGGACTACTGTAATTGTTTTTTTTATATATATTTTTTTATTCAAAAAAGTACAAAGTAAGGTACATAAAAATACGGTAACATGAATTGAATTTGCTTTAATTTGCTCGAGACAACTTGGACTAATTGTTTCCAAAGATGGTTTATAAGGGTGAATGAAACAATGAAACTTGTGGTTAAAATCAGCTTCGTTTCCTGCCGAGATTTCAATTTAAATTTTAAACTCGTGGGTTCTAATCTCACTAGTAATAGATCAAAGACTCTCATCAGTGGACCTGGATGTTAAGCTTGGCCTTAGAGTTGTGATTCCATCACAGGTGTAGAATGTTTCTCTGGATGAAGTTTCAAAAGAGATAAGGAAAAACAAAAAACACATGGAATAATCAATAGAACGTGATTTATTTTGAGAAGAGATCAAAATAGTTGAGATCGTTGTGGTTTATGAATTATGCCATTTATTCACAACAATAGCAAAAAGGCTCTTCTTTACTTCTTCTCGCTGGCTGCCTTCCTTGAAACCGTTTTGTTGGTGTTGGTGTGTTTTTGTCGATCATTTCTACAGAGAGAAGAGAGCAAATCTTTTAGGCACCATCATCCATCCTGGTACTGAACTTTGCCAAAGACGTCAGTTTATGCCATGTGGAGTTGTACCTGCTCATTTTGACTTTATTTCTGCATCCCAGCCCTCCCTCCCAGTGGCTGGTGTGCGTGCCTCTCGTCATCATGCTCCCACAGCTGACACAAGGCTTTCCGTTACCGAACGGCTGCAACGTCAAACAGCGGAAACTCGATTTTTAAAAAAACAGCAAATCTTCAAAACAAAAAGCTTGTTGTTGTTTCATCTTTAAATCTAATTGAATGAAAATGTATCCTCCACCTGCTCTTTGGCACAAAATCCACAGATCATCCTGGTGGCGAGTTCCATGGGATGGTCCTGATTCTCGTCATGGCACACATCACAGGCATAAGCCCGACCACAGCAGGGAAACCTGGCGATATGAGGGGGAGATTGTTTCCAGGGCTGCGACATTGATAGCAACGTTAAATAAGGCAAGGCAAGGCAATTTTATTTATATAGCACCTTTCAGTCAAAGACAATTCAAAGTGCTTTTACAGAGAAACAATACCAATCAGACAAGAAACACACACAAAAAAAAAAATTCAAGAATAGGCAACTTCAAAAAGAAATGTTTTTAACCTTGTTTTAAATAAACTCAAAGTTGGGGCACTAAATAAGGGTCACTATAGGGACGATACCTGAGCCAGCGATGGCTCTGCTTGAAATGTTTACACGTTCCTTTATCCGGCAGCGGCTTCCCCTTCTGGACTGCCGGATCTCTTATTGTTTTGTAGCTGACGCCACTCGGACCTGCGGGGAGGAATAATTGGGTGCAGCGGAAGTTAACGGCGGTCTGGAAGCGTACTAATGCTAATACTTTAGGTTTTTCCACTCGCTGAGCGGCTTTTTGAACAACATTATGTAAGTTTGGTTGGAAATCCAACTGGGGCAACCTTCTTGTTGTAAGATTATGAACCTTTTGCTGATCCATGTGAAAGCAAAGTGGGCTCTGACCTGTTTTGCTGGAGGAGCGAGGCTGAATGTACTGGAACCTCGTGCTCTCAGCCAGGATGCTGAGTTTGCTGTGGCAGTTCTCACAGTTGAACTCCTTCGTTTGTCCATAAAAAACGCTCTAATAAAAAAAAATAAAAATAAAAAAAAAAGAGAGAAAAGAAGTTAAGTACATTATATATACTCCGCCCTTCTTCGATGGCCTTTTCTGATGTTCATCACCTCCACCGGGATCTCCTCAGAGCAGCTGAGGCATCCCACAGTCAGGTCGCAGTCCTGAAGTACAAGGTCAGAGGCGGTGGCGTTTTGAAGGTCCAGGTATCCCAGGACGTCGCTGTAATGGTGGATCATGCAGGGCCTGAATGCAGCATTTATGCCCGCATCACACTTGTCACACTGAGCCGAGCAGGCTGTCCTTCCAGTAAGGGTCAGATCTGCAGTCACCTTGCACCTGAAGCCAACAAAAAGCAGCGACTGGTCAGGTTCCACTCTCAGAATCAGATCAAAAGGAAATAATTCATTTTTGTGTGTTCGGATAAATGACCTGTTACACTGCAGACAAACAGTAATCCGTTGGGCAGTAACGGTGGCAGTGTTTTCCCCCAGCCTGAGGCCCAGCAACTTGACCTCGGTGCCTCTGCGGGGATCGCTGATTCTGATGTTCTCCACCAGATGGCTCGCATCTTCCTCCAGCAGCTGACCTTCGTCACTCTGTATGGGCTTCTGGTGCTCTTCTTCCTCGGAGTCCACATCTTCTGTCTTTTCAGTCGAGTTGCGGGCGTCCTCGTCACCGGCGACACCAGAAGCAGGGTCGGAGGTTTCAGTCACCGAAATCTGGAGTTCCTGGTACGTTATAAACTGCAGGCCAGCTTTTTCTAAATCAATGTCTTTCTTAAGCTGGAAAAAAGGCAAAACAACAAGGATTGATGAACTGTATTTTGATCAAGTTCTGCAGTAAACTCTTCAAGAAGAATTACAAAGGAAAGGAGAGCTGACCCTCTATCATGGCAGTCAGATTTCCTCCAAATACAACCTTTTCTAAAGTTTTTTTGTTAATCTATAAAAATGCTGCAGGCAATCAGTGGATGTCTCTGACAGTTTTGCAAATCTAGAGACTGAAAATATTTTTCCAATCTCTTTTGCAAGTCGCCTATGTGCACTTAGACTGGACCATTCAATCCTGAATATTCTTTTATCTAAATAATCCAAGGTTCAATTCATGGGACTAATTTCTAGTATTTTTAAAAACTATTTTATGATTCCCATATTTATAATGACCAACTTTCAGCTATTTCTGTAGAGGTCAAGCTTGAAATAATAACACTTGTAAAAAAAACACAAACTATTAGCTCAATTAAAAAAAAAGAAGAAATAAAACAAATTCATGAATTTTTCTTCTTTCCATGTTTAATTGTCCTCTTTCATATGTATCCAGACGTCAAAAATAATTATTTTCATTCATTTTTACTGAATTTTCCCTTGTAGACTTCAGCCTCACCTGTCTGGCTCCTTCGGTGAACAGCCTCTCCAAGCTCCGATCCAGCCAGCGAAGAAAAGGACGAAACAGCAGCTCCACCTTTCCCAGCAGCTGATTGGTAGCATGCTTAGCCTGAAGCCACTCCAGAGATGCTTCCTGCACATGCCTGCACAGCCAAACATGTACAGAAATGCCTGTAATATTACAGGCAACACTTAACTGTACGTGCAAAAAATAAAAATAAAAAATAAATCTACTTTGCCATGACTGAAGGCAAGTTCTGGTCCAGTGGGATCTCTAATGTGAAAATCTGTGGAAATATAAAGATCAAGAGGTGTTTATTGCATGTCAGGTAGTTAACATGATATTGTGTCATGTTTTCTTAGAGGTAAAACTGTGTTCTTTACCTCAAGGGGATAGTTGTCTGGGAAGCTAACCATAATGTCAACTTCTTTTAGATCAAAAGGCTGTAATAACGCAAAAACAAACGATCAAATCACTTGTTTCAACAGGCTGGATATAGATCCAGTACCGCAACTCATGTTTGTTCATTAACAATAATAAAATGTACCGGGATAAACTATAAAGATAATGTTTTTAATGAACAACAAGACTGTTACCCAGTCTGGATCCGTGGCCTCTACAGAAGCCCTGTAATATGTCAGTTTGCCGTCACTTCTCCTGAATGATCAGTTGATCTTTGGGGAAACGCTTCTTCAGCTGCCTGATCTCCGTGTCTCGCAGCTGCTTGGCCGTGTCCTCGGTCATTTCGCACAACTTCACCTCCTGCAGGCCACCGGGATGGGGCTCCGGAGGATGGCGGGGTGTGGATTTACTCCGAATAGCAGTAACAGATGGGTCGTCCAATGGAGGCAACTGTGGCGGGTGCCAGAAGCGACATCTGTCCTCCATGGTGCAATGTCCAGAGAGAAAGTAGCGGCAAGGGCGGTGGGCAGAGCCTGGGACAAACTTTGGGTTGTGGGCAAGTGCCGAATTGTCTCCCTCAAGTTGACCACCGTCCTGAGAGTTTGAGGGAGTAAAATCAGGCTGGCTGGGTGACTCAAAACTTTTCTTTTCATGATCTTTTTCATCTTCTCTTACATGCAGAAATCTACACCTCTTGCCAAAATGACAGTGCCGTCCTTGGGAGAAGAAGCGGCACAGCTGCTGTGTTTGTGGAAATGACTCAGCTTTTTCCTCTTCAGTTTTCACTTCTCCCTCATTCTCCATTGTTAAAACCTGAGGGAAAGTACACAGTTTCTGTTTTTCAAATAATTGACACGTAGTAGTTTCTCTAGTGAAGCAACAGCAATAATTAGACATTTTAATATTAAAGCAGTGCTCTCACAGAAAAAAATTGTCAACACTCCTTTTATTAAATTAAAAATATATTTTAAAAAAAATATACCAAATATTTTTTTCCACTAAAACAATGATGGAAATTCTTAGAGAGACAGATTAAAAACATGCTTTTTAAAATAGAAATATGCAAATGAATAACAGTTTAAAACCGAAGAAAAATAAAGAATAAGTAAAATATCAAAACAGTTAATTTCTTTTTTTCCCCCTATATATTTGTGGGATATTTAGTGTGCAACCATTTTATTTCACATGGTTGTGATATTGAGCAATTAAAGATATGTTTCTTCGTGATTTTTAATCTAGAAGATAAAATGATTGCCAGATCATCTAATTTTAGCATTAGCGTAAACTAAAATAACTTCGTTCAACTCACGGTTATTGGACAAGTGTTTCAATGAGTTAATTCACGAAAATGATGTTTTTGTGGGAATGTAGCCTTACCTCAAATCCACTTAGACGCAGTGAAACACTTTTTCGGAGTAAGACAAGCTCCGCAGTATTTTAGAGCTTCAGGATAAAAGTGGACTTTAGCAACTGTCAGCTAACTACACAGTTAACTCTACATGACGCCCTTTCTTCTTCTTTAGCGATTGGCTGGCACTCCTCTTGTAGAAGTATATTCTTTTGTTCTTGTCGCTTCCGTGACTTTTCACCTGCAGTTCAACAGGTACACTTAGTGAAACGCCTTCTACCAAGTGTAAATGATTAACTTCTACTGTGGGTGCCAAGAAGAACCGTCTTTACTTGCGTTGTAACCTGAGACTCTATCGCCGCCTAGTGTCCCGGAAGATGAAAACATGACATTTTCTAAGTTGTCAGATCCTCAATCCACATGTGTTGCTGTCTCACGTAAACTTCTTTTTCTGCACTTAATATTTTTTAAAGGAAGCAGTTCAACTTTATCCTCATGCAGTTTTTTTTTTCATGGCGAACCCTCATAAACATTTGGATTCTAAAACGTATTTTATGTCTTTGAAAAAGTAACGTTTTATTTATTGATGAACCCACTAAGGAGTCTGATGTCTTCCTACTCCAATTAAAACAGCTGCATTTAATAGCTGCTTTTTCAGTTTATATCATTACCAGATTAGTAATTTCGATTTTAGCTTTTTTAGCAAAATACTGCAGAGCAGCATCTCACGACCTAATCCTACACTTCAGCATCCCCTTTAAAGATTTGCTTTAATTATTATAGTTTTGGCCGATACCTGATACTTCCCCATATGTGTGTAAATGTGTCCATGACGTGGACACCGAATAGATCTGTGGAGTGTTTTTTTCTTGTTTCCTTTTTTTTAATGTTGTGCTAGACTAGTTTGAAAGCCAACTGGGGCAGCTTTGTTGAGGCCATTGCTGATTCACCTGGAAAACATGGAGAACTGGGCTCTGACCTATTTTGTTTGACTCATGAGTTGGAATATCCTCAGTTCTTGGAATCCCATAGGTGCTGAGCTTGCAGTGGCAGTGCTTGCAGCTAAACTCATTTTTGTTTGTCTGCAGGTCAGGTCACAGGGTCTGAAAGCAACATTTCTGGCTCCGTTGCAGAGTATTACTGTCTGCCAAAAGAGTAAAAATGCTTAATTAAAAAAAAAAAAAAAAAAATCAGCATATATAATTTATATCAAGTTAGTTTGTTTCATTTAACATGATCTAAAATACAATTCAACATTCTCTCTGAGCATTCAAACAAAATAAATAGTGATAGTTTTACTCAGGTGAATGACAGGTCTGTATAATACTTTGGCGCCACATAGTGGTAAAAGAATATGTAGGGGGTGTACATAATCGATATGAAGACACCCAATTCTATATTCAGTAGTATATAACTTAATAAAAGCTAATTAAATCTAATATATCAAAACATAAATTGCTAAACAAAGCAGTGGTGATACACAATAGGATTAAACATGATGGTAGTGTTAATCATTATGAGCTGTATTTTCTTTTTTTTCCCCCCTCTTAGCCTAGTAAAATGAGTAGTAGGGCTTTGAACTACAAAAAATAAGAGAAATCACAGCCCTTCTTGTTCTGATAAGCTTCAGTAAACATAATCACGGTCTGAACAGGCACTAACACTAATCCTTTAAGTTTTTGCATCACTGAGCAGCTTTTTAACCAATATTACGTAAGTTTGGTTGGAAATCCAACTGGGGCTATTACCTTGTTTTAGGGTGTTAAACCTCTGCTGAGCTGTCTGGAGACAGGCATAAGTGAGTTCTGAGCAGCTCTGTTAAAGGATAATTTCATCAATGCATCAAGTTTAAATGAATGGAAATAAAACCCATGATGAAATAAAAATTTATTTATTGACACTTTTGGTTATGTGACTATCCAGATGACTAAAATAGATTTTGAAATAAAGTTTCTGTAACAAGAACAACTTGCCTTTTTAAAAATCAATAAACGCATGAATTAAAGCTTATATTCTTAAAAGAAATCTTTAAAAGCAAACATAATTATAGGTCAACTGAACAGCCTTGCTGAAGATTTTCAAAAAAAAAAAATTTTTTTTTTTTAAAATTGCTACAAATTTTACTGGCAAAATTCCAAATTTTCTTTGAGCACTTTATCCCTGCTCAGGGGGGAAGCTAATGTCTATCTCCAGCCGTCATTAAGTGAAACATAGGGCACACCATTATTTCTGACAAGGTCACCTTGTTGTTTTCAAGGGCGAGCATTCAGGTTGCACAAGGTCGAAGGGATATAATCTTTAGATCAATTTCCACAGTATTGCAAAGAGTAATTTTATGTCAGGTGAACCATTTCTGGGCTGGTTTGGTCATATGCATTGTTCATTATCCAGATAAAAGACAAAATAACAATTTTATTTCAAAGTATCCTAGCATTTTAAAGAGTCCAGTGGCTTTTTATAGAGTTCAGAGTTTATTCTTTGGCAAAAAATAATAGACTAAACTGGTCTATAGACAGTTAGCACTATCAGTAGACTAAACTGATAATTACTAATATTACTAACCAAAATGCACAGTGCTTTTCCTTTAACTATATGGCAATAAAAAAAAAAGAAAAATCCAAGATTTTTTTCAGAAATGTAAAAGGACCAATTTAGCCACTTTGCACAAACTAATATGTTTGTTATTTTAAAAAAAACCACATTTCTAAGTAACAAAGTTGCAAAATCTTACCCTGTAAACACACCTGTGCTAAGACAAAAAACGTAAACCAATCTCACAAAATGTCCACATATGAGGACATCCTACAGACAGGCAGTGGAGTCATTAACTCCTGGTAACAGGAACACCAAACAAAAGCAAAACAAAAAGCTTTAAAAGTCTGGAAATGTTAAATTGGGATGTTTAACTGGTGAGTTCCTGGTCACTGGCTGCCCGAGCTCCTAAACAATCACTGTGTGCAGATTCAGGTCCCTCGGGGTCCCTCCGTAACAAATGGGCTGGAACTTCAGATAAAGCTCTAGAGTTCTTGGCTTCAGGATGAAGAGACTTTCCCTCCATCTTGCTGTTCAGACGAGCTAAGTCTTTCAGCAGGGTGCTTAAAACTTGTGAAACCTCCTCAAGCATATGATAGTCCTCAATAGAGTTCAAGCTGTCCAGGAGTTGTTTGGTGAGTTTGACGCATTTCCTTCTCAGATCTGACTTCCTTGCTCGTTTGCATGACATCATGCCAGATCGTGAGGTCGCATCTCCTTCTTTAAGGACAAGAAAGGGAACCACAGTTTATTTATTTATTTTTTTTTAGATAAAACTTTAATCTCAAAAATATTTGTGCAAATTTTTATTTTTTTTAAATACTTTCTTACCATTTCTCCCATCTGCATGTCCCGCATGCTCGTTCGAATGTAGGACAGCATAGCGTGTTTCCCAAATGACCGGGTCTCTCTCCAGGGCCATTCTTAGCATTTTTGAAGCTGCCTTCTTACTCCTTTCTGCACTGTCCACCACCTAACATGAGAAAATTAAGACAAGGAGGAAGGCAAAGAAGAATTTAGCTAAAAAAATTTACTTTTTGTACATTTTAAATCCTGTAAACTAGAGAGGGCAATGGGTTATCTGGTTTAACCGCCAGATCGTACAACGAAAACCAAATAAATAAATAAATAAATAAACCAGCACTTAGTTTTTTATTAGACTACACCAACCTTGAACTTAGGGAATGTTGCAATCTTGCTGATTGATATGGCTGCTGGACATCCCACCTTTTTTGTAGATGGCCGACGGGTTTTCTGGCAGCCACGGCTGTGGTCTTCTAGCTGTGTAATGTGAAGAAATTCTGAACTTAATTCAAAAGCTACCAACAAGTCAGTTGATGATAGAGTATTATCAACTGACTTATTTGTATATCCTTCTGGATTGAAGTGTATCAAACCATAACTTTAAAACCCACAATAGTACTATCACTACCTGCATCTTTCAAGATATTGTTTCTTCTGTGTTCCGCTGATATGTCTCTTGTTTCAATGCATCAATGTCTTTGTGTGCTGGTGTAAACTTACCATCTTTCTAGCTTTTTCTTCAAAATACTTCCTCTTCTGGGCCGCAGCAAGATCTTTGCCTTGGTGGCAGACAAGCCTTTTGGAGCCCACAAACATGAAAGGGATTCCGGTGAATTCAATCGAAGGCATTCCAGAACCGCCGGCCCACTGCCAGTGGACCCGGTTCACAGGTAAAGGCTGCCAATCTGTGGATCAGCAATCACAATCATAACGTTTACGATGAGCAGCTGACGGGCTTGACTCTTGTGCCTTTTGTGATGTCATCAACCATTCAGACACACACAGCATAATATTTTTTTTCTGTTCAGTGTGCTTTTGAAAAACTTTTTCAAAGTGGAAACCTACACTTTTCTATCCAGCTGTTTTTATCCACAATGTACATTGGTTAGTAAAAAAAATAAGCAAACAAATAAACAAACATTGTTCCTTTAAATATGGCAATTCAAGTATTTTGGCAAAAAAAAAAAAAAACACTTAGACCTAACGGAAATAATGTCATTCTTGGTAACATTATTTATTTGTCTTTAAAGAATCTTACAGGAAGAATACCTTCCTATACCTTTGTCATTGTAATGTCGGTCCACAGAAAAAGTGACAAACTTAGTCAGAGACTCCTTCTCCAGTCTTTTGACCAAAGCGTCCACATCTGCAGAGCGATCGAGTTGGCTCGCCATATTTCATATCTGAGTATTTAACCTGCATAGAAATAAATGCAGCGAAATAAGAACACGACAGATCGCCTCAAAGCGTCCGTGAATAACACGAGAACCAATAACTGCGTCCCATCCGTCCCGCTGATCCAATATGACTCCCACCTCGTAATGGAAAAATGGATCCGTGCTGGAACCAAAACAAAGCTGTGGCGTGTTGGGAAAGCATTGGGTCCGGATGTGTCTGTGATAGGATGAATTAACAGTTTGTCGCCCTCTGCAGCAGGGAGGTTCAAGGTTTATTTGGCAGTTTTATTTATATATATATATATAAAAGTTTTCTATAGCATGGTATATTCTGCAAAAAAAGAATTAAACCAAATATCTATATATAGTTAAACTGTAATTAAGTTTTCCTGACCAGTTAAAAAAGAGGAAAAAAAGAACACTTCACACTAATAAACCTGTTATTTGTAAAAAGATTATTTAAAAAGAGTGGAGTGGGGGGGAAACACAAAGAAACACAAAAAATATTGACACCCATGAATTCTTGTACAACTTTGTGCTGGTTTATAACAAAATAACTCTAAAACATGTTGATTATTTTGCTTGCACAAGACCCTGTGTTAAATTGAATCTTTAGACTTTGCATTTTCCAGAAGCACAGTATGAAGGCATTTTCTTAATTGTTAGGGGAAAAAAAAAATTGCTTATACTTTAAAAGTTACCTCTCCTTTCTGCCTTGGTTCTTAAATAGTGATACACCACTAGCAGAGATTTTGAGAATTTAGTTATTTTTGTTTTGTTTTGTTTGTTTGTTTGTTTGTTTGTTTGTTTGTTTGTTTGTTTGTTTGTTTGTTTTTTCAATTTGAAACAATTCTCCATAATGAGTACTACAACATGTGAACAGTGCGCTTTAAGTTACCAGTTAACCAGGGTGCATGAATAATTTCTCGGATCTGTTTGATACTCGATGCCACCCACGCTGAGAGCGGAGCATAGGCAGACACTCGTGGGCTGAAGTGTTCAGCAAAGCTGCTGTGTCTGACTGCAGCATCTTCAGTCATCAAAAAACTGCCTCTGATTTGCTCCTAAGGATGGCTTTTGCAGATAACACCATGGATACCTGGACAAATTACTTGGGACAAAACTCTCTCCTGCAACCTCTGTGGGACACCCTGAGGCTAAACTACCGGGACTATGTGAGATCTCCACTCTTCCCCATTGTGCTAACCGTGTCTTCGTATTTCATCTTCTGCATTCCTTATCTTGCTTGTGACATCATGGGGAATAGATGGCCATGGGTGCAACAGTTCAAGATACAACCTAGCCACCGGCCGACAGCCTCTACATTGCTCCACTGTGCCGGTGTCACCTTGTACAACCATGTGTTTCTCGTGCTCCCTGCTTCAGTGGCTCAGTGGTTATGGAGACCACCGGCGGACCTCCCGGACCAGGCTCCCAAACTGCTAGAGCTGATTGCCGGGGTGATAGGCAACCTCCTTCTCTTTGACTTCCAGTACTTTATTTGGCACCTGCTCCATCATAGGATCCGCTGGCTGTACGTCACCTTTCATGCCATTCACCACAAGTACTCCTCTCCCTTTGCTCTTGCCACCCAGTGTCTGGGTGGCTGGGAGCTGGTCACAGTGGGTTTTTGGACCACTCTAAATCCTGTCATCCTGAAATCTCATCTACTCACCACATGGGCTTTCATGATAGTGCACGTGTATGTTTCGGTGGAGGATCACTGTGGCTATGATTTCCCCTGGTCCACATCTCGCCTGATTCCGTTTGGCATGTACGGAGGACCCAGCAAGCATGATGTGCACCATCAGAAACCCAATACTAATTTTGCACCTCACTTCAGTCACTGGGACAGAATATTTGGCACACATGCCGACTTCAGCTTCTGTAATGCTATGAAATAGCATGCATTTGACAGCAGTTGTATTACAGGCTTGTGCTATAGTATGGCTGTGCATGACATTTTTCTTATAAAAACACATAAACAGATGCATAAAGTTAGTGAGCTGCTTTATTGAAAATGCATCAAATTCTTGAGTGTGTTTCAATATCCAGTAAGTATGCTTATGTAACAAACTCCAATAAAAGCATTTGTCACAATATGTGTGGTCTAAATTAATCATGAGTCTCAAATTTGTCTACAAAAATTTAAGATCATTTAAATAGAAGATATCATTTTTTCGACTACCTTGAAAACTGTGTACCAACTTCAATTATTATAATAAAAATGACCAAAATAGACAGATTGCTTAACACTATGCTGGTCATTGATACAGTCTGTGAGGTTTTCCACATTTCTTCATTAGGTTACAAAAACATTCATCTGTGTAACTTATCTGAGAATTATATATTATAGACTGACACAAAGTAGTTGTGAAAAGAAATAAAAAATAAGACATGCTTTTTAAAAAAAAAACAACTGAAAAATGTGACATGCATTTGTGGTCAACCTCCCTCAATCAAAATGTTGTCGAGCCATTTTTTTGCTGTAAATGCACAGGTGTGTCTTACAGCATTGCTAGACCATGAAATGCTTACCCATTCATCTTTGAAAAATAGCTCAGTGTCATTTGGATCAGATTGAGACCACTTATAAACAGTGATTTTCAAGTATTTCCACAGATTCTCGACTGGATTGATCTCTGGTCTTTGGGCCTCATGTTCTAGTACATGAATATGTTTTGATCTAGAGTTGTAGTGCTTAAGGTAAACTTGCTCCTCATTTTCAATTCTTTTCCAGCCTTCAGCAGATTTTTTGGCTTGCTCCATCCGACAAATGATGTTGATTAATCATGAATGTTCTCTAACACGGAATAGAGTACCATTAAGCAACAAAAAGGTGGCTTCTACAAATAATGTGGCTTCAGGTGATCATGCCACACTTTTTTATATGATTTAGACATTATTTTTCCACAAATAATGTGTATTACTTATAGTTTCTCTTTGACATAAGATCTCAGTAAACTACTCTGAAGACTGTGTAAATAACAAGATTAAATTAGAAAAAGTTTCGTAAATTTGTTAAACACTGTCGTCTATCCAGTAACTCACATTGGTACAAAAAAATGGCAGAAAAAAAACAGTATCCATTTGGCCACTAGATGTCGGCAAAATACCTCCTTTTAAAGTTCACGCATTTGTTTTGTTTTACTCAAATTTGCGATAAAAATGTTTTTTTTTGTTGCAAATAACCTATCTTGAATATAACAATTTAGATCATATGGGTTGGTTTGGTAAATTATTTATTTAGCGCTCGCTGCTTGTATTCCGGATGTTGGTGGCGCTGTGTCGCTTCCCTGTGTGTCTCCGTGTATGCGCAGAGTTGGGATATGGCTGGCGGAGAGGGCAGCAACAGTAGAAGCAGCAGCAGAAGCAGGGACATGTTTGAGTAAAAATCTTCGTTGTTTTCTCTCAGGAGCAGCTTTAAATCTCCGCATTAATGATGGGACAGTGTGGAATTACGTCCTCGAAGACGGTCCTGGTCTTCCTAAACCTGATATTTTGGGTAGGTTTGCAGGTTTTTTGATTGTTATTATTATACATGCGTCACACAAAGTGCACCCCTCCACCCACCACATTAGCTTAGCTTGTCTGTAGTCAGCTGCCCAGCCAGCTTCAACATGTCTGATATCTGTTTCACGAAAGATTCACAGAAAGAATAGCAGTAGAAACTAATCCACTTCAAAAAAAATGCAGGGTATGATACTGTATAATTTCCGCTAATTGTTTTTGTATTTGTTAGCTGAGTTTTAGCGTTAAAGGAGCCTTTGTTTGCAGTTGTAGTATGACTTTTACTCTTCCTACGGGTGGGGGATCCTGTGTAGATAAAAACAGACCACAGAATGATGCAGCAAAATTGTTTGCTAGTGGTCTAAAAATAGCAAACTCACATGGCAGGAGAGTTGTGTTAGCTCAAATCAGGGAACAAAACGTAGTTTTAATGGTAGGTGCATGTTGAGTTGTTTAAATGAAGACAGATAACTTATTGGGAACAGTAAATTGCTTTTGTAACAGGTAGTGTATGGCTTCATAGTAATGTACAAGACAGAATCAGCTGAGCCTGCTAAGTCAAAACGATCCAGTTTTTTTTAATTCTTTGCATATAAATGAAAATAAAGCAAATATAGAGATAAAAACAATAATTTGACTACATGACCTCAAAATTGTGGAATGTATGAGGATAACAAACGAGTCCAAATAAAAATATCTTAAAAAAAAAAACAAAAAAAAACGTAACTTTGGCTACAATTGCAGGCAAAAACACAATATTACAATCTCACTACTATACAGTGTAGAATAGTTTACTTAAGTTGTATTTCAGGACAATTAAACACGGAAAAAATTAAAATTGTTCTGATAGCTAAACCAACAATCCAGTATTTTAACCTTTTTCTAAATTACAATCTCTGATCAATTGGTAGATCTCAGTTTCTGTTTTCTGTAATTATTTATATTCTTATGGTTCCAATTTCTTATTAATCACTTAAAATATTGGAATGACAATATCGGTTGTTTGGTAACATAAGGAGCAACTCTTGCTGCGTTTTTTGGAGCCAATATTTTAAAGGCTTGTTGTTTTTCAAAAAATGGGTGGTTGAAGATTTTTTTTCTTTCCTTTTGTTATGAGGGCAATTTAAGGTTAAACGAATTTAAGCATTATGCTGGTAAACGTATACACCCTCGAGCAAAGCAGGTTTTAAGCAGCAACAAGTTTTCCCTGAACTGGTTTTTCCAGCAGCAACAGCCAGAGAAAACTTCCAGTTAGGGTAACCTAGAAGAAATGCTTTAAGTACTGATATATAGCAACAGCAATCAAAAAGAGATTGCACAAATTTAATATGCAGAAGAGGCAAGAAAATGCATTGTTTCAGAACATGACATCAGCTTTGAAGCATAGTGATGAAACAGTAGTGTTTTGGGTTCATGTTTCACCTGGTGAAAAACCAGGTGAAACGTTTTTGAAGCTTTTTACATTGTGGTGGTTTTTGCGTTGACAGCAAAATTAAAAGTAAATGTAATGTAACATTTTCTGGTTACCCACAGGCCGCTGCTGGCATCCTTTGCTATGTTGGGGCCTATGTATTCATCACTTACGATGACTACGATCACTTCTTCGAGGACGTTTACACTCTGATCCCTGCAGTCATCATCATAGCAGTAGGCGCGCTGCTTTTCCTTATTGGACTCATCGGATGCTGCGCGACAGTGAGAGAGAGCCACTGTGGACTTACCACGGTGAGTAAACCAGTCCGACTGCAACGTTGCACGTTTTATTTCACCTAAAATTCTTTTCCAATTCATTCTGTTTGGTTAAACGTCGAGCCACAAGCAGTGAATAATACATTTGGAAAAAGTAACTTGAACAGTGGTGTCTACTATCCATGTACCTATAATCTTGAAATCCAATCCACAGTTTGTCGTCATTCTCCTGCTGGTTTTCATGACGGAAGTGGCTGTGGTGGTTCTCGGATACGTTTACAGAGCGAAGGTGAGAGAGAGAAATGTAATTGTCTAATTTGCGACGCAGGCCATCTTTTCTGGTAACTCTTGAATTCAACTTCAGATTATTATTGGCAGTTTAGCTAACGTCCTCCTGCTAACAAAATTGCTGACCCGTAAAATTGAGAAGCACAGGAAAGGGTGCAGGCTACTTGCTGTGTGATGACTGAGTTGACTAGAAAAACCAGAGGTAGTGGATCGTGGACTTTCATCTGTGTGGTTTGACATCACAATATGGACCGGTCTGGCAAGCGCTTGACTCAATTGTCTTAGCATTATCATGTGGACAAATGTCTGTGTGTGCATGTGTGTGTGTACTTAGCCTTAAGCAATCCTCCACCTTCTCCCATTAGCTCATGTTTGCTGTGAGGCTGTTAAATATTGTTTTTGTAGCTAATAGAGCAGTAATGTTTACCCTCCTTTATTGTTTCCAGGTTGAAGATGAAGTCAACACTTCTATCATGAAAGTTTATGACGAGTACAATGGCACGAACAGCAACGCCCAAAGCCGGGCCATTGACTATGTTCAGAGACAGGTAAATAAAATTAAAAAAAAATTTAAAAAACTTTTTATTTGTAAGCCATCCGCGATGGCCTTGTGTTGCTCCAGCCGTGCATCTGTTTCCAGCCATCATTATCGACTTTGTTGTTTTCATTTTCAGCTTCAGTGCTGCGGCATCCACAATTTCTCAGACTGGCGGCACACACACTGGTATAAAGAATCGAAAAACAACAGCGTTCCCATCAGTTGCTGCAAAATTGCAGGTTGCACAGGGTCTCTTACTCATCCTGAAGACCTCTACCAAGAAGTAAAAAGGCTTAATTTTTTATTTATTTATTTTTAATAAGGACTTGTAGTTTTGTATGTTTGAACATAATTTGTGTGTATTTGTAGGGCTGTGAAGCGCTGGTCGTGAAGAAGCTACAGGAGATTATGATGTATGTCATCTGGACTGCGCTGACGTTTGCTGCCATCCAGGTAATTCGCTCTACTTTCCTTGTGTCCTGATTTTGTCCCTTTTGTCCACCCCTTCTCTCTCTCCATTTTTGTAGTTTCCTGATTTTTTTTATACAAAATTTTATTTAGAAACAACATGAAGAAAATGCTTCTCATCTGTTCACATAGAGTGATATAACCTTTCACAATCCTCTTTTCAGTTTGTTATATTAATCTAGACAGCATACCCCTTCATGTGATCATTCAATATCCGGTATCTAGTATTCCTTTCTCTTCCCCCTCCGCCCCCTCCTTCCTTCCCTTCTCCTTTCTCCTGTTTCCACTTTCCTCCCTCTCTTAGAAAAATGGGGAAGAAGAAGAAAAAAAAAATAAATCAATATCATTTTGAAATAACTTTTTAGAACCATAAAGTTTCCCGATTTTAAGTATTTCAATTGTAGAAACAGCTGCTCTAAAACCATAGTGCGACTTAGTATTTAATGTAATAAATTGGATGTAAAGAACTAATACATAGGAAAAGATGAACCTGGAATAGTATGGGATATATCGGTTGATAAAAGTGTGGGAATGTTTGTTTATCTTTCCAGATGTTGGGGATGCTGTGTGCCTGTGTCGTGCTGTGCCGCAGAAGCAGAGATCCTGCCTACGAGCTTCTTATCAGCGGGGGTACCATAGCGTAAAAAGTGAAACGTTTTTCTCAATTTTTCTGAATATGTATCTTTGGTGAGAGGATGCAAAACCTGTGATCATGCTTTATCTTTATACACTAAAAGTAAATGTATGTTAAAGTTAATCATATAAAAAAAACATTTGGTCCATTTTATTTAACTCTTCTGAAAGTTACCCATAATACTTCTCCTTTTTGGTGGGATCTGAGGTTTATGTTTGTTTTCACCCAAACCAAATTTTGAAAACACGAGTTATGTATAGACAGGATAGTTTCCTTATTGTGGTTTGCATTATTTCTATTTTTGAATCTATCATGTACTTGAATGACAGACGGAGATTTCTACTTTGCTCCTGCTTTCTGCGGATGCCTAATACTCTATTTTAAATTTTAACGGCATAAAAAATGGACACCACCATCTCCTGATTCAGCAGCATGGTTTTGTGTGCGAGCTCTTACAGAACTGGCTTTAACTTATGTGAGCTTTATTTTAGGAAATACATGTATTTAACCTTTGATGTATTAATTGGTTTTCAGATAGATTTTGTTTTTCTCTCATAGCCGTTTGTCTGTCCCAGGTACTCTACTACAATATGGTTTATTCATATTGTCTCATATAGCAATGATGAAACTGAAGAATGTAAATAATGTGTTTAAGTAAAAGTTGAGAACAAATGATATCTCTTTCTGGTTTGTTCAGACATCTGCATGACAGCTTTACTCTTTTTCTTATGCAATTTTACTCTGTCAAGATTTTGGTGTTTCCCCGTTATGTCAGTTTGTAAAATTCTCAGATTGTCCCCAAGCTAGTTGTAAGATACTCAGTTCAAAATAGTATTTCTTCAGGATGCAACGGAGATATGGAAAAGACCATATCTTTTTACCGTAACCTTTAAAAATTAAGCTATTATCTTTTAAAGTTAACAGATTGTACCATTCACTTAATGTATGAAGCACAGATGAAGTCAAAATGATAAAAGGTTGCTGCTTCCATGGGATTTAATTAGGAAAGTAGCCGGCAACTGACACCAATGAGACACGGTTGATTTATTGACCATCTCAAGAAAATAAAGATATTCTTTTGGTTGATCCATCTGGTGCATAAAGGTAAGTATTCATCCAATGCTGGGACGGACAGAAATCTGCAATCAGTTTTTTGGGGAACGGTTAAAATGCCATTTCCAAGCAATTTAAGATCAATTTTTCCGCAGTCAAACTTTGTTGCCTTGAACAATATTGTTTTGTACGAATGTTGTAATTGTGTATGTACTTTTATTGACCTGTTTAGCTCTGGTCACCATCTACAGTTGTTATTGTAGATGGTGAATTTGCTCAATTAGAGTTGAGCAAATTCACCCAAGGGTTAACAATTCTCAGAGAAATTGCAAACTCGCAAACCCCAGAGCTTCATATTAAAGCCTACAGGACTCTGTTAAAAATACACAGAACAAACATGGCTCGTTTCTGTTGCCCAGAGACTGCCTCTTCATTGTGACTCAACTTTTGGTGTGCAAAGTTGCGTCTGCAAGAAAAATTAGCATACCTCAGCTGTCATGTGGTGGAAGGTAATTTGGACTCGTTATGCAGCCATTTGCTCGATCACTCTGTATAGCAAAGTATTATGGAGTCAAACGTGAGGCCTTTTAATCAATAGCTTGGCCTAGACTGGCTCATCAATAGGACAATGATCCCAAACACAGCAGGAAATCCACAAAAAGCTCAGAAAACGAATGCAAATGTTGCAATGGCCCAAGACTTTGACGCCACTGAACTGTGGCATGATTTGTATAACTTGCACAAACCTCAAAACCTGAAGCAATGTTGAGAAGAGTGTGCCAATAAGAATGTGATGAACTGAGTTATGCATAAAAGGCCTTTCAGTTACTTCAATACATGGTGGCTTTAACAACTCACATAAGTGATATTTTTTCTTGCATAGCTTGTACAAGTTTTTGCTTCGTCTTTGTCAAATAATGACAGCATGGAGTCCACAGGATGCTTCTGTACGCTTGCAGCTGGATATACATAATATCAAATGTGTCAAAGACCAATTCTTTTTTTGTCATTTCCTGCTAAGTAAAACCAGAGCTGGAAAAGTGCTTGCCATTATCTAGACTGTCATTTTTTATATGTTTATTTTAACCCTGCTTAATCACATGACTCCATTGTTGCCTCTGCAGGTCACTTGTGAAACTCTTTTTGCATTCTTAAAATGTCTCTGCTGTGTTTATAAAAGTAGTAGCTACCAAATGAGTGGCCTCTCACCAAAGAGCACCTAAGACAGCAGTGGCCTAATATACCTGACCTATAAAAGGTTCAAATCTTAATATGAATATTTGCATGCCTTATAAATACAAATGGAAACTTTACAATTATGTTTTTTTATTTTTATTTTATGCAAACAAGACATAAATTACATTCAAGGCAACAACAGAAATCATACAAAACCTTTGAAACTTCAGACTCAACATTGAACTAAAAGTGTGCGAAGAAGTTTTAGTGCCATGTTTCTGTGCAAAAGATCTGCACGACTCTTTGTTGCCAACAGCTTGAGAAAGAGACGCTAAGATGATCCCAAAATAGATTAGTTTTACACTAATTGCCATATGTGTAAGTGCCATTATTTACAGATACATGTATGTAACATTTATTTAGTTTGGATTCTTGGCATAAAGTGGGCTCAGTGTGTTGTGATCAACCTTTAGTTCAAAGGATTGTAAAGAACAAAGAAAATAGCTTGCTTTTGGAAATACGCTCTACGACCAGGAGGGGCTGCCGGGTGTTGGCAGGGGGACCTTTTCTGAAAGCGTGCATGCCACTGAGATGCCTTGTGATTTCAAGGTACAAAACCATTCTGAAATGTACATGTAAAACAGGCTGGCCTGAAAACTTATTCCTTAGCAAGATAAGAACCAGGAACCAGACCAGACTGACCATTTCTTTGCACTGTCCACCAGCCATCTTCTCCCTCATCTATCACAACCACAACATCCCCAACAGATATTGAGAGTTCATCTTCCCCCTAAAAGAAGAACAGCAACAGTCAAGTTCACAAATTGTCCCTAAAAGGCAAGAAAAACGGAAACTCTACATCAATAATAACCAGTGCCAATGACCAGACCTGTGCTACATAGTCGTATACAGCCTTGTACTCCTTGCTGCTCTGGTTGAAATTCTGGAGTCCAGGAATGGAAGCATAAACACCCTCCGATGTTCCTGCTGAAGACAAACAATTGGTTATTATTAGGCTGAAGGTTGCAATTAACAACTCAAAACATGGACCATGGAAATAAATGTCTTGATCTAATTATGTCATTTTCTATCCGGTTTAATAAATGTTTTGAAGATAATCTTCAGTATCATTATTCTAAACCCTCAGTAGATGAGCAGTGCTGTTTTAAATATTCCTCTGTCCAAATAACAAATGTTAGAAGACATGACTGTAGAAGACTGACAGCGTTTTCTCTTTTTTTCCTTTTGCCTCTGTTAAACAGAGCGCACCAGTTTTTGTCCTCAATATAGTAACTCATTTTAATATCTGCTGTGTTAACACAAAGGCGTTGACTGTCTTATCTCTAGAGTTTTGTTTCTCTTTTGACTGAAACAGGTTTGGGGTTAGAGCATTGGCAAACTTTTTTTTTGTGCTACGGCCACAAACATCTATGTATTTCATTAGGATTTAAAATGATTCACCCACACAAAGTACTGCAAAATTGTATGTGTTTTTACATTATGAAAATCTGAAAGGTTCTGCATATTTAGCCCTCCTTACTTTGATGCATTTAAATAAAATCCAATGCAAACAGTTGGCTTAAATAGTAAATAGAGCCTGTCTGCTTGTAACCTATTCTCCAGCTGTCCTGTGTTGGTCTCTGAGGTTTTCTAGAGAATAGTAGTGAACAAGTGTTCACTGACGTATCATGAAGACTATGGAAAACCACAGAAAGGTCAATAAGGAGGTTGTGGAGAACAGAGTTAATTATAAAACAATACCTCAAGCTTTGAACGTGTTATGGTGTTGCAGCACATCATATGAGTCTGGTTTAACTGTGAGCAGAGGTTCACCGACATACAGTCAATGCTACAGCACAATGGTTCATGTGCTTGAATGGCCCAGTCAAAGCCCAGACCTAAATGCAACTGAAAATCTGAGGTGAAACTTAAGATTTGATGTTCAAAGACATTTAAGAGTGGGCAAAAAGTTCAACACCTATAAATTTGGTAGATTTGAACATATAGACTAAAGGGGGCTGCAACTGCAGCAAAAGTATTGACTCGAGGGCGGGCTTATTCATATGCATGCTGTACTTTTCAGATTTTTGTTTGTCAAATTTGGAAACCCATCTATCGTTTATTTCCACTTCACAATTCTGCACCACTTCGTGAAGATCTGCTGCATAGATGTCAATGGAACCGATGCCTGTGGTTGTCAAGTGACAACATGTAGAAACGATTTAAAGGTTATTGCAAAACCTGTATTTCTGTGGAGATGCTTTTTATAGAAGAGAAGCTAGAAGTTAGTTCACTGGTTGAGAAAAAGTTTGTAAACTAAATTTAAGCAGGGTATGGCTTTTGTTCATCTTGCTTTGTCTGGAAGAATCATTATGAGAACTTGTAGGATGGGTTGAATAGCATTGGTTCAGTACCAGGAGGTTCTGACACTCCTTCATTGATGGTCAGCTTGGAGCCAAATGTACAGCTTCCTGGCAGCAGATTTGAAATCCTAAAGATTATAAAAAGCTGTTAGAGAAGTCCACTAAAACATGACTGAGAGAGAGAGAGGAAGAGAGAGAGTGCAAGAGAGAGGGAGAGAGAGCAAGAGAGATGAGAATTATTTTTATTGGTTGTCATAATCCAACCTTTTCTTGACTCCCTCTACAAATCCAGCACTGCCGTTTGCCTGCACAGAAGCATTATTCTCGTAGTAGTTTTGATATCCAATCGGAGCTGTGGGCAAAAAAAGAGGCATTAAAATCGATTCAGTAAGCTCCACCTAGCCCTTATGTACTGCCTATTCAGCTGAAAGATTATATTGAAATGATTTCTCAGAACAGAACATATTCAAATCAGGAGAAGAAGCCTGCAGGCATTACATACCTGGAGGTGTCGGGTTGCACTTTCTCATCTCCACAAAGTTGTTGTTGTCTGTGATGATGTCACAGTTTTCAAGCGAATTCCGTACATTCTCATAACACTGAAAGAAAAAGTTCGTCAGGAAGGAAATGTAAATATGTGGCGCCGTGTCGCTGACAGCTCAGTAGGTGTGAAATCAGCTTACCTCGTCGTCTTTGACACACTGCATCGACAGCTGGTTACAGTGCACCCACAAAGCATTCCTTACGACACTGATGCGATCTTCTTCTTGCTGCTGAAACATCTGGAAGACATTGGTTTTTGGGTTTACATAAATGTGTTTAGCTTCTAGTTGCAACTCCATATTTTAAAACTCATATTCGTTGGCATTAAAGAACATGTTCAAGTCTACGCATGACTTGAACATGTTGACTAGTATGACTTTTCAGTGTGTGACTTTTCACGAGTATGACTCTCTTTCTGATTTGCTGCTTTGTTTTTGTTCCCTTCTGCGCCGGAACATGCTGTGCTTTGACAGTGTTCACCTGTAACTGAACTTATCGGGATGCTCACAGCTGCTGTAGCGCTCCAGCCGTGTTGATGCTATCAGTCACATTCAGGAAGAGTCGGGGCACGGAAATGTATTTTCAGAATAATGACTTACTATGTGGTGTGCAAAGGGGAGGTGTTACATATCCTGACTGAAATAAAACAGACGTGCCACCAACGCTGCTCTGGCGCCGCGTTGGTGGCACGAATGAAAAAGCATATTCTAAGTAACAACTGGAAAGGAACGACAGCGTCTTACCTCACAGATCTCAACATGCGTCGACTCCCACTCTTGTCGAATCCGGTCAAGCTGCTCAATGTTTGACTTGTACTGGCTCTCTAAAGGCAATCCACACCAGTTTTACGTGTGAGATATAAAAGTACCACTTTTGACAACCTCGTGTTTACATTCTGCGTATTGTACTTTTCGTGGATTAATAGGAAAAAGGAAGTAAGCATGACCGATATTCAGAAAAGAAAAAAAAAATCATGTTCCTGGTAAACCACATTGGATTATAACGTAAAACATGAATTTACAAGTTTTTTTCTCCTTAAATTATCGAGCGTCTTTCTCCTTACCGGCTTCAGCTGCAGCTTCTCTGCACTGTTTGGATTTGTTGTTCATCTAAAACAAAAATGACAGAGGAAAAAAAAAAATAGTGCATTTCATTTTTTTTCTGTTTTTTCATCTTGCTGTGCAAAAGGATAGCGTCACCCTCGTTTCTTCATACTTTGAGTCAGACTGTTATTTAATCTTCTAATGTTGAGCTGGTCGTGAGTTTTTTTTTCTTCGTACATTGATAGTTCATTTTCATTGCGGTACCTGATCATCTTAGAGGAAAATACTTTCACATTTGTGCCAATCAAATGTAAATTATA
>NW_006800130.1:0-139882 GCF_000485575.1 Poecilia formosa | reverse complement strand
ATGCACAGCCTTAAACTAATACTTTGTTGACACATCTTTATTATCTGACAATAAAATTTAAGGAACTGGGGACATTTCTGGTTGTGTTTTGTATGTGATAACAAACCAATCATAAAATGTTTTTTATGATGCAAGTCGGGCTTTTGTCAAGGTGGATGGAGTTATGAACAGTTCTAATATTAGAAAAGCTTTGGCAAGACATCTTTGGGTCCCTCTGCTAGGAAGCCAGAGCCTCACAATCTGATACATCTGAAAAAAACTTTACAGTGGAGTACATTGAGTAAATATTAGTGAGATTTTGATAGACTCAAAAAAGAAGACTTTAATGCTGAGATGAAATCAAAGGGAGGCTCAACAAAGTATTTGTTTGAGATTGTACACAAACTTGACATTTGCATCATTTTTATTTTGTATTTTATTTCAACATACTTTTAAGTTGAATTGTATAGGATACATATCACATGAGGTGTAAATAGTTTTGGTCTCTTTTGTTGCTGCTGAAATTTTTCAGGGTCGTATGAAAAATTTTAACAAGTAACTGCAAGATATCCAACTAGTTTTTAAGTGGTGCTGGAAATTCTTGTATGCCTGTTTAACATGTACTGATCATGACTGTACGTGTCAGGTAGTTTCTCTTTGAGCATAATATATTTTAACTCACAGCACAGATTGATATTCAGAAGAAGCAACCCAGTTTAGATGTAAGAAGAGGAATTGTAGATTTACACAACTTGGAAAAGTTTTTTTTTTTTTTTTAGAGCTACTTCTAATTTGCTCAAGTTGGGAAGAACATTAAAACTGTCACCCACTGATGAAAGAAACTGATGACGATGTTTAGGAAGAGCAAAGGCTTACGCCATCCATAAATCAGAAAACTAGTTGTAGGACCCACGATCAAACAGTGGTGGTAGAATCATTCTGAGGGTCTATTTCACGGCCATTGGTACTAGTGTACAAAATACAGCTAATTTGGTTGAAAGTTGGACACGATGATGTGTTCCAGAAGAATCACAATCCCAAAGACTAAACAATACCTGACCTGACCATTGCAGTAAGCTCTTCACTGTAATGAAGAGCTTAGCGATTATTACTTAAGTGGTAGTTCACAAATTGACAGTTTAGGCTAGTAAGGAAGTGAGAATGTGAGTTATAAGAGTTTTTATTTTTATATGTCACGGTTGTTCAATGCGTTTTTCTATCACCAATAGGTAATAGAAAAATGTTTTGTTTGATTTGGGGGCTAAAGGCTGTTGTTACTTTGAATAATAAAAGTCTGCGTTTACCTCACATATTTAAATAAGCTGTTCACTAATCATTGCCAAATAATTCACTTCTAAGTAACTGTAATTCGTCCACGAAGGATTGTACATGTGTAACATGCTTGTGTAGAATGTATATAGTTTACTTTATCTAGATATAATTTTTTTTGTGTTAGTGGACTGACTCAGATTGTCAACAAGTTTATATCTATCTATCTATCTATCTATCTATCTATCTATCTATCTATCTATCTATCTATCTATCTATCTATCTATCTATCTATCTATCTATCTATNTATCTATCTATCTATCTATCTATCTATCTATATATAGAGAGAGAGATATATATATATATATACCTGTTTGAGCTTCCTACAGCAAAAGGCTCTTTAAACAAATCATAAAAACTAATAGAAACCTGTTTCAAACAGAATTGTCGGCCGACTGAAATGTATGCATACTGTGCAGCATGCACACTCAAGATTGGGTTGGGACTCTCAGCATGGATTATTTCCACGTCAAGGAATTGCCTCCTGGACGTGGAGGCAATTCGCAAATTGCTCTTTGGAGGTGTTCAGCAAGCGGCGCTTAATTTAATGCTGAAATTCCCCTCATGGTCACAGTCATTAAAGAAGGCATTGTTTATTCAGTGTGGGCAGGTGGAAAAATAAACCCAGCATCTCCACAGAGCTCGTCAGCATAGAGGAAGCACAAAGTGCTTCAAAGTTTCCTGGTTGACTGCTTTGCTGACTTTGGACATAAACCAACACCAGCTGATGACATGAGTCCCGAAACCATTACTCTTTACTGTCCGTGAATCTTCTCAGTCATCTGAGTCATGTCTACAACAGGTAGCTGTTCAGTTTTTCCTGAATATGTTTCTATCCAGGAGATCCTTCCCTTCCCTTTCCATCTTTGTCCATCTTTGAAAAACCAAAATTCAGCCGAGGGGGAGGGATTTGATTTCAGCTTTCAAGCATCTACAACTTGGTTTTGAAGCTCATTCCAAAGAAATTACATAAGCAATCCCATCATCATAAAAAAAAAAAAATGACCAAGCACAAATTCCACCTCTAACAAAAGACCGAAACAAGCTAGGTGAGGGACGAGAAGGTCAATGATTTGATGGGTCTCAAAAACAAGAGCTCACAGCTCCATGTTGATCAACTGTGAGCTTCCAGAATAGACACGGACTCCTGGATAGATGCTAAAACATCTTCAGGACAAACTGAGCAAAAGCTTGGTTGTCTTTGGTTTGAGCCTTTTCGTAATATTCTTATCCAGTCTTCCTTCAGGTTCTGGCACAAAACACAAAAATGTGCCTTTATTTGAAAAGAGGACTTTGGACAATGTAGTGGAAAATTTTAAGATCACTATGATTATTAACTAAATCAGTGCATAACAGTAAATGATTCTTGTGTGACACACGGGCTTCTGAGAAAGTCTTCCTAAGCAGTTTTTCTGGCCTTGGTATTACAGTGAAGTTATTAAATTGTTTCTTCTATGTATCCTCGTGACGTGTTTGACTGCCCTGGTGAAAGAAGATACATGTGCTTGCTGTCTGTTCTGTAACCAAGTAGTTTGTCAACTATGTGAATGGAATGAAACCCTTCTTACAAAGCTGTAAGCTTTATTTTGCTCAGGGATCTTTCTCCTGACTGTGATCAGTGAGCAGAGACTTCGAACGCTGTAGAGCCTTCGAATAAATACTGATTCTTTCTCTGGTTCTTTGGGTTTTGAAACCGTTTTCTCTCACTCTTTGTTAAAGAAAAATTTCCACAACAACCACTTGTTTTAGGAGTGGCCTAACAGAAGGAATGTGACAGCTGTAGCCTTAGTCCTGAATGCATTTCAGTGTGGTGGCTCTTGAAGCACCGACTCCAGCTCCAGTCCCTGCCTTGGAAATCTCTTCCAAACCCTAAAACAAATTTAGATACACAGTTCTCTGAAAGCTACAGTTTTCCCTGTGGCTTGTGGACCTTTTTCTTCTACTCACCTTTCAACTAATGTGCATGCACAAAGCACTCTGTGAAAAGTCAACCTCATTAACATTAACCTATTGAACCTTACCTTAATTCTTAGAGGATGTCAATGACTGAAGGCTGGACAACTGTCAATACAGAAGTCTAACCCACAGAGATATGCCAGAGCAAACAAAGCAAACAAACTGAAGGCTGATATTGTAAGGGAACCTGAACTTCTTTAAAACTTCAGCACCACCACGTGCTCATCACTTTCATGCCTCGTAATAAAACATGCAAAATGAGGAACAACCAAGCAACAAGTGCATTTACTGAAGAATGTATAGACATGCTATTAGGGGTATTAGGTGACTTTTCTGTATAGAAGATCACTTTTTATTGCTTCCATATGTAACTTGTTTTATAGAGGTATGGGGCAACGCATATAAAACCAGCACTAAACCTCTGTCAGTGATAGAAAAGAAAGCTGTGAGAATTTTGCATAACGTGAATGAAAAAATAACAACACTCTAATAAATTGTTTATTCAGTCAAATATCTTGAAACTGGTTAATTAAGGGACCTGGTTATATATATATATATATATATATATATATATATATATATATATATATATATATATATATATATATATATATATATATATATGAGAGAGAGAGAGAGAGAGAGAGTTTATTTTAGTAGTTCATTTTTGGTTTAAGCTCAAGTGACAGAAGTTAACAGAAGGAAGTGCGATTTCAAAAGAACAGCAGTGTGTACTGCTTTAAAGTAAATGTGCATTTCAGTGCGCGGCGTAAAGCTGTGGAACACGGTTTTACTATGACTCAACTCAAGATGCTTTAAAAGTTCTCATGTACCTCTGAGTTAATAATGACGAAAATGCTGTTGCTGTTGCTGTAAGCTGATGTAATACATGTGGCCACGATATGTATTTTTTAATAATTGAGAAAGGGACAGGTTTACATGTTTACATAAGACTTTTCTTCTTCCTTCCTCCTACTCATGCAGAGTAAGAAATGTAAGAGTATGCATTTTGTGACTTAATGATGTGTTAAATCGAGTGAATAAACTGACTGGTTGATTGCATTGATGTTCAAATTGTCAACGGAGGATGGAGTTATTTCGAGAGTTACATGTCACTTACCTTCTCAATCTGTTTGGGAGTGGCCGTGGGCGCGTTGCCCAGCCTTTCAGCCGTTTGCTCTGCCTCATCCGCCTCTTTGCAACGCTGCTCATAGGATTTTTTAGACTGTAAGAGTAGGAAACAGAGACAATGTGAAACCGATGACAGCCATATGTTGTGCGCCGGTTTGTCGGTGTGTGGCTTTGACAGGAAAGAAAGATCATAGGGGGCTTGGTAATGAAAAAAAAGATGTTGCACCGAGGAAAATAATAAAAAGACAAAGGAAAACACTTGCCACTTCCTTCCTAGCTGCAAACCATTTCGCCGTTTATATCTCCATTGCACCGCAAAGATATTTACAAACTACTTTGTTTTTTAAATTAAAAGAAATGAGGTGTTGTGATCAGAAATAACATTTCAAAGAAGTGAGCTCTTTTCCTTGCATGTAAAAGCAGAAGCTACATGAGCTACATGAGCTAAAACTGATAAACTGTTGCATGTGCGGCAGACACTGTGGTTCTCAAAAACACAAATCACAAATTTTTGATATCTATTGCCATGAAAACATGAATTGACCTTACATCTATGGTTTTCTTGTAGAGAGAGACCTTTGTTTTCTGGACCTTCTCCATGATGACCTCAAACTAGTTGGAAAGGACATTAATTCATGTTAGTGAGAAGGAACTCCATTATACTTCCTTATTATGTATTCACCAGAAATATGAACCTTTTTTCTCTGCTCTTTCTGTCGCTCTCTGAACTCCTCCATTCTCTTCACCTCTTCCTTCAGGAACCCAGAGAGCTGAATGTGCAAGTTTCCAATGTTTTCAATTTCTGAAAGAAACCAAAGCATGCAGTGAAAATAGAGAACCTTCGGAGAAAGACGTTATTTAAGAAAAAAGCAAGCTGATTTTTGAGGGGGTTTGGAGTGTTGTATGCTTACGTGTTTTCATTTCATCAAATGATGCTCTCAGAGTGCTGTGAGAGTAAATTGAAAACTGTTATGACATGCCAGACATTATAGACATTATTGCGTAACACATGATAATCAGTATTCTTGGCAAAAATAAATAAATAATCCCCCACCCAGATCACCTACCAAATCTCCGTCGAACCCCCCGCCTTTCGAGCTATTGAGACCAACTCTTTGCCATATTTTTCCTCGGCCGATGCTCTGCGTACATAACACATTTATCAGCGTCTCAGGGATTAGAAATTCAGACATGAATTACCTCAAAAAAGACAGCTCACCTCATTTTCAGGAGGTCCTCCACGTCCTTACACGTACGCCGACCCTCATTAAGTCTCTGAATAAGAGTTTCATAGCCAGCGTTGCTGATGAACTCATTCCCCTTCATGAAAGAAGCAGAAGATTCGTTACTACAGCTCAGTTCATTTGAATGAATATGTTTTTCCCCTCATCTATGCGTTTTAACTGCAGCTCACTTAGGGTGAAAGGCAAATTGTCAGTTGGAGGATTCTGAATGGAAACAGCTACGGTGGAATCAGTGTCAAACTTTCACATGCACCCTAACGTGATGAGATTTTACATATGCAAACTAGGAATAGAATGAAAATATAAGGAAACATAGACAAATGGAAAAGTTTGGCTGATGGTCTTGTCTGATCATTGAGCTCTTTGTGCTTCTATTTGGCGAATAAGGGAGTCAATACTAATCGGCAACCTAAAAACGCAGATCTAATGAACCTGGATGATAACATCAAAGTAGCAAAACCCCAAACTGATGTTATACGCAGGAAGATACAGTAACACTGTAAAACACAATTGTGCTTCTTGCGATAGGTGGTTTTATCATGGAAACAGAGCCACTGACAAAAGTAACACATTAAAATTTGTTTCAAGCATAGTAACAGAAAACGTATGAGTAGATATAAAGAAAAGACTAATCTGAAGTCAGCTTACAAAAAAAGTCAAATTTTGAAAAGAATATGGTTATAAAAAAACAAAAGACAAAAAAGTTAAAATGTGCTACTTTCAAATTTCCAGTAAAACAGTTGCAACAAGGGCTTTTTCTTCTTTTTTTTCCCTGTGACACTTCCTTCAGCTTTCAACTACACATACATAAAATGCAAAAGAGGAATCAGAATCATTAAACTGAACTCACCCAGAAGGAATCTTTAAATTGTAGGGCCATCTTTGGCAGTGCTAATGCCAGCTGAAGATCTCTGCTTTTGCTATCAGTCACAAACCCTCCAGGGGAGAAGCAGGCTGTAGCCCGATGCGAGTCAAATGCATCATGCCACACTCAGGAAACAAACTTGCAGCAGCTCTCACTCACTTAGTCATATCATTTAAATAAGGAAGAGCTAAAGCGGGTCAACATCCGCCGCAACCGAGATGACACGTGTGATGGCAGCAACTTCTCCTTGAACATGAAAGACAATAAGTTTTCTAAACTTCTCATAAATGCTCATAAATAGCACAGGAAATGCTATTTTTTTCTGAAATTTTGTTAAAAAAAATGTTTATCTGAGGTTTAAAACAGAACCAAGTCTTCCTGTTCCTCCAGAGCATACACAATAAGGCTTGCCCAACAACAGAAATGTCTTACTAAGTTTTGCAGTCTAGTAGAATACGTTGCAATCTGTTCTAATGGGGACATAATACGGATGCCAGCATAGGATTTTTTTCAGTGGCTCTATAAAACCATGTGGATGACATTTACCGGTGCATATCAGGTTTTACTTACAATATCATGCAAATGTTCATTTTTATTTCAGTAGTTTGATTCAAAACGTTCTTTATTAAACACAGTGATACCCGAAAGGCTTAAAGCATACTTTTGAATTAATTTTGATAATCGCTGATTCCACCTGATATTAGCGCAAAATTCAGGCTAACACAATATGACCTAAACAATAATGGGGAAGGCTGCTATCTTGAGTTGTACAGCAGACAGTCACTGACAACTTCCACAAGAAGCTTAAGCCGCAAAAGGTCATTGCTAATGAAGATGATCATGTGTCCAGCCATAATAATGGGACGTTGAGTGAAAGGAAAATTTGTTCTTAAGCAATTGTGTTCAAGACATTTGTCACAACTGTGGGATTCCTTGTGTTAAGTCATGGCTGAAGGGAGGAGCTTATAATCCAAGCTGCTTGAGGTCCAGTTTGACATTTCCACAAAGTGATGACTTTGCAAGCTTGGTCATCTGCTGGTGTTAGTTCACTCTATTTTCAAGTTTAATGTCATCTAGCACTTTATTCTCCTCGTTGCTGACAATCTATATATGGAGATGCTAATTTCATTGTGCAGCACGACTTGGCACCTGTCCTCATTAGCAAAAATACCAAATGATCATGGCATCACTGTGATTGACTGGTAAGCTCTCCTAATGTGAAAGCTAACAGAGAATCTACATTAATCCATCTCTTCTGAGATATGCTGCATTGAATGAATGTTTCATGCAAAAGGAGCCCTGAGCAAGTACTGAGTTTCTATAGCGTACATAATTTTTCATAAGCTGACATTTTTATATGAAATATTATTTTTTTGCTGATTTTATGTAATATTACACATTTCTTATTAAACAAAATTTTGTGGTTTCAATAGCTGTGAGTAATAAGCATTACAATTGAAACCAGTAAAAAAATATATATGACTTTTTCTGAACTGTAAACTTCTAAATTTGAAGGAAATTACAACCAAAAAAATGGTCTCTGCTAAGATTTCTGGCGTTTAGCAAATGGAAATAGTTTTGATAAATGTAACTAATCTAAGACAAAAGAATGTTGGTCTGACATAACTAAAAAAATGTTTCTGTCTTTTTATGTGGTGTACTTCAATATCTGGTTTCAACTACCTGTTTCATTTTAATTACCAAACTAAAACTTTTTGTTCATGTACCAATAACTGGAAATGTATTAGTATGACAGTTTCCATTTCACAATTTAAAGCAAGAAGGGAAAAGAATTCAAAGAAACAGAGAGAAGCCAACAATGCAGTTATAAATAATGGTTATAATTCATCATGTGACAACTGGAGGTGTCTGCCATAGTCTGTAACTTCACTGTTGATGAATATTTCTTGGTTTTGCAAAACTTCTGTCACTGAAAGCTGCCCATCTCCATCCTGGTCCATTTCTTTGATGAGATGAAGAGCCTGTTGATGACAATAAAGTAAAATTATCATGGCCTTAGAGTACAGAATAAGACCAACCCCCGCCACCGCCCTCATATGTTGACACATGCTCAATTTAGCTTGCTGCAGCTTTGCAACTTTAGAATTGTTACATCTTAGATTAAAGGGACATGACAAAGAGCAAATACACAGAATGCTCATGTTCCACTGGGTTGTTTCCTCACAATCATTGTTGCCTAGACGTTTTTGCTTTTGTTAAACTTCTCTGTATTTAAGGCCTAATATAAAGTTCAACCTCAACAAAGAGAAATGATAACCTGATAAGTGTAAGGGACACTAATGTTTTTCTTCCAGCTAATTTTGATAGAGGCGCTGAAGCTTACTTCCTCTCTTGCTGAACCGTAGCTATTAGGCGCAACCCAGCGCAGCTGTTCATCTCGATCCAGTTTGCCGTTCTGATCTTGGTCGTACAGATCTTTAAATCGTACTGATTCTTCAATCTCCCACTGTGTCGGGGACTCTCCTGATTTACAAAACGAAGAACAAACGTTTAAAACAACAAGCTGATTGCAGAGAGTTAATTGGGAAAAAAAAAAGAAAAAAGATAGCGTCGCCATACCTTCGTTGTGCACGTTTCCAATAAATTCCGTCAGGGTGATAAATCCGTCTTTATCTGCATCATATTCATTCAGTACATCTTCAACGGCAAAGTCCTGACCGAAAAACAAAAAACAAAACAAAAAGTCAATTTCAGTTGGTGCAAACCACACTGAACAAAGACATGCATTATCATATCAGATTTTGCAGGAATGAGAACTAAACTCAACTCACTGCCATGTAATCCACCTCAAATGCGTGAGTGAAGGCAAGAAACTCAGTCACGTTGAGGCCAGGTGTGCCATCCATGTCGGCAAAATAAAAGCGCCTCTTTTCCTTTAAGACAAGCTAACAGTGATATGAGAATATGTTACAGCATCAGTTAAAGAAGGATGCGGAGTAATCAGTGAGATTTTACTTTGCTTTAAAAAAAAAAAGGGCTCATACCCCTTGAACCTTCTCACATTTCATCATGTTACAAAAACAAACCGTGTATTTTACTGGGTTGTTATATGATAGATCAACACAAAGTAGCACATAGTTATAAAGTTAAAGTTTTTCTTTTTTTTTTTTTCCACAAATTGTGAGATGCTTTTGAAGTCAGCCCTTTTGACTCTGCTACCCCAAGAAAACAAAAATCAAATGTAAGCAATTAGCCAAGACATCCATGGTAACCGTAAGGGCTGCAGAGAATCACAGGTTAGGTGGAAAATCTGTTGAAAGGGGAACTATTACTGCTCAGGATGCATACTTCATCCTGAACACACCACACCCACCTTCAAACAGGGTGGAGGCAGCAATATGGTGCATTGATGTTTTCTTCACAAAGGGCAACAGAGCACGCAAGAATCGATGTGAGTCAAATAAAGCTGCACAATATATTGAATCATAAATTATTGTTGCAATAGCGTGTACGATAGCGCAGTTATAAATGACTGCTTTGACACGATTCATGTGCCATTATATTTCAATTATATATATAATACTCTGCATAAAGATAATATCTTTGGCCAGTTGGACTTAATTGTTTAGGTCAAATCATATTAATTTATTAAAATGTCACAGACCCAAACACAACTGAGAATTTGTGACAAATTTACAAATTGATGCTGACAGACTTCCCCCACCAAATCAGACTGAGTGGGAGCCATCTCTTAAAGAACAATGGCCCAAAGAATTGATCATCAGCTGCGCAAACCTGGTAGAGATATACCCACAAAAAAACTGGCAGGTGTAACTGGAGCAAATGTGGTTCAACATAACTATTGACTCAGCAGGCTTTACCACAAAGGCTTCCCCCATTTCTCAGATTTTTATATGTACCAACTTTTCACCAGGTGTCATTTACCTACAACATAACAACTGTGCTTCAATGTGTGTTGGTTTATAACACAAAATTCCAATAAAATGCAGTGAAAAGATTTCATGAATACTTTTCGGAAGACACTGTATAACACAAGCCTACTTGTCTAAGAGACTCTTGCTCTGGGTCCTCCAGTACAGTGTCATCATCAAAAGGGATGAGTTCCTCATGAGCAAGAGAGCTGTACTCCTCCCAGGTAACAACCCCGTCGATGTTAGTATCAAACTGAGTGAACCGCTCTCCTGCATCTTCTATAGCGTATTGTTTGTAGACATGCTGAATCCACAGGGTGATCTCCTCTAAGAATAAGACACACAACGTGACCAGATTAAAATGCATTTCAGTTTGTCTATTTTTGCCTTTTAGACCTTACTTAAAGTTACCTCCACTTAGTAGCTTGTCCCCGTTTGTGTCAATCTTCTCTACAACTGCCATCATCTTCTTTCTCTGCTCTGTTGGGCTGAGTTCTTTTATTTCCCTGGTGCTCTAAAAAAAAAAAGAAAAGACAAAGATAAGTGGAATGAAACATTAGCAAGGGATTAACAAATAAAACATGACCGAAATATAAAATAACCTCCTCTCCTAGCAGAGCAGCCATATCATGGTCAGGGTTGTGCTGTTCCCCGATGTAATGATCTTCATGGATATGGTCAGGTGAGCCTAACTGTCCAACACTAAATTGAAGGATCAGCAGAAAGAGGAATAACGTGTGTTCCATCTGTTAAGAAATAGATTGAAAAGTAAGTTAAGAGTAAATGTAAACATGACAAACAGAAATATCCGATGCAACTCTGCTATCTGGTGGTCTGCAGGTGGAAGTTCAAACAAAAACCTTGCCAAATCCAAACATAACTCATACGCTTAGTATACGAGATTAGTGAAGAAGATCAAATAAGCCTAGCAAAAAAGATTTTTTTTTTTTGGTCTGGCGGTCGATTTGCTAATAAGAATAGCGAAAACTGTGCAAATGAAAGAAACTTTAGAAGAAGAGAAAAAGCAAAGACAACGTTAATACAAATACTCTCAGTTAAAACAAGACGTCAATACCTTAACTGCGATTAAGCTAATTTATACAGTTGTTACAAGTTAAAAACGTTATTACCGTGAAAAGTACAAGTGTTTACCTTAGCAATGTTCAAAGTCGCGGAGTACGGGATGTCCGGTAAAGAACTTCAAATTAAAAGAGGCAGGGAAATAATTGTTTATTTTCTAATTTGATAAATCGGTTGAAAATTCTTTAGAAGTAAAACTGCAAATTTCATCGAGAATAAACGTGTATTTATTTTTTTTTAAATTCGGTTTTTTCTGCGTCAGCAAGTATAGGTTATGCTGTTATGATTTTCATTTTTGATGTTTATGTTTAGTTTTATTTCACGACTCCCAACTGAGATCTTTACCGCAAAAAACTGTAATCGTTTTACTTAATGCTTTTACTTTGAAAACAAATTAATGTTGTAAACTCAACCAACCGCCCGTGGATGTCCCGCCTGATCTCACTGGTTGCCATGGCAGACAATGCAAAGTCCCGCCCACCAAAAATATGTACCACCCTTTAACCTACGTTGTACTGTACGTGACTGGCTGTTGCTTGTGCCGTTGCCAGGTTACTATAATTTCATTGGAGAATTTTGGCGTCAGTCACAGAAACGAATTCAACGCACTTCCTGCTACCGCTCGAGTAGGTTGTACTTAGTGTCATGTATTTATCTGACATGTTTTTCCATCACCATTGACCAGAAGACAACTTTGCTTTCGAACGTTCATTACCGACAAACACTAAGGACTAAACTTGAGGCGGGTCGATGTCTAAAGACAACCGCCATGATGGGAGACGGCGTGGCGCTGGCCAGCATCGTCTCGGCCCGAGAGTTAGCCAAGGTGTTGACGGGAGGGAAAGGTCTGGGAGCAACAGCTCTGGCTCCTCGCACGGAGGAGGCAAAAGCAAAAGTACATCCACGCTTTCATCTAAGGTATGTATAAAGCAGCAGCTTTGCTCATATGGAAACATTAACGGCTAAAATGAACAGTTTCATTGCTGTACCGAGACATGCTAGGTTAGCTTACAAATCTGGAATGGGATTACTTACCTTTTAGTAGGTGTTACCTTCAAAAAAAGTGGTTCCCTTTTAACTTTTCCTTTCCAAACAGCAGCGCCAGTATTTTAACCAAATGTAGTTGTTTAATTATATAAAACTTGATCATACATATGGGAATGTAGCTGAAAATAATTATTGTCCTCGTAAAATAGAGACATGTGCATAAAACCAGTAACCCACTGGCTCATTTTCGTTTCTTGTACTGTTCTTGTGTAGTTATGTCTACTAAAGATGAAGGCTTATGTTGTTTCTATCTAACTAGTTTGATATTTTCAGAATAACTATGTTTCTTATGAATCTATTTCAATAACGTTATCAAGGATGACATTGGTAAAAGTAAAATATTTATTTATTTTGTCTTCTTTGATTAAACGCAGGTACATTAGAATAATACTTGGTGTATAAACACAAAACAAACGGCATATGTTGACAGTCTGCCCCATATTTTGCAAAACAGATAAACTAGCACTTTAGTACACATAGCACAAAAAAAGCAAAAACCCAGCATAAAATCACCATTTTGTTGTCTATTAAACATTTTTATATATATATATATGTATGTATGTGATTTATTTTAGCCTCACATATCACTAGGCAATAAAGCTACTTTTTTTTTTCCAACATTTCAACAACAAAAACGACAAAACCAAAAATCTTGTTCACAAGTCTTGTGGATCCTATGTTACTAAAAAACATTATGTTGTCTTTTGTTCAGCTAAAACAGATACTTCTTCATGTATGCAGTGCACTCAGATTTTATAACATTGTCACATGGGAATGTTACACAGTCTGATGATGATGATATAGGTTTTACAGCTCGTCATCAAAGACACCAATTCAGTTACACATCAGATTTTTATGAGCATAATTTCCAACTTAGGACATCATCGTCTTAAAGCCATGTGGGGCTTAACTTTGCTGCATCTTTTCTGATCAGTGAGATACTTTTAAAGTCTACTGCTAATTAAGATACCTTGTGAGCACATAGGTTTGTCTCTTTGACCAAACTACTAGCTTTGCCTTCACACAGGCATAAATATATATATGTATGTGTGTGTGTATATATATATATATATATATATATATATATATATATATATATATATAGTATGTTTGTATGTAGTTTTTTTTTACAATTTAAAATCTGTGAAGAAAGTGTCTTGCACTTCCAAGGAGCCCCTTGGACTACATAAAATCCTGTTAAATCAATTGGCAACCAAAGTCTGTTTTAATCCATGTATAATTTAATTATTTTTGCAAAATAAATTCATCTACATTGCATATTGTTTTCTACATGTTTAATAAGAAAAAGTACTAGTCAGACAAGATGAAATTAAAATTTCTGGCTTAAATGCAAAACTCTATTTACGTAGGAATATTAACACTGTACTTCACTCCGAACACGCCAACCCTTATTGTGAAATATGGTGGTGGCAGCATCATGCTGTGGGGATGCATTTCTTCAGCAGGCTCAATAAAGCAGGTTAGAGTTTGATGGACATTTGGTTGGAGGTAAAAACAGTCCAACCCTGAAAGAAAACCTGTTGGAGGCTGCAAAAGACTTCAAGGTAGAGCGGCCACACACCCCTCCAGCAGATGAGACTGAGCTTACAGACAGACCTACAGTGGAATAGTTTAAATGCACCATGCTCTTATGTTTTGGTCCAGTCAAAGACCAGAGCTAAATCCAATTGGAAACCTTGGGAGGAGTTACTTCACAGGCACTTTATCCAGTCTTCCAGATGTTAAGCTTTTTTGGAAAGATAAGTGGGCAAAAATTTCAGTTTGTAGATGTCTAAAGCTTTAAAGACCGACACCAAATTATTCTCAACAAAATGTGCTTCTACAAAGGATTAAGTGGGGAGATTGAATACAAGTGTACTGCACCCATTTTTCATATAAAACGAAAGGGAAACGCACATCTTTTTCCATCCTTTTTAACTTTTCTGATGTTTTGCACTTTGGAGTCATCACACCCAAAAGATGCAGAGCATCCCTCTGTTAGCTCACCCAAACAGAGCCCTGTTAGTGTCACCCTGCAATTGTGCTCTTATCCCTCTGTCAGCTCAGTATAGAGGGGCAGAGGGGGCAGGCTCGCTGCGTGCACATGATTGCGCAGCGCTGTGGCAGAAGGAGAGTGAGAGACGTGAAGCAGAGATAGCGGGGGATCTGATGCAGAGCTGGGAGCGAAGACGAGGGGAGCTGTAAACATAGGAAGCTGCATACAGTAGCTTGTAGAGGAGACTGGCAGGCGGCAAGTCAGGCCTGAGAAGTGGCTGCTAACTCAGCAGAGTGCCGAGGGCTCAGGCTAGATTACTGAAAGAGAGCTCTGGACAGAATAGTGGAAGGGAAAGGAAGGACTGATGGGCCATTCTCCGCTTGTCTCTCTCAGTTGCCTTTGAGAGAGGAGTTGGCACAGCTGGGCAAGTTGCTATAGCAGAGTGGACTACACAGTGGGCGTCTATTTTAGTCCTGCTGTCAGACAACGATGTCACCTTGGACAAATGGCAGTGCCGGTTAGAAGGAACAGGTTGCATGGATTGGGCTACCAAGTATGTCAGGAGTGGATAAAGACGAGGAACCCGCTCACAGACTCTTCTTCTACTCTGTATGTATGATCTAATGTTTTTATTCCCATGTTTTGCTAATGAGTCAGCGCTCCCTTTCTGTTCATGCTTATGTCTGTTTGTGGGTCTTGCCAAGAGGGAAACCTGACACTTGCCCCTTACTCAGCACTGTCTTGAAATTAAACAGGCGGTGTAGTGTATGGCAATGGACTCCCTGGCCAAGTAAGATAACAGTAGTTAGACACTAAAGTGTTTATCTGCTCTGCAGGCCAGGTGACAGCTTGCATACAGCTTATTAAGTACTCATTAAGTGGCTCACAACAATGTTGTTGGAAGGCTTTTTGTTTACCTCGGCTATTGCACAGGTGTTTAAGAATGCTGTACCTACTCGCAACTCCTAAAGAGACTTTCATCTACTGGTGGTCCAGGTTTGAGCATAAACCTGTGCTCCCTACATGGCAGCTTTTCCATGTTTTACTGTGCAGTTCTTTGATGTTCTTTTATGCCTTTGTAGTGTCTTTCTAGTTACCAGAATAAAGCCCAGGCCACGCCACTTGACAAGTAAAGAACTTTGCTCACCAAAAGTAGGTCAGCTGGCCATCTCCCTTAGGGATGTTAAATACTATCAGACAATTGCACGCATGCTGTTTCTGCATGTGTATCGCCTAATGAGTCATGTTGATATGTATTCTGGTAGGATTAAATGAAGTGCCATGTTGCATTACATCGTGCCAAATTAATGCTTGTTTTCTCACATCTACAGATATAACTGAGCATATCTTTTTTTTTTTTTTACATAAACCAGAAGAAGAATTGTTTTCTTCTGTGTTGCAGCAGTCTATTTGAGAGGCAGCCAAGACACAGTTTGTTCCATGACTCATGTAGTTAAGTGGAGAACAGCTTCTCATTTTAACTAGGCTTATTTCAGGTGGTGGTTATAGCTCAACTATAAAATGGCATGAAAATGAATTCCTTTGATTTTGACTTCACACAAGTATAGATTCAATAATTTAGAGGAAGTGCAGGAGTGGTGCCGGCGTTTCTGTGAGGAGGATAAACACAAGAAGGAAAGATCCAAATTGAAAGGCCTTGCGCTGTTTCTTCGTTATCCCCCTCCCTAAAAGCAGATTGTCATATAAACAAGTTTTATTTTTATGACATATCTCTATGTCATGGTGATTTTGGGAGTTGCTGATCCAATGTTTTATCACAGACTCTATTGATGTGTTTGTGATAAAGGGTGCAAAATGTGACAGAATGTTTTGTTTTGTTTTTTATTTTAGTTCATAGGATTTCTTCACTCGAGGTTGCAGTCAGGTTCACTGATGCATATTCAGTGTGTAGGTCAACCATGATGCTCGCTGAGCACAGAGTGTGTTTAAAGCCTCTGCCTCTAGCTGTTTCTCGTCATGGTCTGTGCCATTAAACCTCACCCCTCTGCTTATTATGTTACAATGTTGTGCCTTCAGTTCTGGTTCAAACAGTAGCAAGCACGGGTCAATGATTAGAACAATATTTTCTAATATACTTTTATTTGAAAATACTAAAAAATGCATCAATTTCACAGTAACTTTTTACATCATTAACCCTGCCCCCCAACTGATGCGTGTTAGGATTAAAAGTAATAAGGTACTTGTGTAAGATTGTGTAACTTAGTGTGCATCAATGTTTGAATAACTGAAGACATTCTGCTGCTGTGTATATTTCAACTGTTGTTCAAAATATGTGTGCAAGATGTCTTAAAATGGAGGTAACCATAGCAACACTAGTCATTTCAGTATGTGCTGTAGGCCAACACTGGAGTTTGAAGTTGTTTAATGGTTTACCAGTCTTTATTCTCAATTTTTTGTTTTTAATTTTGTAGAAATGTAGCAATTTGGACCATTTGTCCAATTTTTAAAATAACCTAAATACAGTTTTTTCTATTTATCAACCATAATCTCCTCTAAAACACCGCGCCCCTCCTGTTTTGGAGACCATTTACATGCCCATGATTAAATTTTTTATTGTTGTGTGTTATGATCGAGTATACGTTTCGAGATCTTGTGAGAAACTACAACAACCCCAGACATAAAAGTTTTGTGAGATCTTGAGTTACTTGTGTGTGATCCTGTAAAACATCTTCTTCTTAAAAAGAATGTGTAGCTCAAGTGAAATATGTATATTTTACCAACAACAAAATTGTTGAAATTGGCGACATTTTAGCAACACAATGCATTTATGTGGAAAACTAATTGACCAGGGGAAAATTTAATTTTAAGTTCTCCTCTCTGTCCTGCAGGCCTCCTTTCAGCGTTCCAACAGCCACGACAAAGTGCGAAAAATAGTTGCAGAAGAGGGTCGCGCTGCTCGGAATCTGATTGCCTGGAGTGTCCCTTTGGAGAACAAAGAGGAGGAAGGTTGGTAACTGCATGCAAAACAAAATTTTCACCAATAAAATTATTATTGTGCGGGGGGTGTCACTAATTGGGTTATTTGTGTTTAGGTATTCTTTAGTGAATGCCAAATGTTTAGTTATTTATTTGGAGTGTCCTGCTGATTTTACATGGAGCTCATGTTGGATGGATGCGGTGTATGTTTGGGATTTTTCAAACCGTTTACTGGGCAGCTGAAATGAAAGCCAAGACATAGGTTGTTTTTTTTTTCATCTGCAGACTTGGAGTCAGGATTTCCGAGAAGTTGTCAGAGAAAATCCCCGGTATTACTTTTATTAGTGAGGAGGGAAGGATGAGATGATGCAGCTCTAAGAACATCATTGATGTTTTTAGAGTTTACACTACACCTGTATTTGCAGATTTGCAGTCCAATCTTCTTAGAAGAGAGCAGATTGGGAGTTGGTTTACTACCAAAACTTGAAAAGATGGAACTGCAACTCATTAAGTAATTACTGAGTTAATACATACACTCTCCAGTATGTGTGTGTGATTTCCTCTGATTGAATGCATCATGAGGTCACTTATGAGAGTTGATCTTTGGTGACAGAACAGCATAATAATTCCTTTTAATTATTTGTTTGTTTTTTTGTGTTGTACATTAAAAGCGCCTGGCTGCAAAAGGTCTTTGGCACTTTACTCTGTTTATATATGCTAACATGCTGCTTGTTGTAATGCTCTGAAGTTTATTTGTTCGCTGTGGACATTCATCAATTTATCCCACTTTCCAGATTGATATGTGTATTGACGTAAACTAGTTAAAGCTACACTATATATTAAATTGCAGTGGTCATTAAAGTTTTGATTAGTGCAATACAGTAATCCAAAAGGACTGCCTACATGAAATATGAGGTGGGATATTATATTTAATGTGATGTTTATTCACACTTTGCATGTCAGGAAAACATTTGCCGAGTTGAAAGGCCTTTTACTACCAAGGCCAACGTCTGATTTGTGTCTTTGTGGCTGGGTGGCTAAAGCTTATGGAGCGTGGCATGAAAACTGTGATTTGAGCCAGAATTTCCTACAGCTGCAAATTCACAGCAATATAACTTCCATAAACAGAGAGCACTAATTAAGCCATGGGAATTACGGTAAAATGATTCATTTTAAAATTACTGTATTGAGAGATTTTAGTTTTATTTTCAGCCTCTCAACATTAAAATGATTGTAGGAAAAGATGACAATATTTTTCCTCACCGTTTTAGAAAATAAAGTGAATTCAACTGCACATCCATGCATAAATATTTTGCCTGCATTAAATAACTTACAGTTAAGTGCTATGTTGTGTCCTTTCTTAACCCTTTGCTCATATTTTAGAGTTTTAATTATTTTTTCAGATTTCTCTTAGCGTTTTTTTTTTCACAATCTCTCCAAATAAATGACTTACTTATAAATCAAAGTTACAAGGTGTATGTAAAAAGAATTTTAAAAAGACGTTTAATCATATTTTCAAGACTTGAATAATACGGTCAGGATTTGGGAATACCTGTGAGACTTCTGGACTTTAGTCCATCTGACACAGAAAGATCCACTCAGAATTTTCTGACATCCTTCCAATGCCTTAAGTGTGTTCACAGAAAGAATTGATTTACCACCAGTTATTAAATTCTACTTTAATATATTATATGTACTTTGGATCTGACGTTTGTCTCTGTTTGGTTAGTTTTTCTGTTACATTTTAGTTGATGTCAACATTTTATTTTATTTTGTGTTGCTGAGGGAAAAACTTACTGAGGTGTCTGGTTGATTTTATCGTTTAAAAATATGACCTTAACATTTCTGGATTAGTTGGATGGCTGCAAAATGTATTCTTGGCCCTTTTGTTTAGATTTGCATTCATAAATTTTCTTTTGTTCTTAATTATGAGAATCACATTTTTGAAGCAATGGTGACCATATTCATGTTTTGATCATCGTCGATTTGTGACAGTTTCACTGGATTAATGCAAACATGTTGACGGTTAACATATATTTTTTTAGAAAGTAAATGCAAGGCTCATTTATTTGTCTACCTTCATCCTTTAAAGCAAAATCCAAAGGCTGTGCCAGCAACTGTTCAAAGTCTCAAAGGGTCAACGCTGGACAACAGAAGAATAAAAAACAGGTTAGAATATCATCTTGTTCCAGTAGAGGGCCCTATTCACCAACATAATTTGTCATTTTCTTTTACATCAGATCAACTCCCTGGTTTACAACGTATGAGTAAATCTATGCATTTGTATTGATTGTTGTCGAACATGCATTAGTCATCTCAGTCTTTATCAAAAAGGATTTAGCATTTACATAATCTAAGGTAAAAAACCCCCAAAAGGTTAATGCCACAAGGGTTTGTGTTTCCATTATATTCTGTTTGTCCACAGAATGCTGGTGTGGAAAGTAAGAGCACATCTGGAACCGTATTGGACAAGGGTACTGACAAGAGCCCCACCAAAGCCAGACAGCCCCGCAAAGTGGACCTGCGTGCTCGATACTGGGCATTCCTCTTCGACAACCTGCGCCGGGCAGTGGATGAGATTTACGTCACATGTGAATCTGATCAAAGTGTCTTAGAATGCAAGGTTAGTCTCATTCATTCATTCATTCATTCATTCATTCATTCATTCATTCATTCATTCATTCATTCATTCATTCATTCATCATAATCTGGGCTTTCCCAAATTGTTTAAAGCCATAGTGTAATCTTGTTGTACATTGCCTTCTGAAATTGAAGAAATAAAAAAAAAATCTTTCTCTTTCACATGTGGCACTTAGAAAATATAAAAGGTGACCTTAACAGACAGAAAATGGGAATGATTTAGTCTGATTGTGTGTCAGTTAGCAAAAAGTGTTTATGTATCTTTTACTACAATATATGCAATGTTTTTGGTTTCTAGTGGTTAGTTTAATTGTTTATTTTTGTCTTAATAAAAAAAGTGTGCTAGTTAGAAATTAAAGTTCTGATGCAAAGATCATTTGGTCACAACATTTCTTTTTTAAATTTTACATTTGTATTGATACCTGCTTATGGCACAGGGACTCTGACGTTTTTTTAAAATGGTTACTGCACATTCATATTATGTGCTGCAACCATGTAATATATAGTATTTTTAGTGTTTTTATTTTGAACTGCATCATCTGAAACAGAAATTGGCTGATTTAGTTCCACAAAAATGCAGATAAAATGAACAACTTTAACTAAGTCTTTTTCTTTTTTTTGATGGTGTTTGGATGGTTTTCATGGACCCCTGTGCTGTTAGTTTTTCCTCCAGGACACTCTGACATGACAGTACATGTCCACCATGCTGCATTATGCTGAACGTGATTCTGATGACGGCCAACGGTCTGTCCCAAATCCCGGTTGCCCACCGTGGGCTTAACTCTGTGTCAGTGTCCCAGCACAGTTCCCGGTGGTGCGATAAGCTTGCTGTCTATTGTCATGTGTCAGAAGTCAAGCTGCTGGGTGTGTGTCCTGTTTTTTTTTTTTTTTTTGTTTTGTTTTTGTCCATACCCCACTCTCTCACTCACTACTCTCTAATGCTGGCTAATGGGCATGAAGCGTTGTTGCTGGTCATAATCCCCTATCCCACCCAGCTTGGGCTTAATGGACACTGATAAATGATGGAGTCAACTGGAGAGGAAGCAGAGTGCTTTGATTACCCTCAGCGACAATCCCCTGGTGGAGCGGCGGGCTGTCTGTGTTGTATGCACTTACAAAAACAGCTCACCATTTTCCACCTAAAACTCTATGAACATCATCATCATCGAAGGGAAGTGATGCCTAATTATCCGCTAAGGCAGTGTTACTGTAATAGATGACATAATTTAATGTAAGCACTCTCTGCTGACCTAATAGAAATTGCTTTCTGTGTCAAATGAAAATTGTTTTCTGAGCAGTCGAGATGATATGTTTTTCTTAATAATAGCCACACTTCTTAACCAAGAGCAGAATGGAGACTCTGACTATCTAACCGGATAAATGGTCACCAGTTGTTTCTTTTAAATGTATTATGTTTTTAAGTAGTTTCTGTTTATAGACCACTTTGATTGCTTCCCACCTGATATTTGACTTATGAAGAGGATAAGCAGTTGCTTCCGCATGTTATCATTCATTACCAAATGAACACCGTAGCAGTAGATGAGGACTGTGATGGTTGACCAGTGCTAATCAGCAGGCACACTGCTATACACATCTTTCACCGGATTGACTTGTCTATTAACTAAAAGGACCATGAAGCTTTACTCTCAATTACCACTCCCTTCATGCTACACATCAGTCAGTTGTGTCTGTTTCATTGCAGCTCTGGGAAACAGCTTCTCACAGGCCACCACTTCTGCAAAACCAATGCTGCAGTTCAGTCCAAGTGCAAATAAGCATTTGTTGTAAAGGATGTAAAGGATTGGCATGCTGCTCTGTTCTTAGAGCTTTCCTGTGAAGTGTTTGTCTTTACATAGCTCTTGTTATCAATATGACCTTTCTATGGCTGTGCCTGTTATTGATCAACCAAATGGAGTCTCCTTACTATATGATGGCTTACATCTTTTTAAGTAATTATTTGAAACAGATTTTTATAATTGTGCAATTTCATAAAGTAGAGTTAAGGTGAAGCTAGATTTACTGGCTTTACAGAAATTTAAAGGCTTTCTGTAAGGTCTCAACAGTCATCAAAAGTCTTGTATTTAATGGTTATATTTTTTTCATTTAAAATTTCTGTTAAATATGGCAAGATTTTTAAAATCATGTCTTCAGATTCAAACATATGACGAAATTAAATGATAAAAGATTAGAACATGATTTTATTTATTTTTTATTTTTTATTTTTATCAAAGCTCATACATTTTGCTGTCGTTTATAAGGTAGATTTGCTGTTCAATGCTCATGAGTTAGTTTCTCCCTTTTAAGGTAGCTGCATATGCTAGCTTTTTGGAGGCCAGGGAGCCCTTCAGGTGGAAATAGCTATTGTTTATATTTTTTAAACTAAAAATGATCAATCAAATTAAATGTGGCAAAACGGTCTGAGACGGATTGTACTTAAAGTGTTATATTGCAGCATATGTATTACATGTATGTAATCCAATGTTATTTTGTGTAAATTCTTAGGTGTATAGCTTCTGCAAGGATTATGTTTTTGCCCAGAAGAAAATGTCACAGGGTTGTTGTTTTTGTTTTTTTTAACTTTTCAACAAAAAACCTTGTTTATGTTTTGTTTTAACAGCTTTCATAGCTTTCAAAGTTAATCAGTATTGGCAGATCAGATACTGACAAATCATGAAATGTTTTCCTTTTCAGTAAATCCTTCAAAACTAAACTGTACTGCCCTTTTTTGTGCATTTCCCCATATTTAGTCAGTAAACATTACTTTGAAGCCTTTCAGAATTTACTAGTTTTTAATTCTCTTGTTACTATTTCGTGCATCTGAGTAATATCAACCTTTGTCCTTGATGTTTAATATTTTTTAGGAGGTGTTAATGATGTTGGACAACTATGTTCGGGATTTCAAAGCACTCATAGACTGGATTCAGCTTCAGGAAAAATTGGAGAAAACAGACGCCCAGAATAGGTGAGTATTTTTTGTTTGTATTTTTTATTAATTTTATTTACCGTTGATTTCTGTCCTTATTTATTTCCGAGTCTCACTCAATCCTTCTGCTAAGCTGTTCTTAGCAATGAGACTGGAAGTGCAGGTGTCTGCTCCGTGGCTTTGAGTCACAAACAGAAAAGATCAATAGTCCACTTGGCTTTAATTCAAAGGGATCCATGAGTTTATTGGCTTCTCTTTAACACAGTGACCGCTGCAGTCATAAATTGACTAAGAAATTAAATTCCAAGTGCCACCTCCCTATTTGTCCATATAAAGTGTACTGTTAATCAATAGGGCAATCTCAAACTTTTGCATGTTTTTGGCAATTATTAGCTATTCAGCTTTTATACAAATAATGTGAGGCAGGTCTGTGCATATAGATTAACAATGAATCAGGAAATTTGAAATAAAGCATCTTGCCAAAATTGTGCAGACCGACTTCTTTAGCGTGGGAGGTGCGCAAGATGTCCCCTGGACGCCATGTAATGCCAAGTCCCACTACAGACAGAATAGTGCCACCTTCAGGCACACGTCGCACCCTAAACTTTGGGTAAGCATACTGTTTTCTTTGTGTTTCTTTTTTTTTTTTTAGATTGCACTGTGAATTTGATGATATTCGAAAGAGCAGACAGTGTGTAGCAAATAGGCCAATGATTATTGAGGTATTGGTTTAATGCAATTTGTTGAGGCTCTCACTCTTCACTCACAGAATTAGTGAAAAGGTGTAGAGGAAAGCGTCGGTTAAAGACTGCTGAAGCATTGGTTCAATATGTGCACTGCTTTGTAATCTGATGCTGCAGGAAATGGATATTGATCATGACGGAGCCCTGTTGTATAATCCAGTTCTATGCTAGCTCACACTGGAGCCTACAGGGTACACGGACAATTGTTTGTAGTTTGAAGCGTTTTCTATGGTCTTACCAATAAAAGCTTTGTTTTTAAGTTAATTTTACCTCTATGTTGACATTTGGTTGACCTCATACATTGCTTTTTTTTTAATATTTTTTTTTTACATTTTTATATATGTGGGTCTCTGATCTTCAGCAGTGGTCCTCCACCAGCTCTGGCCGCCGCTCGGCTCTCCCACACAGGTCCCAGCTGGGCGGACAGAGTAAAGTGCACTCAGGCCACCCACAGCACCAGTCAACCAACCACATTCCCAGCAGAGAAACCCAGTAAGAAACAACTCAAAAGCCAACTCCACCTTACTGTAAAAGAAACAGTATTTATTAAATTTCTCTCTTCCCCCCTCCCCCAAGGTAAAAAAGATGCAGAAGGCTGGGAAACTGTGCAGCGGGGACGGACTGCCAAACCCCGGTCTGCTTCCATGGTTGCCAAGGTCAGCCCTGTCTTGGCTCGTGTCCCCGCTAAGCAGGACAGCGGCAAGTGTAATCGGTCACATCTACCACCACAGGAACAGCCACAGCGCCGTCCTGAGTGTCCCTCGGACAAGGACGTGACCCAAACTGACTCCAGGCAGCAAGTTACTGAGGAGCTTGTCCCAGTGGAGGAGGTTGAACATCCACAAAATGGACACATAATGGAGGTACTAATGTTGAGTACCGCATGACATCTCTCTGCTAGAGCAGTCCCTGGATATCAATTATTCACATGGAGCAGTGTAACATTAGCTCATTTTATCAGCCGCATTTGTTTTTGTTTTGGGCTCTGAGATATTAATAGGCAGAGCGTCCAGACGGACCTGTCAGCTTTGAAGCGATTGATTGTACATTTTAGAAGCAGAAAGACTTGTTTTCATTCTCATGAATAAAAGCTGACAACAACTCAAACACACTTGGTAAGGGTGTGTTATAACCTTTGGTTGTTGTAAAACTACAAATCTGTATAATAGTCTACCAGCTCAGTTTGACTTGGATGACTAGAGCATGATTAGTAGACATGGGCTGGGAGGAGATTGTTACCATATGTTAACCTTAAGTTAAAAATGCTACAGTATAGTGATTTATATTTATTAATGCAATATATGAGAAGAAAAATCAATAACATGATCTAATTGCTTTCATTTAAACCTAAAAGCAACAATTACTCCTAGCATTCAGAATTTTTAACATTGATTTTGACAATTATGACAATGTATTCATTATTTTGATACATAGACTTATCACTTAAATAAACTTTATTTGCAGGACATTTTTCATGCAGATGTATTTAGCACAAAGTGCAGTACAGAGCTTAAAAACAGATGAACCGTTCAGTATAAACTCTCCAAACTAGGAAAAAGGTTTATCAATTAAAGGATGATGAACTGAGAAACTGAAATCATCTAGTGAGGAAACAATAAATAAATAAATATAAAAACTAGCAAAGACTAAATGCTATAAAAACCTAAACTCTAATAAAATTGCAAGCATTTTATTAGGGTTTCCACATTAAAAAGTATTGAATAACCACAAAACCTTTCTAATATTGCTTAATGAAACAAATAATATTGCAAAACACAAGTGATAATTGACTGACTAAAAACTGAAGGACATTTGTTTGAACAGGTAAAGGTCGTAATAAAAGACAATTTCATAGCTGTTACTGGGTTTTTTTAATTAAAGATCTAGTTAATATAACAATTAGTTCTACATATTATAGAAGTGAGTACATTGCGTTGGACTGAGAGAGACAATGGTTTTGTTAAGTTGTTAATGTGGTTTGTGTAAGTTTATTTAGAATCTGGTACGATGCAGAGGTTTTCGACCTGGGCAGTTGAAATGTGTTTTTTGAGAGGCTTTTTTATTGAATTGCACAGTATTAGCTGGTTAGTCAGGTTATCTTCCCAGTTAATGCCTGCAGTCGACATGCCACTCGTAGATCGTATATCAGTTTTAAAAACCATTGCCTTTATAAAAACGATGAGGAGTGCTCCTTCAGCTTCTACTGAAGGAACACTGTATTCCTGTATTTATTATTTTTGATACATAGACTCATCATTTAAATAAACTTTATTTGCAGGACATTTTTCATGCAGATGTATTTAACACAAAGTGCTTTTGCTTTTTCTTTTTTTAAAAATGGCTGAAAATATTTCCAAATAACTGAAATATTTTTTTTTTTAGTGTCAGCAAATGAAGCTTTTTTTGGTCAACTATAGAAAAATCCGATCAAATCAGCACTTTGCCAAAGTTGCTTCAAACTCAAGAAACATTGTGACGTAATGTTTAACAACATTATAGAACCTCAGGATATCTTCACAGTAATGACTGGCCCATGTCTAAAAGCATGTTAGTTCAGCCTCCCTGCATGGTTTTGCTTTCTTGTATGTGGTTGATTACAATTTATTTGTTTTAGTTTTACATCATCATAATGAACTGGATGAAAAAAAATGCATGTCTTTAATTCAGTTTGCGTGTGTTTGTGTGACTGTTGGTGCAGCCCCCAGCAGAGCCTATGCAACACTCAGAGCACTGTGTCGACGCACCCTGTGAAGACGTGCCTCCCCCCGTAGCATCACTTGTCCCATTCCAGGCCTCAGAGTGCCCCCAGTCCAAAGCCCCAGTCCCACCAACAGACTCTTTTACTATGTCAATCCCAGTCTGTGCTCAGACCATTACAGCATCCGTCGACCTGCACCAGACGAATGGGCTCAGTAGTATGTTGGCCTCTGGGGACGCTGGAGCTGAGGGGGGCGCGTCACAGGGCATGACAACATCTGCTCCAGGACGGGCCGAGGCTCCCATGGCAGCGGTGAAACTGGAGAGTGTGCTGGACCCCACAGAGCTTTCTACTGTGAGTGATGAGAGATGGAGGAGCAGAGGGAGGGGATGGCTGAGAGGGCAGAGATCCCCTAGGGTTCTTTATCGCCTAAACAAAGTCGGTCTCAAGAAACCTTCTGACCAAAATGTGCAGACAGGACCCCGTAGCTCTGTTTAGTGTTGGGATAGCAGCATTCATTGGTAAAAATAGCTGTGACTAGATGGCTTATGTATTATAGAAAGCATTTCAAGACTGTTGGCTAAAATGAATCTCTCAACTTCAAGTAAATGTTTGCATGTTTTTTTTGGTACATGAGATTCCGCTCCAAATTGTATGCAATTATAATGCAATTGGTGTTAAAAGACAAGTGTAGTGTCTTTTAGGTCATCGTGAGACTAATTTATTTAATATAAAATTAAAAAATCCCAAACCGGCCCTAAGAAACTCCAGAATAAATTATGCTTTTTTCCACTTAAGATGGTTTGAAACTTTTGCTTCCCTAGAGTTGTGTTATCTATGTTTTTTTAACACTCCAATCCTTAAATTAAGATTTAAGTTGCCTCCTTCCACCATCTCTTCACCCTCACTGTTAATGTGCCCTGCATGACTTTTGGATGCTTCCCCACTTGTAATAGTTGTGGTGGTTGTGTGGTATAAACTGTGATTGGATTGAAGTGGTATTTGGATTCTTGATGCACGCTCATAAAAGTCATAGCAGAACCTTTAACTGATTTTAAAAAATCCTTTACCTGGTATAATAAGAAGAGTTAAATCACTTTCAGTGTATTATCCTTATACTGTTGCATGTTTAGTCCTCAAAGATACTTGGAATGAAACGAAACATGAAACCAATCATACGCATTAATCTATAGAAGAGTTTATATATATATTTTTAAAGGTTTTATTTATTCCCAGATATCTTTTTTATTTTTTGTGTGTAAGTGAAATATTTTTTGTAGTCTATTTACCCAGCATTAAGACTTTAAGTTTGAACCATGTAACATTTTTAAACTGGTTAATCTTTTTGTCTAATTGAACTGGTGGATGTGCGCAGCCTCAGTCGATGGCCGAGGTCCTGGCTAAGAAAGAGGAGCTGGCGGACCGGCTGGAGAAGGCCAATGAGGAGGCCATAGCCAGCGCTATCGCTGAGGAAGAGCAGCTGACCAGAGAGATTCAGGCAGAGAATAACGACCTGGAGACTGACAATGAAAGTGATTTTACTGTAAGATTACTCATGTTTTATTTGTTTAACTTCACCATCTTTGGTCAATGTCTGAGGTCTTTTGTAAATTAATTGATTAAATACAACTTTCCACCAAAGGCTAGCAGTTGTGGGGTTTATGGAGGCAACATCGATTGGAGCGATATGTTGGCTGAATTTGATGGTATGGAATGTAACGTCTAAATGACATTATTTTTTTTTTATTTTATCCAAGAGTGACAGTGGTCAGTATATTTGACTTGGTTTCCCTTTTTGTAGCTCGAGAATCTTGGCGTCAGAGTACCTCTTGGGGGGATATGGTAGAGGAAGAGCCGGCCCGCCCTCCTGGACATGGAATCCATATGCATGAGAAATTGTCCTCTCCATCACGCAAAAGGTAAAATATTTTTCTTTTACGCAGATTTTCCTCTGTTTGGTCTAATAAAGTGTTTTCCCGCAATCTTGTTTTGTTCTGCCCTTCTGTTTCAAACAGAACTGATCAGATGTAACTACTTAATGTTTGAGAAGCAATTTGGCTGTTCAAATTCCTGTCTGAATGGTCAATTTGTATTAGGTTCAAATGAGTGGAATTCTGTACCAGAACGTGTCATTATCATGTTTATTTGTACATTTTTACTCCTGTTAAAAGATGAAGTTTCATTGCCCTCAGTTTTTCAGAAAAGTATTGACCAAAGTAATCAGAAAGCAGGTCAAGCCATCAGTTTAATTTTCAAGCATTCTCCTTACAAAGGTGAAGATGGAGGTGAACCTCCTTACATAGGTTATCTACAGTCAATACTTTCTGCAGTGACTGTAGATAACATAAAGGGCGATTAAGTGATTTTTTTAAAGAGTAATTGGTGCAATATTTAAGGTCTAGTTTCATTGGTTCTGTAGCTGTCGTGCTCATATGGAGTAATTTTTTTGATATGTCAAACTTCCCTTTCCCCTCCAGTACTTGACATCATGATCATAAATAACTTTTTTTTAATCCCTTATCATTTTTGCAACCTCCCACCATTTTAAGGCAGGTTACCGAATGATTTATTTCCATAATTTTTTTTTACAGAACAATTGCAGAGTCAAAGAAGAAACACGAGGAGAAACAACTGAAGGCACAGCAGCTGAGGGACAAACTCCGTGAGGAAAAGACGCTCAAGTTGCAGAAGCTCATGGAGAGAGTAAGTCAGCTGGCCTGATGGCTTGGTTACTAAAGAAACTTTATTCAGGCTGTGCTCACACTGGCTCACAACGAGCATGTCTTTCAACACACTGCCTCCTAGAATCACTAAATATTAAAATTCTCTCCTGTCACATATAGGCCAGCTGGCCGCAGCCAGACATGAGATCTCTTGCCAAAATCTACAGCCTTTCATGAAGTTTGTTTTCATTCTCCAAGCCATAGCAAAATGAAAAAGTCGTAGAATAAATCGGGTTAACCACATAAATTCATAAAGTGGTGTTTATTCTTATTAATCCCCACAAGGACACCCAAGTCAAGGCAGTAAATGAGGGCAGAGGGGATATCGCTGTTTAGTCTTTATGAATCTATTATGCATTCCTCTAGTCTCACCTCACCAACTGATCACTCTTCACTTTCTGCAGGAGAAGGATGTGCGAAAATGGAAAGAGCAGTTGTTGGACCAGCGTCGGAAGATGATGGAAGAAAAACTTTTGCACGCCGAGTTGAAGAGAGAGCTGCAACTCCAGGCCATTGTGAAAAAAGCTCAGGAAGAAGAGGCCAAGGTAGAGAAGGGAATTCCTGAAAAATTCTAACAATGTGTCCTTTCCAAAATTTAAGTTTGAATCCACATCACTTTGTTTATGTTGTGTGCTCTTACCATTTTCTGTTTGCAACATCAGGTGAATGAAATAGCTTTCATCAACACTCTGGAAGCCCAGAATAAGAGGCACGACGCCCTGGCCAAGTTAAATGAGTATGAACAACGCCTTAATGAGCTGCAGGAAGAGAGGCAGAGAAGACAGGAAGAGAAGCAGGCTAGAGATGAGGCAGTTCAGGTTGGGTTTTTATTTATTTCACGTTTGGTCTGTTTATATTTTTAATTTGCCAATCAGACAGTTAGCTATATCTACATTTAGTTATTTTTCTTTTACTCTTGTAGGAACGCAAGCGGGTCTTAGAAGCAGAGCGGCAGGCAAGAGTGGAGGAGCTGCTGACGAAGAGGAAGGAGCAGGAGGCTCGCATCGAGCAGCAGAGGCAAGAGAAAGAGAAAGCCAGGGAGGATGCAGCAAGGGAAAGGGCCAGGTTTGTGCTCTGACATTTATTAAATTTGGGTGTTTTTAACATTGTTTTAGGACACATGTAACTTCAGTCCTGTTTTGATGAAATTATGAATTACTTTTTTCCATTATACAAGAATGTCTACTTCAACTATGTACTAAAATGTGAAAAAGGTCAGAGTATGACTACTTTAATCTCTTACTGAAAATCAGCAAATAGATGTAAAGCATTTGTCAATTATCTGTTATATTATTGGACAACATAATGTGAGCATTTACATGCAACTACATATTTTTCAATCTAAAGAGACCGAGAGGAGCGTCTGGCTGCTCTTAGTGCCGCCCAACAAGAGGCCATGGAGGAGCTTCAGAAGAAAATTCAAATGAAGGTGTGCACATGTTGCTGTTTTTGCAGACATGCTCCAGGAATATCCTCTTTCCCAATAAACCTAAATTGTTTTCATTGTTTTTGGATTTCTCCCAGCATGACGAGAGCAGCCGAAGGCATATGGAGCAAATAGAGCAAAGGAAAGAGAAAGCTGCTGAGCTCAGCAGTGGTCGACATGCGAACACAGACTACGCCCCTAAACTGACACCTTACGAGCGCAAGAAACAATGCTCACTTTGTGGGGTTGTGGTATGTAATGTTTCAGAGCTTGTTGTGTTGTCTTGTGTATCATTTTGCTCAAACATTCAAATGGAAATTCCACATTAACATAAAAATTCTCAATACAGCAAAATAATATGAAGGGTCAAATTAGCTAAAAGCGGAATATCTGTTCTGTAACTTTAAATGTGTCGGCAGCTAACTCTGAATCAGACTCAAACATGTGACAAATGCCAAACATCATTAACAATTTACATAAAATAATTCTTAGGAACATTTACCAACAGCGGCATTAGCATGATGCCAACCAGATCATGATAAATATCATATCAACCACCGCAACGTTTATAACTGATTATCTACAAAGAATAAATTGATAGCTGCTGATGAACAATAGGAAACGGCAGAAAAGAGCCGAGCAATATGGCTAAGACGAATGAAACATGCTGGATAATGGAAGATGGAGGAAACTGGTCATCTGTAAAATCCTCTGACTTGTCATTCAAGGTAGATGTTGATTCACCAGATATTAAATATTTTTCCCTTTCAGCCACACACTATTTAGCACAACTCTGTTGGGGTTATTTCAAGGCTGAGAATCACATGGTGGAAATGTTGTGTATATGATTAACATTGCATTTAGACACACACTGTAAAATTGATGATGATAATAGGATTTGCCGACCTGAATCATTATTTGATGTTGGCCTGTTTAATTATAAAAACAGGAAAAGAGAGTAATGTACCCTTTTTTGGCCTTTGGTAATTTGAAGCAACTTTGATGCAATATTTGGCAGTCTCCGTAGGGAAAATGCTGACTTGAAGGTTATTTAAAGGATTTTTAAAGAGTGCTCATTTAAATGTTGATTTAACAGCATTTATTAAACTGATGTATAAATTACTATATTCTTTTTTTTTTTTTTTTTCTTTGAAGCATCTGGCAGTAAATTACACAAGCACACATTTATCTTTGATTAACTGGCTGCCATTATGACAAGGGTGGGACACCTTGGCACTTCCAACCTGCATCAGATAAAGAGAAGGGTCAAGGGCAAAATAGGGAATCTTGTTAAAATGTTAACTGACCTTGGGCTGACATCTGACACCAGAGATCACGGCTGGGTCAGCAGCGAGCACTTTGTTTAATGACATTAAACACAAACCACCTCAAATGGCCGGTTTGCAGAAAATGATTAAAAACTATTGCCGCTTTCACTACCGCTTCTTTGCGTAGCAATTTATCAGCCAAGCTCTGCAGTAAGACCTCCTTGAAAAAATGTTCACACCCTTTGAACCTTTGTGCTTTCAAGTTACACAATGTGCAAACTTCCATGTATTTATTAGGGGTTTTATGTATTAAACCAACACAACATAGAACATGATTAGTAAGTAGTAGTTCCAGTACTGCAATACACAGAATCTGTGGCAAAACCACCCAATTAAACTCAGAGGAATGAGCAAAAAATTCAATTTCTAGAAGTTCAAAGCCATTGGAGACATTTTACAGAATATCCAGTGAAAAGTGTTTCTAAAAAGTATCGACTCAAATTTAGTTAATCCTGAAAATATTCATTTTTAGAAGTTAAATATTTTAAATTCATTTGCTGATCATTTTTAAATTAATTTGCTGATCATTTTTTAATGTTTCCACTGATATTTTGACAACGTATCTTTGATGAGGAGCTGAAGTCATTGAGACTTGACCGCTTTCTTAGAATTATGTTGATCTTTAGCTCCCTCAAAATATTCACATTTTATATGAGTAGCTGTGATTAGTTTAGGCTGGACTTCAGTTGGGCCACTCCAAAACATTCATATTTTTGCCAGTCATAAACCTCCAGCCCTAAACAGAGTATGAATAATTTTGTATTTAACTGTAGGCACAATATATACTTTTTAGATTTGTATTTGTAAAAAAAAAAAAAAAAAGAGAAGCTGAAAAACATGGATCATTTTTCTCCATCTTTACAAGTATGTGCAGCTTTGTCTTGGTGTTTTTACATAAAATCCTAATTCTAATAAATCTATGGTAGAAACAAAAATGTGAAATAATTGAGGAAGTATGAATAATTTTGCCAGGCACTATTTATCCTGTGCAGGTAAATTAGCCACAAACACAACCTTCCTTAAGCTGGAGTTAGTGCAGCATGTTTTGTGCAATTTATTCTCTAAACTGAGGTTTGGCAGCCATAGATCGGCCCATTGTGCTCATCTGTGTGATGTATTGTGTCACCAGGATAAAACCCTTTCTTGTTCTTGCTTCCATTGTGCCCATTGCACTGACCTATTACCACTATGTTTGCTTTTGCAGATCACCTCAGAGGTGCACCTGTTCAGCCACACCAAGGGCAAGAAGCACCAGCAGGCCGTGCGAGACAGTAGCAGCATCCAAGGCCGGGAACTCTCTGATGAGGAAGTGGTGCGTATCACCAACACGCTGCTGGGAACAAACATCCCTTCATTGTGTCAGAGACTAGTGCCCTGCTGCCGCTTGTGTTTTGTAAATAGACAAAGTGAAACAGCAGTTGTCCTTTTGACGTATGCAATGTGATCGTTTATGGATCCTATTATATTCTGTCATAGCACTGTTGCTTGCTTTGTGAGGTTAGAAATGTACATAGTTAGGCTTCAGTGAAGGTTTGATGTTACCCTGTTGTCCCTAGGCCCTTTTTTTTTGTCATAGAGTGGCTTTCTGTGGGAAAGCAGCTTCTTATTGCAAGGCACTCTGTCAGGCTGCAATATGAGATTGGCTTTTCAGTAAAGCTCATTGTGTGGCTGACAACTGTTGGTGCTAGAAGCAGCCCCTTTGGTCTTCCTGCTCCTTTTATTTTACCTTTTAACACAGAACAATCAATACCTCTGACTTTTTGCTCTCGGCATTATAATAATCATTTCCTCTTATCTCACTATTTTTAGGCACTTAATGCATTTTTACTTCCCTCTTAAGTCATTAGGAGCATACATGTAGATTTACTTGCTCTAACATAACATTGTCATTGTTTTTCTAAAAAGTGTAAATGTAGTTTTTTAATAAAAATTGTAGAATATTCAAATTAAACTCACCGTTTTTAGTTGTTCCTACTGATCTGTTGTTTCAGTGAAATACTTTAGCGCAACTCTGGAACTATGCAGCTATTGTCAAAATTGGCGCACACTTACATTTTTGTTTTATTTATGTTTTTTTACTCAAAACTTTTGGGTAAAGTTTAAAATGTGATTATTGCCTTGATCAGATTACATTGAAAAATCTGATCTTGTGACCTGTCTTGCAGCTTTGACAAATGTATGGTGGGTCTAGTTGCCTTGAAAATAGATTTGTTCTATACAAGTGGGAAATCTAGCTTTTGTTCACCTGTTTTAACAAATTATTTCCATTTGACATCATTGAATTACTACATTATTTGGACCAGGCAGTAAATTGGACTGGCCATACCAATTCTACAAAGGCAAAGATAACAAGCACTAAAAAAGTATAATACATCCAATGCTACTACTAATAGATCTTCTACTTCTGCTACATCCATTGTCACTGTTACAACTAATAATACATTCACTACTACTATTACTACTAATAATAAAAAATAATAATGTGCCAAATGCATTTTTTATTTTAAGTAACTAAATAAATTAGTGTTATGTTTCCCTATTTGTGACTTACCAATATATATATAGAATATAATTTATTTTTTTTTACTACTGACATTGTCAGGTGTTATAAGGCCACTAGACTCTCTCACTGTTCCAGACTTATTTTACTGAAAAATAGTGAGCAATACCCTTGAAACAATACAAACTTGTTTTAGCTGCATATGAGGTAGTGCTCTCAGATATAAATTAAGACCATGGTCTTAATTCTATGATTTGGGGAGCTTATTTATTAATCACTTCAGATAAAGAATGTTTTGCTAATAAAATATTATTTGTTTTTTGTAAAGCTTGAAACACACAGCCAGCAGAGGGGTTTGGCCTTTCAGTGCAGTCTAATGCAGACTATATTTTAAAGCAATTTACAATCAGAATATTGATTGGAGAAAATATATACATATATATATATATATATTCAATCTGCCCAATAAAAATTTTGTTGTCTATATAAATAATTACACTTTTTGTTTGAAACGTGTATTAATATTAACCTAATATGCTACTATACAAAGCTGAGTAACTAAAATGTGGTGCTTGATGTTATTTTCCTCTGAAACACTAAAACCAATATGGTTGTGGTAATTTGATCTATAGTAGAAGGATAGCTTTACCTTAAGACCAACATGACACGCAGATGGAGATGTCGATCAAAAGGGTTTTGTATTGGACTAAAGCACCAGTGAACAGATAAACACATCCTGTAAAATATACATTTGTAAAAAGCTTCATTTTTAGTTGTGTGACTGGCCAGGTTGTCAGGAAGAGCGACAGACGTTTCCAGCGCTATATCACATTTCTGCCATCAGAGCCAATCTGTGATATTGTGCTGGAGCTGCGCCCTTGGGTCAGTGTCTTTGGTGCTTTGTTTCTGTGGTTCTGTGGTAGATGGCTGTCTGTCATCAAGGCTGAAACTCTTAACTGCTAAACTTGCCAAGAATTTGTAGTTCATGTCTCAGTGTTGTCCACTGATATTCCAGCAGCGTTTGATCTAGCTGTTGAGATTTAATGTAATCCATGATGTTTTGGTTTGGATGACTAAAATGCTCCCATTAGGCAAGTGGCTGGTGCCTCTCAGAGGTATTACAGATCAGCTACTTCCCAGTCACAAGACGGCTTTGGTCATGAGTCATGACTGACCTGCAATATCAGTGATAATAGGGGAAAGGTACATGCATATAAGGAATATAGAAATGTATATGCGTTCTATATAACCTAATAGTCTTTAAATGTAATGAATGACTTGTTCTTTCAAATCCTACAGCAAAATACTCTAAACAGCACAACAAACTTTGTCACATGGAAATTTAATTTCTTGAAAATAAGACGCGCTATAATTTGTCATAAGTTTTCTGATTTAATTAGGTATAACAATAATACCTAATTCTTGTTGGGTATTTTTGTAGATGGATATTTAATCTATCTAAATATAAATTAGCAGAGTAAATCTTTTTAGGCTTTAAGTTTTGTTTTCAAAATGTAATCCATGCCTTTTTTTTCTTATGGAAAAGACCATTTCACTTTCTATAGGTTAAGTTTGGATTCAGTCTGCACTTTTGTGGAACTAATTTGCTTTTGCACAATTGAGGTTTTTATTACCCCTCTCAGTGACAGCCTCCATTCAAACAGCAGGTGCAGAGACAACACTTGACCAAAGGCTATGGTATCCCACACACAGGTTAGCTCCACTACTGAAAAGAAACCCTTTATCTGATGGCCATCCTATTCTCTGGGGTGCTAGATGACAGGATAATTGGGTAATTGGTTTCTTGCACATGCATCATGGTGTCCAAATGGAGTTGCATTCCCCCGTCTGCTGGTGGAAACATCAGAATCATTTGACAGTGCCCAGACAGAAGGCAACACCTCTGGGGGGGGCTTGCATGTTTATGGGTGGGCTTGTAGATATAAAAGACAATGGAGAGTTAGATGTGTAATCACTCGTCCTGGTGGCACACAGTGTATAGCTTTTTATACATTTGTGAGCAGTTGTGTATTTACAAGAAAACTACAAGATTTTGAGCCATTTCTTCCTTTTTTTTTTATTCTCTAGCTGTTGATCGGTATGGTGTGTTCACTGATATGGAAAAAAAAAAAAGTTATTTTGAATTTCTTACCTACCTGTCACCAGTTGGCACTCATCAAGCTAAAATGTGTCCAATTCTGATCAATAGCTGGTTCTTTTGAGGGTGTCTTTGTGTGTATTGTGCAATAACGTTTCAACCTAAGTTTTAGGTTTGACAATAATTATGTTTAATATATTAGGTGTTTACAACCCAGAAGCAACATTTGACTGAGTAGTTTAGACATCCAGAAAATTAAGCTGGTGTTTCAGTTTATATATATATATATATATATCTTCCACAATTGATTACATTTTCTAACAATAATTTTCCAGCTGCATATATGCTACATACCTTTTTCCATTATTTTTTTTAGGAGCATCTCTCCTTAAAGAAGTATATTGTGGACATACTGACAGACAGCTCCGTTTCCTCTGAGAGTGTGAAGGATGGTGAAGAGCGCCAGAAAGCGAGGAAGAAAGCAAAGAAGCTTCGTGCCAGAATGAACTCCAGGTAACAACATCCTCTTTTTCTCTAATTCTGTCCAACATTTTTTTTTGTCCCGCTTGACCCTTATCTTCTCACAGACACTCGAAATAAACCTGAGCCAGAACTTTTTTTATATATGTATATATATATATATATGTGACAAAGAGACAGAAAGCAGATTATATTTGCATCCTTGCTGTCTACAAGATGGCACTGATGAGGTGAATTTATGGCCACTTTCTGTGATTGGGGAGCAAAGCTGCAGATCGATCCATAGGTCCCCTTCTTCACTCTGTAAAGAGCTCTTCTCCAAATTGCTACCATAGCACCGCCAAATCTGAAGTCTCCTTTTGTGTATAAGATGTATGTTAAAGGCGGTATGACCATGTCTATCTTTTTTTTTTCTTCTTCTTCTGCGTTATTGATTTTTAAATGATGCATCAAAGTAAATCAATAGCAATCAACAAATAGGAGGTGACGGTGCTATATGTCATAACCTGAACTTCAACTCTGTCAGATTAATTCAGTGTCAAAAACGGGAGGAGAATAAAAAGAGATGATGTTAACAGTTTTTATTGACTAACAGCAGGTATAGAGATGTTATTGAGGCAGCTTACTGGAGGATTTTATCATAAACAAATTAACATCAACACATGAGATGTGTTTTATATACACTCTCATACACACACACTTGCACTTTTCAAACTGTGATGGTCTAATTAATTCACTGAGACTTCAAATAAATGGTGTCATGCTTAGGCCTGTCACAATAACAAATTTTGCTGGATGATTAATTGTCTAAAAAATTATTGCGATAAACGATAATATTGTTTCAAGACCTTTTGACACTGATTTAATGGAAATGACTAATAATGCATGTGATTATTAGTCATTCATCTAACATCATAGATAGATGAACTTTATTTTCAAAAGAACACATAACACTGGAACTGATAAACTAACTAAACAAAACAACCAAAAACAAAAATAAAATGGATTCTCAGTCTCCATTAACAAAAAACATACTTGAATAAAAACTAAACAACATAAAGCCAAATTGGAAATAAATATTGCATTCAACCAAAAGAGTGCAGATTATGAAGTCTGTATGTGCCCTTCATTAATCATTAGATTTAAATAGAGAAGATGGGCACATCCGACTACCTAATGCAGTAGTTCATACTACACGATTTTTTGCCCCTATTTTCTCCTTATGACAATCTTAGATCATTGGCTGATCTAAGATTCTCGCTGCTGATTTCGTAACCGATCATCCTGCAGTGTATGGTGTGTTACCATCTTGCTTTCTGAGGGGAAATTAAGGAGGGGAATCCCAAACAGCTGACACAGCGCAACCTGAAGTCCAGCAGACATGGAGATATGTGGAAACAACATTAATGTTTATTCAACATTTCGTGCAAAGAATATAGAAATGACAAGGGGAGGAGTTGGAGCCAAATTGCTACTGCAGCTGATAAACCCAGTAAGTTTTCAGCTGTTCTTCGTTAACGTGACATAAATAGGTTCTAATGATTTTCATTCAGTCAGAACTTTACGCTGACTCTAGCCACATGCATCACAGGTAGATTCTAGTAAAGCATTGATTAATGCCTGATTTTAAAATTAGTTAACTGGACTTGTAGCCATTATTTTGTGCCCATGTGGCTAGACACCACACGGGCACGATCGAACCCGATTGAACCATTATACCTAGGATTTCTGTCGGCTAATGTGTCTCTCAGGTTTTGAAAATGGGCCGACAGTCGGCTGACAACTCGTGTAGTGTGAGCTGGACATTACACTAAGGAAATGAGGAAGGGAGGGTCAGTGGAGAGCACCGGAGCTGAGCCTTTTTTCATTCAGTGTCATCAAGAGAAAGAAAAAAGGCAGGAAGAGACGATAAAGCCGATAATTAAAATGATGTTGATAGGTTTAAATTATCGTGCGATTAAATGATTTGTCGTTTATCGCGACAGGCCTAGTCATGCTTCTAAGAAAGTGTGAACACCAATCTAAAATGAAAATTTGCCTGGAAACAAATTAATTATTTCTTAATCATTTTCTACATTTTCCATAATATGAGTTATTTTTCAGCCACATTGTGTTTGATGTTTGGCCTGAAGGACACTGTTGAGTTAAAGTTTGATACAAAAAGGAAAGTGAAGTTGCTCCAGCAGTACCTGTTTTTGTGTGTGCGTGCGTGCGTGTATTTTTAGAGGTTTAATTTTTCTGGTGAAAATCTGTCATTCTATATTTAGCTTGAAGTTATAACAAAATTAATTGGAGAAAAAGACCCCAAATCATTTTTCTATATTTTCCATAATAAAACACTTTTTGCTGTGTGTTTGACATATTACCTGTTAAATTGTGCACGGTTAAGTTGAATGCAAATTGTAGAAAAGTGAAGTTACTTTCACTGTATATGTTTTTATCTGGTTAAAATGCGAGAAAATAATTTTGGCATTTGTTTTTTTTTTTTGTTTGTTTGTTTTTTGTATTTTTGCTAATCTATAAAAGTGTAACCTCAAAACTGAGATATGTGCTGTTAGTTTGTGCAATGTTACATCCCTACAGTGAACACATAGAAGTGTGTAAAAGGTGTTGTTTATTTGGGGTCTTGTACACATTTGAAATCACTTGAGTGGCTGAGAATTAAACTTCTTAGCTCCCAGGATGAGGATCACTACTCTTTTAACTGATCCACAGCTGCTACCTGCCCCTCCCCCCAACCCAGCCTCACTCAACAGTCATTGCAAACCTTACTGTGAGGAAAATATCTTCAATTGGTGAAGTTATCCTCAAACCGTTGTGTTAGACCATGGGTCACCTGCTAAAGTTATTGATGCCCTAGTTTTTTAAGAAGGCAGTTTAGATTAGCCACCTTGAATTAAAATGACAAAAGAGTTTTATACCTGATGATGATAGTACAAGAAGGCACCAAAAGCTTTACTTTTCCTTGAAGGTAACTTTTTGGAGCAACTATTTTTAAAGTAATCGTATAACATATTCCTGCTGCAACTACAAGTTAACTTTTTGTAAGCTTATAGCTACTCTTAGCTTAGCTTCTACCAACTGCACACTGTGCCTATAAAAACTTCTTAACCCTTTGGATGTTTTACCATTTTGTGACTTTTACTAATCAATCATGACAACAGAATTTAGCATTTTTTTTTATATATATATATATATATATAAATATATATATATATATTTTTTTTTTAAACAAAAATACAGTTAAATTGAAAACTGATTTCTACAAAGTAAAAAATAATATATTTAACATGAAAGGAGTGATTGCATAAACATTCAACCCCTTTAAAAGTGTCTAGTGAATTTGTCCTAGTAGTGTCACAATGAGTGGAATGGAGATCACCTGAGTACAGTGAGGCCGTCTCAAGAGATTCTAGTATAAAGACACCTGTGTCTGGAAGGTCCATTCACTGGTTAATCAGTATTCCTGGCTCCTGTTACAGCATGAAGACAAAACAAAACAAAAAAAAAACCCCTCTCCAAACAAATCAGAGAAGAGTTTATTGAAAAGTATCATTCAAAGGGTGAATACAACAAAAAATTTGCGGCAGTAATCATCCCCTAGTTAAAGCCATCATCAAGAACAGGAAGGATTATTTCTCGTGTAAATCTGCCTAGGTCAGACAGTCTTCATAAACTGAGTGACCGTGCAAGCAGGAGACTAGTGCAAGAGGCCACGAGGAAACCTGTGACTACATTGAAGGAGCTACAAGCTTCTGCACCTGAGGTAGGAGAAACTCTTCAAACAAGAACTGTCGCCCTGGTTTTTCACCAGTCAAAGCTTTATGGGAGATCAACACAGAGAAAGCCACCGCTGGAAAAAAAAAAAAAACTCGCATTAAGTTTGACAAAAGACATGTGGGAGACTCCGAAGCAGCATCATTCCAGCTGTGGAGACGCTCAGCAGCAGGCCTGGAAGGCTTGTAAAGGTAGAAGATGAAATGAATTTAACCATATGTAGGAAAATCCTGGAGGACAATTTGTTCCTACCGGCAAGAGAACTATGGCTTTGGAGAACATTTATTTCCCAGCCAGACAAAAATCAGAAGCGTTCTGGTAAAGCTACACAGAAATGGTTTGAAGACAAACAGGGTGGATATTCTGGTTTGGCCTAGTCGAAGCCTAGACCTTAATCTTCTAGAGAATTTGTGGCTGAACTTGAAAAGAGCCGATCCCCATCAATTTTCCAAGGAAAATGGAGTAAAATTGCTTCATCCAGATACTTCCTTTCAACCTGAGCCAATCCACATACACTATGGGTAGCATTGCAGGAAAAGTTGAGTCTACTAAATTTTGTTGTCAAAAAAGCCAGATTTTGTTGCTCACGATTGATTTGTAAAAGAAATAAAATTGTAAAATATCCAAGGGGATGAGTACTTTTTATAGGCACTATTTTTTTTTATCACCAATTTTTAGATAGGGTCCCTTAAATTCACCAGTTTGATTTTTACTTCCTAAGTATTAAAAGTTGAGCATTCATGGCTAAATGAAAGGGGAAAAACTGCCCGGTGATGTCTCGGTTAGAATTTGGTAAAATTTGATCCAAGAATGAAATGTACTCAAGACATGCAGTGATGCATTAAGTTTTGTTCTATGTGAGAGCCAAACCTGGATACTTCAGGCTTTTATGGCATTTTTTCATCCAACAAAGTTAATCATCCACATTGCACAATTTCAAGTTCTTTCTGTTTTAGAGTCTGGATCAAGCCCAGGTGCATGTTTGTCCAACTCCCATAATTAACTGAATCTGCGCTGAGTTTTAACGAATTTCTTATGGCAAAATATTCATAGCTAAATCAGTTTATATTTTGTAGTACAGATCGAATGAAGTGGTGGGCTGCAGAAGGGTGACTTCATTGAGAACCAGTCATATGTCAGTAGAATATGTAGAAATTGTTTAGCTTCTAAACAATTTTCAATAAAAAACTATTCTTAAGTTTAAGAAAGCTTAAGAATATTTAAGAAATAAATCAGAGTAATCTTTAATGAGCAGTTGTGACGACACAAATCTTCTTTGTAGACAGAAACTAAATCTCATAATTTCCGAACTCCCTTCCTAACCTGGAAAATAATCTGGCTTAATGAATATGGAGTTGTCCTTGATCATCCAGACTAGTCTGATCTGAATTGCGAAGTGGCTGGAGATCAGTTAGTCAAACAGATGGTTTTCTACATCGATTGTTGCTGTTGAGCATTGGTTTTTCTTAAAGCCTATTCTGAACAAATGTGGTGTTTGTCTTTATTTTGCTGGAGTCCTGCTACGTTGGTGATTTACTAACTAAAAACAAGCTTTGCTTTTGCGAAACACATTTCTTCCTTCCTCGTCACAAAACCCCTCCATCATCATCATGTTTGTGTAAGGCAGACTTATTTTCAAGCCCTCATTACAGATAATGTATGAATTATGAGAAATTTCTTAAGATAATATATTACTGTTATGCTTTTCAGAAGAGAGTATAAATTCTTAAGATGACTTAAGAGACAATTACAAGCTTAAACAACCATCCATCTCCTACACTTTATTCTCTGTACTGGTGGGGTTTTTTTTTTGCTTTTGTGAGTCTCAGCGGTGCTGCGAAAGTGACAACATGATCTGCCTCTGTTCACCATCACTCTGCAGCAGACCCGCTGAGACCAGCACTCAAAGGCAGCAGCCCTTTAGAGGTCATAAATAACACAGAGCTCCCGTAAACATAAAGGTGAGCCACTTCACCGCTGGGTGGAAATGAACCATTTTATTGGAACACCGTATGGTGTCTGTAAAAAGCGAGGGGTTCCCACACCCACGTTCTCAATGCTGTAATGCAGTACTGTTGTGTCATAAAACGGTGCAAATCGCACCACAGTCAGCATTTTTATTTTTTGACCAACATTCGATGGTGAACATTTTTGAATTCAAAATAAACTAGTTTAATTTTATGTTAGCATTTAAGGGCAAGACGGTGGATGTTCGTTCTTTACAGGAGTGTCCTTGATTTGCACTTGTACACATACGAAGTGTTTGCTGTTGATCTAACCTTTAATTATTTTGCTGTTTTAGATTTGGTAGAAAACATTTAGTTCATAAGTGGTCAAATAAACATGATTCTTTCTATGCACAATTTTTTTATTAGTATTTACACCTTATTTCTTTCTTCCTTATGTTTCTTGATGTTATTTCTATGTGTATTTTTTGCTACCCTGTTTTCTATAATTAGTCCTAAAGAATGACTTTAACGAACTCCTTTTTAACCAAAAAAGGTATAAAAAAAATTCATACATTTGAAAAAGTAGTAAACAGTCCTCTCTGTTTTTTTTTTATTATTATTATTAGTATTTACACCTTATTTTTTTCTTCCTTACGTTTCTTGTCTTTGTCTCATTGTTCTTTGCTTACTGTGCAATTAATTGTCATGCTCCAAGGGTTTCTGAACAATCGTAAAATGTCTGCTAAAGACTGAAATTAGCTTTTGTCATTCTCCAAGTCTGGAATGGGGCATTGTCTTTTTGCTAGATTTGAGGAACACACGTATATTAAAAACCCGACTAGATTAATTGTTTGTGTAAGTGTCTAAACTCAAGTATTGAAAAGTACAGATCTTTGAACTGCAAAATATGTAGGAAATCTGTGTTCCATTTATTGACTGTGCTTAAATACCTGAGTTTATTACTTGATCAAGCATAGCTGGTCCTGATTTGATAAGGTAGAAGATGGACAAATGCACCTGTCTAATCCCTGGAAGTATCTGATTCCATCAATCATGAGATTAATTACTGTTCAGACTTTGATCAATAGTTTCTTATCATGTTTGGGAATTCTTGATAAAAGGTATTTACCCTTAATCGGATTTCTCGCAAAGATGCAGATATATATATATATAATATCTGATATCCTAATGTCACTGAAATTATAGTACATCGTTTTTCTTACTTCCAGACACAGTTATCAATGAAAATTTGATACTGTATTCTCAACAAAAGCAAGACACAGTAAAGAAAAAAAGTCCCAGTATTAAGTGTTGATGAGATGACTTGACGATAGCAAAGCATTTGTCCCTGCAGACCCAAAGTCTGTTTATTTTAAGCTGAGTTTGGCTGAGAGGCCAAATAAACTGAGTCGGTTTGAACTGTTTTCCCACTTTTGTCCCACTTTGATCCTCTACTTCCTTTACTGACAGGCAAAGGTCCTTTTTTTTTTCTTCTTCATGAGGTTTAAAGACGTTTTCTGCTTCTCATTTTGCAGAGCGAAGGAATATGAGAATTCAATGGAAGCAAAGAATCAGGTTCTTGACTCCCCATACAAAGCCAAGTAAGTGTAACTATATTGGTCATTAAAACCTGATTGTTTGGGGCTTTTAAGAATTGTTATGCTTAATTAATTTTGCAGTTTGTTGAGGATATTCAGTTGAACTTCCTTTATTGTAAGATTAATTTCAAATAATAATTTGGAATTTTTTATAATTCCATTTCTTTTTGCTACAAAACCAATCATTTATTGATCTAATGAGACATTTTAAGTTTGGAAAAACTGATAATAGTTTCATGTTGGTACCGTTTCATTTTTTGTTAAATTATAACAATTTTTTTAATTTTTGTTTTAATTTGATTTTAAGTTTGATCAAATTGCTTTTACTTTTACTTAATTGTAATGTATTTTTTACTTAAGGTTTTGAACTATTATGCTTTATGTATATTCATTAACTCATAATAAATCTAATGTCTAACTTTAAAGTTGGACAAATTTACAGTTGTTCTTATTATAGATTTACTATTTATTTTATCATATGTCATTATATATTTTGACATTAAAGCAGGTTAGTTTTATTGCATAATTTATGTAGGATAAGTTGTCTCTAATATAATAAAGCTTGCAAATGTTTAAATGTATTCACACTTATTTTTTTAGATCTGCTGCTTCTGGTTAAATTTAACATGAAAACTAGTTTGAACAAAGTTCCCTCCTTTCCTGTCCGTTCAGACTGCAGCGTTTAGTTAAAGACCTACTGAAGCAGCTGCAGGGCCAAGATGGAGGACAGTGGGCCAACAACAAAGCATCTGGACTGGACAGATCTCTGGGAGAAATCTCTCGCATCTTAGAGAAACGGGTACATGAACAAGTCAATTACACATACACAAAGTTTCCAAGCGATTTAGGTGCTTGGATTATGTTTTTGGTCTTGCTTTGTATGTTTGCTGATTTGCTTTTGGTCTTATCACGTCAGTGAGCATTAGTGTTTTTGTTGAGATTCACTTTTCTTTTTTACAGTAACATTTACTCCCGCTACCCTGCCCCTGGTCATTCCCTAGCAATGAGCAAATTAAAGGCCGATACACACTCTGCAAGAAAAGATAAATGTGTTCTTTTACTGGAGGCAAAAACAACAAAGATCTTTCTGGCAAGGACATTTCATTCTTCACACGGGCTCAAGGGCAGAACTCTTGGGAAGTTCGCATAGGTCCATCCTCCCACAGCATTTGGATATAATACTTGTCAGACACCACACCATAAAAAGATTCTGCCCAGATAAATGTGTCGTCAACAAGCTACAAGAACTCTTACACTTGGGCTGCAAGAACCAAATGATGTCATTTAGTTCTTGCAGTCGTGGGAGAGGAAACAAACTCCTCTGTTCCTGTAGAGTAAAGGCCCGCATTGTGTTTTCACTGTCCACATGTTGCAAGTAGAGGAGTTTCCAAGCACAAGAGCAAATTGTCTTTTGTTTAGACAACTGTAAATTCAGTTTACCAATCAAATAATATAATAAGCGTGAGTGAATTGCTCACAGCTGTAAATCATGTCTATATAAGCGTTAGTTGAAACATCTGCCCCAGAAGGTTTTCTTCTCCCGCAACAAAACTCATCAAATTGAAAGTGAACGAATTAAGAATTACATTAACTGCCTCTATGCTTAAGATGAGGAAAATATACATCCCACTTTCTGTTACGAGGTGTAAATTTCATGCCACGTTGCGGCTTGAACCTTCACAACAGCCTTCTGTGCATGCCTCTGGGTTTGAGAACAGAGATATTATAATCCTCCAACTGTAACGACGGGGGCGGCTGGAAGGGCCATTACCAAATTTCCCCAGAGAGTTAAAGAAAGAGGTGGCGATGGTGGGTGGCAGAGCATCCTGTAAGAGATGAGGAGGAGACAAGCATGATATGAGCAGCACACAAGCTGTTGCTACATGACGGCTCCGCCCCTTAGCTTCACAAACTCCCAGTGGGAGGTCAGGGGTCAGTGGGCCAGGGGGTTCCATTCAACAGTACAGTCTCAGGAAAGAGGCTCATCAAGTCTCTGTCTGCTTACGTTTGGTTTGTCTTTCGCCTCAGTTTAAAGGAGGTTTTTGAACTCTTTTGGAAAGTTTTACTTTAACACCTATCGTCACGTATATCCAACCATTGTTCAGCAGAACTGTGATTCAGACACGAGGAAGCTTGGGGACCACTTTCCCCTCTAATCTTTTGACAAATTCAAATAAATAGTCTCTCCATCAGAGAGTTGCTGTCTGGCCCAAGAGCCACTTCAAATTGAAGCCATTTAGATTATTTGACCTAACAAGCATCTCATGTCACAGACTCACCTAGTGATTTGTTTTTCTCTCCCATATCTGATTCAGTCTCCACTTTCTTAGCCAATTCTTTAGGCAGCATTGTTGTTTGTGCCCCTTCCTTCCCACTTTACATCTGACGCTACATCTACTTTCTGACCCAAGTCTGTTTCTCCCTCTGTGGCGTTTAAAGGTTTGTATAATGTCAAAACTGCCAGCTTTTTTTTCTTTTTTTTTTCTGTTTAACTTTATTTACGGTGATTGAGAAAAGCAGCGTTTTTCTTTCAATTTTGGCCATTTTTACTTTTATTTTTCTTTCACACACCTGCCTAATTATTAACGATGTTTACTTATAGTTCATATGTTTACAACCACTTCTAGATCAGTTTTACATAAATAAGAGGAACGTGTATGACAAGTTGGAGACTTTGAGGAATGCAGTTCTCTGAGGAGCCGGCAGCTGCAGAGTGTATTTACATTTTCATTTGGTTCCTGTCAAACCCTGGTTCAGCTGACTGGTGGACCTGGTGGAGGTTGTGAAGGGCTGTGGGGGAAGGTGAAGGACAAAGTCGTGAGTTGATGGGATTTCTTGATTGGGCCTCTGGCTGACTGATAAACGCAGTTTGGATCAGCAGATTTCATTGTTGTGGTTAAAAAAAATCCTTTTGCAATGCCAATGAAAACGCCAAAGTGGACAGAAGTTGTTTCTTTTGTGCTTTTTGCAGTTTAGGGTATTAAAGCGGTGGCCCTCTCCCGCTTATTGTTGAGCCCTGCATGTCAGATTTTTAGTTTGATTGTGGTATAAAACTGGACAAGAAACATATTGTCGCCACAGAGTAAATATTGAAATGCATCATTCTTCATTGAGATGAGTCGCATGTCGTATTGCATACAAAAGTTTACACTTGAAAATTAAGCTTTGAAAATATTTAGTCCTGCAATTTTGTGGTTTACAGGTGACCTGGTCCACTGTATGACGATGGGATTCATGTGTACCAAGACTCATCTGTCATATTAATCTGGCTGCTCTGCGTTGTAGCATTAAAGGAGGTGTGCACCTGACTTTACGTCACTGATTAAAGTCTGTCAATAATGAAGTCTGCCCTTTTGTTGTCCATCTGTTTGTGGCACTGCATAACTGAGACTGTGTCATTCTCTTAACAGTAATTAAAGTTCCTGGTAGGAGGAGACTACTGTGAGCAATTTAGCTGGGCTGCTGGGTTGCAGATATTGTTGCAGGAATCACCAGCTGTCTGGGCCTTGCCATCAGCTGGGATAACAATAGTCTGTCTGGACAATAATTGGATGAGACTGCTCCTGTTGTATAATTCAGGAGCTAATTCTCACCCAGGTGTTGTTGCTATGGTCTTGGGGAAATTGTCTAACCTGTCACTATGCTTTGTTGGGTCTTCTGCTAGGTCATTAACAGATAGATTAGAGCCTCAGTGTTTGCTGTATTCTTTTGGGAAGTGCAATGATATCAGATATTTTAACCATATGAGAAAAGACGAATAAACTCTTTGCTCTTTACATTTCTTCTTGGCTCATGTCTGGTGATCAAACTGTTTAAAACATGGACAACGTCAATCACTTGGCTGTGGACTCTATTTGTCAAGCTAGGTAGGATAGTTATAGACTTAGACTTATTTTATTGTCATTGCACAAAGAAACATAATTGGCAATGAAATGTCATCGCTTGGCCACTGGAGCACACACAAAAACACAAGTGTGCCTGTAATTACATAATATACAAAATAATAATGTGTTGATAAATATATATGTTGCTAAATATATATAGTCATGAGATTTCCACAGTTACAACCCTAACTGAAAATACCAGAATTCCACAAGAAACAAAAAAAATTAAGATGATTGTATAACATGACTTGTTTAGAAAGCAGTCACAAGTTCATTTTTAAGGACCTGCTATTTTTTTTTTTAAAATAATTTCTTTCCATGAGGTTACTTAGCTGTGATGCTTATAGAATCGGTATTCTGGTGCCTTGTAGCATGATCATAAGCAGTTAGCTTATTATCTAATTGGATTCAAAACTTTCTCATTCTTACTCACACATATTCACAGGAAACTAAAGTAGACAATGTCTGCCTTAACTTAGCCTGTTGGTTTAAAGCTAAGTTAGCCATTATCACTCTTCATCATCACAACAGAAATATCTGTCAGCAGGAATGGAAATGAACAAATAAGCAAGAAACTTTGTTCTATTTTTGTTTTGCAGGAGTCTCCAGGGTTGGACAGATCCCAGTTTGCTCCTTTAATACCAATTGATAACCTACTATGAAAGAGCTGCTTTTCCTCACTTAGCTTAGAGGCTTTTAGATAGGTGTGTTGATGGGAGGGTTAGCAGTGGGGTTAGGCCAAGCTCTGTGACTGAGACTTAATTGATTAGACATGAAAACTGCAGAAATATACATAAAGGAAGTAACAATAAGGTATTAACCAATCATTATTTCAATTCTTTAGGAAGTATACGAGTTATTTCCCATTAAGTTTAGGTTATGACATGTTTAATGTTCTTGTCAGATGCACACGTTACACCCTCACAGATCCTTTACGGTGTTCACCAGAATTTAGCAGCAATTTCTTAAGCAGCAGGCATACATGACAGATAAAGAGCTTATCTGTAATTTGGAAGAGCACTACTCTCCCAATGTGTTCGGGCTTGTTAGAAACTTCTCATCTGTGGAACAAAAGCACAGATGAAGTGGATGGATTTTAGTGCTGACACGGTGCTAAGGAACCTTACAGGTTGACGTAGTGACGGGCGGTGGAACACGTCAACCTGTGACTGCATGAGGGTGGCCCTCTGTCATCAGCTCTGTGCCAGTTTCTATCATCTCTGTCAGCTCAGATACAAACATGCCTGGTAGCCATTGGTTTCTCACGCCTGGCTTCGTACTAGTCGATGTAGAGGTTACTATAACAACACTTCTAACCTTCTATCAGTTACTCTATCATCACGCAACGGCAGGTTGAATCCTTTTACATATGTACAAATTAAATTCAGTGAAATCAGCATGGGTCAGTTGCTGCCTGGCATAACTGCATACAGCGGTTGTAAAATTGGTTTCAAGCTGCAAAAAAACAATTCAGTTTTACTCTTTCGACATTTTTAAAACTGTTGCTGCACACTGCCGTCCATCAGCTCGCAGAAGGACGGCAGTGCTTCTGCGAGCTGCCGTCCTTCTCGCACAATTTTCCCCCGCTTTCAGCCATGACCATAGTTCCTGCCTCAAAGAACCTAGGCAACCATTAAGTATTACAAATAATTTTAAGAATAATCATTGATCAATATTGCTGGTTTAATACAAATAATAATTGCTTTTTTGTTCTGAAATGAAATTGATCATTTTTATTTGAAGTTATTGTGGTGAAATTGTGGCGTTTTTACTTAAAGGTTGTCCGACTATTCAGAGAAACTGGGAGACAAGCCCGTTGTGAAAGAGTGTGAAGCTTAATAGATGTTAAGATCTATTAAGATGGTTGAAAGAAAGAAAGTAGTCCTGTATTCAGATAACATGTTGTAGTAATCCTAGTGGATACTGACACAGCAGGTGTGGTAAGACATAAGCACTTAAAAAGGACCCTCCAGTTTTATAGTCTAAATAGGTTCCAGTATCCTGATTTCTCCAGTTGCCCCGTTCTTTAATTACCAGACTGACATTTTCTCACTTTCACTTGGTCTGTTGTCATCTGCCGAGACCACCCTGGTGCTAACTAGAGCCTGCAGACCATTTGCCTTTAACTGAAACTTGATTGTTGTGGGGCGGAGCCAGGCTGTGCACTTTTGAGATTAAACAGGAATACTTGAGGGACCACTTTGTTTCAGATTTCAGTCCCTCGCCTCCGTAGGAGAGGAAAAAGGTTCCCTCCCTGCTCCTTGCGGTATAATCCCCTGTCCAACCGGCTTTCCGCTGTCCCCCACCGACTGTAACTCTTTCTGTCTCTTTGACTCGACAGAATAATGCAGACCAAGTGGCCTTCCAAGTGGGCGGTGGCCTGAGTGCTTTGGAGCAAATTTTGCAGGTCATCACTTCTGTTACCACACCCACTGCAGTCCCACGTATTCCTGTCAAGTGAGTACAATCCCCAAACTTCCCAGTGTTATAATTTTTCTGCCACTTGCTATCTCCAACTGCAATGCGAGTTGTAGCCACATTTGTCATGATGTGACAAAGTTTCAGTTTCAAGCCAGCAGGGTGAGCTGTCTCTTTAGCTTGTAGTCCTCTTTGACTTTTTTTTTTTTTTTCCATCACCAGTTGCTTTTAAAAACTGAGGGACACTCAGCATTGACTCTGTTTTCTTTTTAGAAGAAGTGCAACTCTATCTTTAGCTTAATAATTATTGTTACCAAAGACTCCTGTATTATTATTATTATTATTATTATTATTATTATTATTATTTGCTTGAAGTGATTTTTATTTTATAAGTTTAATTTTCTTTATGTAAATTCGTCGAGTCAGAATATTTTTATGAACAATACTGTCCATAAGAACCAATCTGAGAAGTCCATCTTATTTTTGTCATTGTCTCCTAAAACAAGTAGATGCAGGTTAATCTTGCTTGTTCAACGTTTTTTGTGTTTATGGTTATTTTTATACTTAATATTATAAAATAGTATTTAGATCATTAGGTGTATTTAACAGAAAGAAAAGTTGTGTTTTTTTATGCCAAACAGAATAAAGTTTAACAAACAAACTTTTTAAGTTATATCTGAAGAAAAAAATATGTTCATTGGTAATGAAAAAGCTAAATCCAGATCCAATTTTGAGATGATCAAAGATTCCTCTTTGGGGTCATACAGAAACCTCATAGTTTTTGATTTTATTTGAATGATGAATGTAGACTAATACTCGTCCACACCCTGTTCTTATATTGACCAATCCTATGCTCTTAATGCCCTCCTTTCTTGGGGTCTTTGTAACTTAATTTTATGTTGGCTCTCATAACTCTGCATCATTTTCTCTTTCGGGATTTACGCAAGTATAGTTGGTTAATCTTCATTGAAGTAATTTATTACAGCAGTTCGTTACAATAAATAGTCTGAAAATGCATTCAGTGTTCCCCTTTTAAGGAACATGCAGTAGTTGTATTTCTCTTATTGGTATGTGTTTGTGTTATTCTCCCAAAACATAAAAGGCATATGTGTCCCATCTATTATATAGAGCATGGAACATTTCTCAGTTGGGGTCTGCATGGCCTGCTGCAGATAACCCCAAAGAGACTGCTGTGCTCACAAGTGGAACTCTGTAATGGACTCGAATGGCCTTGCTCTCCCATTCATTAGCATTTACTGGTTTCTCTGTCTCTGCTAATGGACAAATGCTTCTTATATTTATAAGGCTTTTAAAGGACATGGCATATGTATTGATTTTTTTTTTCTTCTCGCATATTTCAGAGCCTTTCAATCTCAGTTGCAATATGAAGGAATTCCAGGCTCATGTCTGTATTTGAAGAAATAAGATTGTGAGCAGAGTCTTTATGCACACAATCGTATTGGAGTACATTTGTACGCCTCATTTAAATTTTCTTTGCTATTAATACTTGTTTTTGCTTTAGTGCGATGAAGACTGGACTCATTCTTTTTCTACATTCCTACGTTTCAAGCAAATGCAGAGGGATTTTTGCCTGATGCTAAACTGATAATTCACTGAGCTGCTAAGAAGTTTTAAAATTCCAAGCTGTTTTAACCAATGAAGAACAATTCAGTCCTGATCTGACTTCATTTGGTGTTTTATGGTAGTTCCAATGACAAAAACTCATGGGAAATTGCTTTTCTTAATATTTTCACAAATAAAGCTAATGCAGATCATGAACTGTGTTTTGAACTGATTTCTTATAGTTTGGGTTTGATGAGTCAACATATTTTGGGTTTTAACTAGACGTCATCAATTGCAGTCCATATTTGTTTAAAAGAAAACAGCAAATTAATCTTTACATTTATCACCAGATTGGAAGCTCAGGATTGCACTGAAACTTCTTGCATTGTTGGCACATCACTAACAGGAAGTTATGTACAAATTCAATGATTCTTACAAATCACTGAGTTATTCCTTTCTGTAAATACATTAAATGTTTAATAAATAACAAATTGTTTAAAAGAAACAATAGAAACAACATGGTAACGGTATAGTTATATATATATGAATATATTTATAGTCTTTAAATCCAATGTGAAGAAATTAGTTTTAGTTCATCTTTCTTGGCTTGTTTACCCTAAAATGTAGGAAAGGTCAGACTTTCCTTTTGTGTCACTCAGGTCAGTCCGGCTCATGACACAATCCGACACAAGGACACAGCCTGGCTGTCTGCTTATCACAATCTGTCATCTGGATTGCTGCGTGGCCTAATGGGCTTCCATACAGACGCTAGCCCCAGAGTGTGCCACATTATCTGTTTACAGAGATGCTGCCATATTGATCACCTCCTCCCACCAGATAAGCAGAGTGATTTACAAAAAAAAAAAAGGCAGCTGCCGAGATGCTCACGCCATATCTCTCCCCAGGGAGTCTGATTCCATCTTGTTAGCATTACATTAATGAGCTAATTCCTCTACAAGGCTGCGCTAATGTTCTGGTGTAACCCTGCGGTCGCTGTGGAGTGCAGATGAGAGTTTATGCAGCTCAACTGATGAGCTAGCTTTCGACTAAAGGTACAAGAACGTCACAGACAAGGTTGGACTCATCTTTAAATTTGGGTCCAGTGATTTAGTTACAGTTCCACTACGTTAATTACGTTGCCTGGTAACTCATAAATTATGTACCAGTACTTTGATTAGTTTTAATAATGACTTTTAATAATTTAAACACCAATGATGTCTTTTGAAATTTTGTTTCATCCTATTTCTAATCTAAAACCCAGCTTGCAGCTTTAACTGATCCAAGAAGTTGTAAAACCACACAAAATCACACAATGAATTAATGTTCAAATAAAATCTTTTTCTTCGAATTTAATTTCTGAACTTGAATTTGAGCTTGACCCCCTCATATTCTATGCTAGCAGTAGTGAGAAACCAATGACATTTTTGTGGCCACCTTTGTAATCAGTAATTAAAAAAAAAAAAATTCTTTGTTTGTCCAATTTTGAAATGGTTATATCTGTTTAAAAACAACAAATATACAAATGGAATTTAAAAAATGCTTTTTCCTAAAAAGTATAAAATAGAGCAACTTGGCTGCAGTGTTTCACCTTCCTGATATCTGCTGAAAATCAGCAGCATGAATCATTTCCTTTGAAAATAACTCCTTAAATGAATGTGCTTTATTTTTATGTTTTTTTAACACCTAGCTGATACTTATGGGCATCGTCTGACAAAAATTGAGTTGTAAACTTTCTTATGGTGTTTGGGCATGCTGTCGGTTACCAATAAGAGTGAGCTCCAGAGAAACGCACGTGTTAACCCAATTTGTATTTCCTTCACCATCTCGCCTGACCTGGTGTATCCTGTGAAATCAAACCTGCTACCTGTGGTGTTATTTCAGGATGTTTTCTACCATTTGTAAGAGCCTGTGTCCGTTTGTCTGTGCGCACACTCATGTGAATGGCGCAGTGTGACGGCTCATCAGATTTCTCCTCCTTCATACCTGGCCAGTGTGGCACAACAGCCAGAGTTGATGTCTTGGAAGCTCTCAGGGTATCGGAGAGATCAGCAGCAGAATCAAATTAAATGTCATTTAGATGGCAGTGAATGAAGGGATTGTTTGACAGCGCAAGGAAATGGATTTGCTCCTCACCTTTTATTTTGGCTTAGGGTTCTTTTTCTTCCCCTGTTTAAGAGGCGGGGGCTCAACCTGATCTGGAAGTTAGTCAGATTTCGACAGTGCGACTCCCGTCAGGCTTGACTGCACACATAGGAAACGCTCAGAAAAGAGTGAGGAATTTGAAACTCGGGTTGAGAAGAGCAGATCTCAGGGTTGATAACTCGCAACAGTGACAAAAAAAAAACTAAAAAAAAAAACTTAAAGAGCCCTATACATGATTGTCAGCTGAGCATAGATCTGGACATTTGACTTCATAAGTAGTCAAGTTAGCGACACAGCTGGAAACCTTCTTATCTCCTGTGGAAGTTAGTTTTTTACTTTTGGTTTTTCCAGAACAAATAATGTATGAATAGTTGGGGATTGTTTTTTACAAAGCAGTCTTTATTTCAGGAGCTAATTTCACTTTGTTTTGAATGTTGGCATATTAAATTGAAAGGTCAGTTGAGCTCCTAATCCCCCAGTAAATCTGATCATGTGTAGGCCTGTGGGTTAGCAGGTTTGAAGCTCAAGCAGGGTTTGACAGGATCAGGTGTGTGTTACTCCTTTACCTTTTAGCCTCATTTCTTTATAGACGTAAAGAGATTTTCACAGGTAAACCCATTTGCCCTGGCTGGAAGAGGTTAACCACTTGGTGTTAGTGAACAGATTATGGTGTTTCATTATTTTTGCATTTATGTCTCTAAATGTTTGTATTTGCATTAAATCAGCCTGTTAACACTTATGCCACAGGTGAGATAAGATAGTTGGTGGTTATGGTCATTTTTAAACCCTATTAACCATAATCCCCGTGTAATAAGGCTTCCATTGTGTTGTGGGTTAAGAAATCTGTCCTGCTCACATTGACTGGCAAACAGCAGTCTCCAAAATATTTCTGTGCAACTTGAGAATGGGCGGTGTGGCACTTTACCAAATTGTTCCTCAAAAGAGCTGTCATTGGGGGGGCTTCAGACTGTGAGATTCCCAGAGAGGTTGTACTATCAAGTGTCATGCTCATCAAGCTCAATTAGGTGGGAGGAAACCAAAGACAGATCACTGTCGTGGTCCATTGTACAAGTTAGTGTAAGGCCATAAACTGAACATGCCTTTGACAACCTCTTCATTTGTCTAGAAATGACCATGGAGCCAACCTTATTAGCTGGCTTACAAAGTTATTGAGTGCTCATTACATGGTGCTGGGAGCCTAATCTGTCTTACCAGACATAAGGATATTTTTCTTAGAGTGGGCTTGGCAAGTCTGAGAAATGCAGCATATGGGCTCATTTAAGTTAATTTTGACTGGTAAGCCACAATTATTACATACATTTGTCCCATGGCTTTGTTAATGCCCATTGTACAAGTTATGTTTTTGTCTTGCTGATGCTGTGTCAGAATTATGATAAATCCTTGTTTCCCTGTCGCTCCCAAAGTTGAACTTAAAACTATTAAGAACAACAAATTACACATTTAATTTGATGCAGCCAGCAGGAACACATTTCAGTACACCAGGATTTTCCGTAACAAATCAACTACAGATTATCAACAGAGATTTTACTTTAACAGTGGGGAAAACTATTGTCCATTTTCAATGTTTTGAAGTTTGTTGCTTTAATCAAGGGAGCCAACACTTTATACATTTTTTACATGAAAATGCAGAATTAAAACATTTACACAAATAAGTTACACGTGTCCCCACAAAAGACATTTGGAATCGGACAAAATCCAAATTCTAGATCAGCTTGGTGGATTCTAAATCAAACCAGGATTTGATGTCTACAGGATTTGTAAAAAATAAATAAATAAAAAACGTGACCACATCTTTAGCTTTATTGTACAGTAAAACAATATAATCTTCTATGCTGATAAGAAACTTCCTTCATAAACATACTTAATTAAATGGTGGATTTGGATTTGGATTTTTTTTTTACTTGACTAATTCTGTTGGGGCATTACAACTTTTTCTTAATTATGACCTGTATACAATTTAAACTTTTGTGTAGGTTTGCATGCAAAATATCAGATGGTAATCATTAGCAATATATATATATATATAAAAAAATTATAAGAATTGGGGGGGAAAAAAACACTTCCTAAAACTTTCGAATTGCCCATCATGGTGCTCCGGTGGTTTAAACTGCTGGAATGACCAAAACAGGCTGTCAATTGACAGAAAGAAGGCCAATTTGTGTTTTTATTCCTGCAAAGAGAAGACCAATTCAGCTGTCTAGAAATATCTGTAGCAAAAAACAAGGTTTGGAAGAAGTGCCAAAAATCATTAAGCCGGCGCTATTTAAAAAGCATGGTTGGCAAGCTGCGAGCCATTTAGTTGTCAGTTATACATTTTCATATTTTAATACTGTAAAGTCATGCTATTTTTACTCAAGATAACCAGTGTAAATCTAATACACACCCATGTTTAGTACTTGTTAAATGGAACACATTGCATTGCATGTTTAAAAAAAAATTATATATATATATAAAGCAAATTTTCTTTTTACTCTGCAAATCTAAACTCTACATTTAGTTTACAGTTAGTTCCTTAGTCAGAGTTTTTTTTTTTTTTTTCCTTGATAGAGCAATCACTTACCTCTTTATACGCGGCTTAGGATGAACATTTGGCAAATGGAGTCTTGAGTCTCTGTGTAACCTGAATGCTATTGACCAAAGTGAACTTTATCTGGCCGTTTTTAAACATTTCTGTGCTAGTAATTAAGCCTGTCCTGCCTTGCCATTTAATCTGTGATAGATGGCAGATAACCCCGCTATTGTGCTCTACTTTACTCAACAAGTGCATAGTCAAATACCACAATAGTGACTCGAGACACCCAGAGTAACTCCTGTCCTTTAGTGGAATGCTTATGGCTTGCTCTGGCTGTTCTCATAGGCTGTGTGAGGTGTGTAATTATACAATAGCATTGTGAAAAAGTATTTGAGTTGTCGTTTTGCTATTTGCATTGAAGCTTATCTCTGTCGTGCCTTCACTCAACAATCAGGGTCTGAGAATCTGAAGCTGCAAGACTGCACACAAAGCAAAGTCTGGTTGGGTTCTCAAGTTACCTTCCCTCTTGTTACACATAGCCTAATCTTTTTTTCTGTTACTATTTCCAAAGTGTGTGTTGGTTGATAAACTCTTACTCCATCTGTCACCTAAAATTGTAACAATTTGTAAGGAAACCTCTATTGTGATTTTTATTATTTTTGTTTGTTTCTTACGCTTTATTGTTAGCAGGTGTTAAACTTTCCTGTCTGATGTGAACAGCGTGCAAACGGTCCAAATATTGTGATTCACACATTAACGCCACACTCTGTGTCGGGCAGTTTTGCACTTCTACGTCAGTAACGACACACAAAAATCTGCCCACAAGAAACGCAAAGCAAAGAATAGCATAAGTTACTGACAGACTACAGTGAGCCCTCGCCTTGTGTATTTTCCTCTGCTGTGCCAACGTGGTTTTACTGAAAACGCACAGCAGATGTGAAGGTTCGGTACATATCAAAATGTTTACCAGTTGAAGTAAACATGGCCTACTTTAGGCACCGAAGAGGGGGATTCCTTTCTTCCCGCGAGCAGATAGGATACGCCATTTCTCTAATGGCTAAAATATACAGTTGTCAAAAAATATTAACTGATGAAACGGGGCGAAAGGGGAGTAGCAGTCACCGCGGAATGATTGGTCAGTTATCTGAAGCATTAATCTTCTCTACAGCGTGTTGTAGAGCAGACAAAATACAGAGGCTGCTGCCCGGGGCTGCCTGGCTGCTGTTGGGAGCTGCTAAGAGAAATTGTTTTATCTCTCCAGCGGAAATGCTGCACCATCTCTGCCAAGATGGGACTAAGATAGCACTCAGCACCTCTAAAGGTGGCTACAGAGGGGAGTTTGTGCATTAAATAGCTGATATGAGTGTTTTATTTCTCAAAACTGCTTCCATTCTTGCACAGTCAGTGAAATATCCTTCTGACGGCTGGAGATAAAGAGCATCCTTAAGAAAGCACAATTGAAGAAGATTAAGTTTGCCTTCCTGAAACCTCCAGGTAGCCTTTCTGGTTCCCAGGTCCCATGAATGACTGATTGCTGTGTTTTTAAAAGAATTGCAACCTGAGTTTTATTTGAACTACTGATTGATAATGGCTTGTCTTTCTTCTTGTTAGATCTCTCTGTGCTGCTGTAAATACCTACTGTCTGGCATGTTCCTCCTGCACCTTCAACTGCAGTTATGTGCTCTTTAGCAACAAGATAGTCTTCCTCATGGACCTGCTGCTTCACCAACTAACAGTAAGTCGAGACAAACATTGTGTGGTTTGCATAATATTTTTCTATTTTAGATACTAATAAGGATTAAATATTTTGTGATTAGACCTCTAAAGCATTTCCTAGATATTTTTTCTCACATCAATTTAGTTAAAACATCACGTTTACTATCAATTTAAACTTTAGGAAAAGGTTTAAATTAGTAGAACACATTTCTTTGTCTAAAAAGAGCAACGAATCTACCTTGCAATATATTCTGAATTGTAGCCTCTAACATCTTTCATTATTATTTTTGTAAAAACTACAACTATACAGTTGAATAATTTGCTGTAAAATCTTAGAAATTTGTACTGATGATGAACTTGACATTCAGTGTGTTCTGCAGTTTTGTGGAGGTTGTGCTTTCCTTTTTTTAAGATTTTGAAAAGCTCTGTAATTAGATCTAAGAATAGTAAAAAAGCCCATCTTACTGCCTAAATACATTGTTGACAATCAAAGTTTCAATGCCTTGTTGTGGAACTTTATAGTTGCCAAATATTGTATCATATTGTATCCTTTCCATTTACATAATTTCACACACTGATACTGCAAGAATAATTGTAATTGGATGTAATGTAATGCTCTGGAAAAAATTTAATTCCACCATGTTGGAGAGGTCTATTAAAAAAGAAAAATTAAATAAAGCAAACAAAATATAGTGCTGCTGTGAAATTACTTGTAAAATTACCATTGCCCGTCGTTTTTGTGTACTGTTTAGCAGTACAGTTAAAATACTGAACAAAACTGTAGTAAAGAAACCTTTTTATATTTAGGAACTTTTATATTTCGAGCCGTATTTGTCTCTGTATGGCTTTGACTTTATGCAGATTTACTGCCGAAAGACAGATTTTATTTTAGTTTTTTTCCAACATATTTTGATGAATTTTGTTTTCATAATAATAATAATGCATGTTTAAAATCTTTGATTGATAGATGTTATTATGCTCTAACAACACTATAAGGCTCGTGATGTCGGGCAGCAAACAGCCCAGTTGGAAGAAATTTTTCGGCTGGCATTAAGTCATTCCAACAACGCTCTGAAAGAAATCTTCTTGTGAAACTGGCTTATTGTTACAAAAATTATGGTGTCAGTGGTTTGCTTTAACTGGTTGTTAATACCTGTTATGATACTAATTTATTGGCTGTGAAAAACTTTGATTTGATATCTTAAGTGCAAAAGCTACTGAATCGCATGGCAAAGCCAAAAATCACCAAGCTAATTTAAAATTTAAAAATTTAACGTACTTGTGTTTCTAAGCAAGTTAGTTTTTAAGCTATTTTACTTATGAGTTATTAAAAATATAGGTCTTTAATTGGCATTACAAGGTCTTAAAAGTCAAGAATTAAACCTACTGAAAGAATATGTACAAATGAGGAGTCCCTGAGAGCTACTTATACAGGTATAAACTGTTATTTAATATATGTTTACATTTATATCTAGTGTGAATTTTTAAGTTCCTACCATCAACCTGGAAAATTCTACAATTTTGCCTGATTTACTTCAAGAATTTATCATTTTTTATATATATATTTTTTTTTTGAATTTCAATCACTTGCCTTCTCCCACAAAAGGTCTTGTAGTTTCCGCCTTCTTTCTGGCATCATAGAGTGTACCACAGTGTTAAGGAAAAGCAAAGCAAGACTGAAAGTTGTGAGTCCCAGTGTTCCCCACAGATGCCTCCTGACAGAGGGAATGTGAGTGCTCAGTTAGAAAAGGCAAGCAGGCTGCATTGCGGCGACATGTCGGCCCATATCCTTCAGCACTCTGCTAGAAAGACTGTAAACATCAGCTCACTCCAAACATCCAACAGTGGCGGCTCTGCACTCACAACACAGACAGGACAAGGCACAGCCACAGGGTTGTGGTGCATGCATGAACTCTACTGGGGCTTCCTTTTTCAGTCGAGTTCCAATCCAAAGCAGTCGTATTTCCTCGGGGCAGAGAGGGAGAGGTTAGCCTGTATACTCCAGTTTATATAAAACACATCCCAGCAGCTGCTCTGCTGATGGACATCTCCAGCAGCACTGCGGGAGATGAACTTCTTCTTCTTTTTCAGTGTAAATTGAGCTCAGCAGTTACGCTCGCTTCCACCGTTGTTTTATGGCGAGTTGTGATAAAGTTTTCAAAATTACCATTAAACTTAGGCTTTTTTTAGTTATTGTATTCATAGGCATGCACTTATTGAGTGCACATCTCATTTTGGTATGCGTGTGTTAGCAATTGAGTGCAGCAGTGGGGGTTGGACTGAGCATGCCCTCATTTAATTAGATTTGTGGAGAATGTTGGTGGATTTACCTACGCTGTCAGCATTCGCCCTGGCTGTTGGAGCAAATGTGAATGTTTTACCTTTGCCAGGTTTCACAAAAGCAAAGGCACTAAATTTCAACTGTGGCGCTCTGCTTATGTGTTACATATGATGCTTGGAATGCAGATGAGAAGGATGGCCATCCTACTAGTTTGTCTAATTTCTCTCAAAGGCTTTCTTTTTTAAATAGGGCAGGATGTCCAATCCAATAAACTTTTTAAAGCACTTTAAAAACCACATTGGACCTAAGTACTTTACAGAAATGTAGGGATGCATAAATGGATAGATGAATGAAAAATAAAAAAATAAATTAAAAAGATATAAAATGGCTGTGAAATTACAAAAATTAAGAATAATAAAAGATAAATAAGTGATAATACTGAATAGAATAGAATAGCGTTTTATTGTCGCTGAGAAAAAAACAATGTCCGAGGACAGTGTTAAACCAGTGAAATGCAGTTTAGCATCCTCTCACAAGCAGCAGTTAAAATATGAAATCTATACATGTGCAGTAAAATTCTATACATGTGCAAAAGAAACAACAGATTTTCCAGAGATAATCTGGAAAAATCTCACATGGTATTAAAATCCTGGGGGAAAAAAATGTTTTAAGATGGGATTTACAGACTGCGAGGAGGCCTGTAAAGAGGCAGACCGTTCCATACTTTAGGAGCTGCTAGGCATAGATCAAAAACCAGCGATTAAAACGTAAAAATAGGATTTTTTTTTTTCCCCCCCATACCACACTGACAACAGCACTCTTCGATGTGGGAGTAATTCTGGGAGGAGGAATCAAAGTTGACCATTTTCAGTGTTTGTGAGGTTGGAAGAAGCACAAAAGTTTTAAGATTCTAGGGGGAAAAGTGTTTCCTATCGGGTCATGATGTCTGTTCATTCAGGCTTCCATAAGTGGGAGTTGAATTTCAGCAGATTACAGGAAACCGTAAGAGTTCAGTTCTGTGTGTCTGTCTTGAGACATGGTGGATTTGGAATACTGGTAGACTCTTGGATATCCTAAAAGGGACCTGTTATGCAAAATTTAGTTTTTGCATGTTTTTGTCCTTCTGTTTGAGTCTCTACTAACCACCTAGCCATTTTCTGGCAATGAGTTCATCTCTTTTGGTGCCTGCAAAGTAAGCCGTTTCACAAACCTCCGATGTATAAAGTTGCAATTGGCAGGCATTGCCCTGTTACCGAGCAACCTCATTCAAGCACAGCCCTTCACCTAGCAATCAGATCAGAGCTCTGGCATGATTTGGTCAACTAGCTTTACCGCTGTATGTGTTGTATGGAAAAGACCAGTTTTGTTGTTGATGTACCAGTTAGAAACCACATGCTGCATTCTTGGTGGTTGTACAGGAGGCTTCACTGTACACTGCACAGTTATACATCTTTTAGCCTTTTTCAAATGTATAAAGTGTGAATGTAAATGTTGAGTTGTTGAGTGTGACGCACTTGCTACCTGTCACAATAAGGCACTTGTGAGTTAAACACAACTGGAACATCGCAATGTAGTGTTCTTACTAAAATTGTACAGGCCTTGTAGGTTTCCTGTCATTCAAAGACAGACAACTTAGTGGGTTTGGTTTGTTTTTGAGAAAACAGTTTTATTTAACTCAAAGCATGTTATTGCTAAAAAAAGTAGGAAATGGAATAGAAACAGCACTTTCAATTAGTTAAAGCTTGTCATTAGGTTAGAGCTTTTCAATACTGATAATCTGAAGGTGATCACCAAATCTCTGATTGGGGCGTGTTCTGGTTTGTCCAAACACTAAAGCCTTTGAGAATTACCTTTTGCATTCACTGACAGACCTTTAAACCAAGTTCACCAAATAATCTCTACTAACAAAGTAGTATCACTTTGGTAGTACTACTACAATGTCTAACATGACATTAGCTTCCACTTGTGTTTTTGTTGAGTTGTTTTTTGTCGAATTCTTCTTATTTATGCTTTTCTTTTTCTCCTGTCTCATCAGCTGTATGTTCCAGATGAAGACAAATCCATTTTTGGCTGCAGCATAAACAAACAGGTCTTTGAAGGGCTCACAACAGGCCTGCTTCAGACCATTGCTGCCATTTTGAAGCCCCTGTTTCTCTGCGTTGTTGAGTCGGGCCAATGTGAAAACTTTTGGATTTCATCCTCAGGTACCAAGGTCAATAGCTCTGCTGTAGAGTCCTACAGCACTCGACTTCAAGATCTTATCAGGTATTCGTCCTTTTGTATTCAACTCTGGGCATTTCATCCTCCTACATGGTTCCTCCTTTTTCCTACCTCAATCCCTTTTTACCTGCTTTCTTTCAAACTCCTCTGTACTGCTGATGAACATCCGATTTCTTAAAGAGCAAGTCATATGTAAGGAATAGGCTAAGAAAATGTCAGAAAGCTTGGAAATGATCCGAGTGGTGTCTTGTTAAAATGGGAGTAGTGTGAGAATGAGTTGTACTCTGGCCAGGTTCCAGCATGTCCTTTTTATTTATTTATTTTTTTTTTACACATTCAGAAACTCATTCTAAGTAATATTAGTTCCTGTGGCACTTACAAATCCACATAACCAATAAGCACTTCCACAGCTTAGAAAGGTCCCCTTGAACCTGGCATTTAGGCTAGCCCCGTTTGGTTGACCTGTAAGAGTTGTGATAGTGATGGAGAAATGTGGACCGTGAGGAAAGGCAGGCCCAACACCCTGAAACTTTGTAGACTAGTGAAGTCTTTCCACCATCCCTCCCACAAGCAATGATTTATCTGGACAGAGCAGCTGCACAGGCACACCAATCTCATCCACTGACCCAGGCATAACCCCAGAGTCAGGGCGGTGCCTGAGAAAAATTGTCTCGTCAGACTGATGATCTCAAGTACGAACCTAAGATTTACCTCGACTGTCCTTTAATGTATGCATGGCTAATGAGAAAAGAAGACATTCCGGTTTTTACAGCTCTAATTATACCAAACTGTCATTAAGCCATTTCTACGTCACCCCAGAAGGGTCAACAAATGCCAAAGAAACAACAGCAAAAAGTCACAACAGAACTGATGCTAAAACGGAAGTTGTTAACTTGCCAAGATGACTTCAGTTTTGGCTGCTGCTGTTATCGTTGTCATTTTGTTGACCCGTCTGGACCTTCTTACATTTCCACATTTTATTGCACAAAGATGCACAATGAAGACCTTGCAACACAACAGGTCAAGAATAATGTTATGGGGAAGGTTAAAACAGGAATGGGTTTATAATTCTATCCTGTGAGCATCTAATAGAGCACTGTTCAGTTTGTAATCCCAAAAATGAAAGTGTATGGCAAACCTACAAAGACATGCTGTTAAAGGAGAACATCAATCCAAGAAACAGCCAAGGGGACTATGGTAACTGAGTAGGATCGGCATAAATCCACAGCTCAGGTAGAGGAAATAGTTGGCAACTTGACCTTTGTGCTCTTCACAAATCTGGCCTGTGCGGAAGACTGTTGTCTAGAGAAAAACAAATAGAAGTAGAATACACTCAAAATCGCTTACGTGTGCACAGGGCCTTAGAAGTGTCAAGCTGGTATCAAAATCCACCAAAAGGCTTAACTTTACTCGTTTCCACCACTTTGACTCTCAGTGGGCAGGCAGGGTTAAATCCAAACGCCCATCTTTTGTGCTTGTTGCAAGCAGTGATGTTTTTCTTTCCCTGAATCAATACTGTTGTACCCAGTAGCTCCACTCTCACCGCACCGTACGATGGTCCTAGGACTTCCAACTGAAGGCGGCTTAAGAATGGTGTGGTTAGGGTCGATTGTATGGACCACTTTTACAATAAAATCACGCAAGTTACAAAATAACTTGCGTGCCGTACCGCTCAGTGGAAACGAGACAGTAGTCATCCCAGTACTGATGTAAAAGCCTTGACTAGCAGCCATAATCTCTAGATTTTTGTAAGCTCGCCTTACTCAAATGATTCTTGCATACCAGAATCTTCTAGAAGACTAGCCCCGGGTCAGCAGACTGTCAAGGGCCCAAAACAGGGCTGGCACAGGGGCCACAACAGCCGTCTAATGACACTATTAGGGGTGATTTGTGGCTGAAAGAGTACAGGGAACATGATCATGAGTCCTGTCATTGGCAGAGACAAATTGAAGATATCACAGTAATAGCTGGGGGTGGAGGGCTTAGGTGAGGTATTGGCTTACAGTTGCAGTGCAGTGGGAGTATGCACAGTAAAGGCCTTTGTTTGCTTGTGTGAAAGAGCCTTTCACAAAGAAAAAGGTTTTTCTTTAGAAGCACATGCAATAAACCATGTAACGTTTTTCTCTCTTCTTCTCTTTTTCTTCAGTTACGTAGTAAACATGGGCTTGATTGACAAGTTGTATGGGTGCTTCCTGTCAGTCCAAAGCCCTATAGATGAGCACCCAAAGATGTCTGCTTTTCTGGAGCAAGCCTCGTCTCTGCTGAACCGAATGTGTGAGCTGTGCTTTGCCGTAACTGGACGGTGAGCTTTTATTAGACAGCTTAAATGTTTCTGGAATGTCTTGATCTTCCCCTGACAAATGCACACTTCTCTTTGTGCAAGTAATGGCAGAGACTCTGTCACTGGGATCCATAGGCAATCTCATGGTTACTCAAACAGAGTTTGTAGTTCCTCTGAAAGTCCAGCCAGCAAGCTGGTGAAGCTGTCGTTACTGCACACAGAGATAGAGATCTACTTGACCCAGTGCTCTGTCACTCACCATAAACCTTAGTCTGCGGTGCAGGGGGGAGCCCACCCACATGTGCCATGGCGACCTCCACTCAGAGAGGTTCATTGGCGCCGCTGACAGAGGCTAAGCACACAGTCACACCAAGGGACATAAGCACCACCATTCCTGACTTCAAAGGAAAAAAATACTCTGAGCATTGCAGAAGAAGAACATGATGTTTCTTTTTTATCCGAAGCTGTAATTTAATGGTGGCAGAAATAGTGACAGAAGACAACTAGGAAGAAAGCTTTGCCTGAAAAAAAATAATAAAGGATGTAATGCGGTACCTGTTTAGCTAATCTGTTCTAAGATTTGTTCTGCTAACAGCCTATATGTCATCTATAAGAACGTTCAGCGGGCCACAGAAATATTTGGACCATGCCAGTTGCTGTGTCAGGGGATTATAATCGCATTTAGAGGCTCTGTTCTCGCCTAGCAGCATATTTCACACAAAGCCTGTTGGCTAACATCAAGTATCAGCATGCACTGCAGGTTTCATCCCGAGGTCAAACACACTCCTGTTGTACATGGCTGCAAATCATAGATGCTGCTGCTGCAGGGGTCTTAAATAGTCTGACTTCAGTAGCTGAACGCTTTTACTGGGCGCACAATACCCGAGAAGGCCTAATTAATGGCAATTACTACTTAATTGTTTTGGATACACAGTATTACGATGCTATTTTTTTATTTTGAAATACATCTATATAGCTATCAATCAAAGTTTATTTATGGATGCCTTTTACTATTGCGTAGTAAAAACCTTCAAGTATAAGCCAAACTGACCTTGCAAAAGTATTCAGCTCTTTAATCATTTATGACATTTTTTGGCTATTCATTTTATTTAATTGGGATTTTATGCAATAGACCAACACAAAGGATTTCATAAAAGTAAACTGAAAGGAGAGATATGTTTCAAAATTTGCACCAAATAAAAAAATGAGGAAAAAAAAAACAATACCTAATAAGATCCAGTGCAACAAATTGCCTTCAGATGTCATCTAATTAATCAGTCCGTATGTGTCACATGGTAAGAAGCTGTGTAGTTGATTTGGCACATTTAGACAAAGTGTCTTCAAAAGTTGTAGACATGTTCTTGAGAGGTACCTGTGAAAACAGATCCTTTTGCTCATTTGCTCCAAATTCCTTGCCAAAGCAGATTTAGGTACCAGTGGGCTGACTGTGTGCCAGTAAGACAATGTAAACTAAACTTGCAGTTTGATGTTATTTTTGATGCATTTACTGAAAGTGAAATGTTTTCCAAGCTGGTCATGAGTTGTTGCCTTGTCTTATTTCTGCTGATCAGCATGTTGCTTTCCCGTCTCTTGTCAATATTGTGGATATAATCAAGTACATGTGGGGTTGATATCAATTAAAGATATTCAAAGAACGTCTTGTCTATAGTTCTCGACATGCTTTATAGGAATCTAAATAATTTCCATGAAGCGATTTTTGCTATAAACCTTGCCTCACGGGAGGTCTAGACTTTCCCTCTCCAGCAGAGTGCATCACTCTAAAAGTTCATCGGCAGCAAAAAAAAAATGTTATAAGCACATACACACTCTGCAGTCTCGCCCAGGCTGTCCTGATTCTCCGGAGCATAAGTAGTTCATGTCTAATCTTATTCTATGTCAATGTAACACGGCTCAGTCGAAGTTCTTTCTAAGTGTTTTTGTGTAAAAAAAAAAAAAAAAAAAAAGTTGAAAAAAGTATGTTCTGTTGCTAATTGAAATATTAATTTTCTGTTAAACAGCTCAATAATTTTTTTTCCTCCACCAGGGGTCCCAATATTTTCGACAATAAACGGCAGGATCCAACTGGACTTACAGCCGTTTTGCAGTCCACTGACCTGGTGGGAGTGGTGCATACTCTTTATTGCATCCTGCTGCACAGTTTCTCGCCAGAGTCTGCCTCTCAGACTCAAGGACCCTACGGCCCTGGGGTCATCCAGGTGGCTATACACGGCATCCGGTTCCTCAACAGTTTTGCCATTCTTGACCTATCGGCATTTCAGGTATTTATTTTTTTTTATATTTTATTTTACTTTTCTTTATTTTATTTTTTTTACTTTTTTTTTTTTTTATAAAATCTTCTCGTATTGTAGCAGACCGTCATTTTTATTTTTACTGCCAATACCTTCAAAATGGACATACATCATGAAATGACAATTCCACTGAAGTGTTTGTAGAAGGTTCTCAATAATATTGCCCAAAAGTGTTTAAATCTCCCCTCTGGACCACATAAACATATTCTTGAAGCCTGTTAATGCTAGCCATTCAAAGAGAAGTTGTTCTCAGTGGGACTAATTTGACCTGTGAACGTAAACACAGGAAACCTTTGACCCCGGGTCATGTTCTCGGGGAGGATTAGAGAGCCCAGTGGAAGAAGTTGGGATGAAACACAAGTGATTATCACTGTACAAGGAGCCATACATTACCCACTCTGTGGAGGAGAGCGTGACAGCTTTGCTTTCTTAAGTTGCCACACAAACTAAGAGCCACACAAGCAAGCCAGAATGCTGTTAATTATTTTAATGCCTTGGGGTAATTACTTTGAAGCAGCTTCCTGTCACTGACCCGCCATATTCAGTCAACTCAAAACAGCTGGAAATGAAAGCATTTTCCCTGCCAAAGTTTTATGAACATTTTAAATTATGTTGCTTTTTTGGCTGGGACTTGTAATCACCTTGTGTTTCCCATTACTTCTCTGTGACAGCTTATACATATCAGTAGCGATCGGTTGATCAAAATTTAAGCCGCTGGCTCGCCCTTCTGCTGCATCAGCTCACGAATTGGTGTTCAAGGGAGAATTTAAAGGGTCGAATGAAATGGAAATGACTTGTATTGTGACGGATGCGATCGGACGGAGTAAGCTGTATCTTATCCGGGATCTTGGAAATCTGTCCTCTTTTGTCTGTGACTTTTGAACCCGGATTTTGTTACTATTTTTAAATTGTTAAAGTAATTATACATATTTAATACCTATAATGGCACTGAGATAAAACAAAAACTTAAACTCCTAAATTTGGTTGTTAGCCCTCCAACCCGCGCCTCAGATATTGTTTACAGCTGTTTAACGCACCCAAACCTTTAGTGCAAATTGCAATGATCTTACGGTGCTCTGTCACACTGGCATGTTTAATAAATACTCTCTGAGCTCCTCCTTGTATCTCTGCTTCTAAGGAGGATTTGGCTGTTTTACATGTATGCTCTGTTTGATTTACTTCTTTATATCTTGTACATTTTCACCAACAGAAGTTCTAAACTTTTATGGCTTTGTATTGTTTTGTTGTATTGTTTGTTTGGTTGGTACTAGAAATAATCAAGGTGAAATTAAATAAATCACCTCACGTTTAAATTAGAGTGAGCGCTCACTGATTTGTTTTGTCCCTTGTTCGGCCAGTCTGTTCTTGGTGCTGAGGGCCTCTCTCTGGCGTTCCGACACATCGTCAGCTCGCTGCTCTGGTACTGTACCCAACATTCCTCTGAAGAGCTTCTTCACGAAGTCATCATCTGTGTGGGATACTTCACTGTTAACCACCCAGACAACCAGGTAAACCACCCACTCAGACTGCTGATTATTGTAGTGTTTTTTAAATCAAATGATTAATATAATGAAAGATTATAGCCATTTGCCATATAAATGTGATCGTTTTAGGGGGGTTATTTTATGTTTGTCTCACAAATGTTTAAAAGTGTCATAAAAGGGCATACATATTAATGAAATTATAGCACGACAACCAAAATCTGTAAATATTGGATGTGATTTACATAGGTTACAAATACATTAAAATATTTTAAAAATAAAATTCAATTGAAAAAGTGAACCTCATCTATAAATTCAAAATAGAAAAAAAAAATATTACGAGGAAAATGAGTTTTAATTCAGAACTGTTTTGTTATGGCCGTATTGAGGAGTCGTTTTCCGGAATGGAGCGTTAAGTGGAACTGTGAGAGAAGAAAAGCTGTAAGCAACAGGGATACCTTTATTCTTGAAAAGTTTTGTAAAGTAAAACCAGTTCAAGAGTTTAAAGGAGCTGCACAAGACTTGGTCAGTTGCTGGATTCGGTGCTTCAAGAGCCACTAACACAACGATGAATCCGGAATATGTGCTACAACAATATGAAATGCTTAAAATGGGTATGTCTGTCTACGTGTTTCACTTTTGAATATAATTTGTGAAATTCATTAATTCATCAGACATTCTAATTTATGGACGTGCTCCTGTAAATGATGATTAATCTGGACGATTCTTGCTGCTTTTTTTCTCTCCCATGTTAAATTTGTTCAGTTTTGATCTCATCTTTTTTTCTTTTTTATTCAGCTCAGGGATCCTTTGAGGAGTGTAAAGTTGTCGATTTTAGGGAGAATAGGCTGATGATATCATCTTACTATTGTTCCTCTCATGTATTATTTGTCAGAAAAAGGGTGTAGTTTTGTAATTGTAACAAAAAGCACCCGTTTAAAGATTCATGCCTTGGCACCTTCCTGCTTTTGGTCTGTGTGTCGTTCATTGTCCCACAGAGTGAGCCTTTGTTCTCACCTGGAAAAGCAGAGCAGTATTCTTGCCCCAGTGTTACAACTACTTAGGGGGCTCTGTGGAAGTGAGCAGGATGTGATGAAGCAGACCTGGCTGCTGTGTAGCTGGCTGTCATGCATGGCCCGTCTACCGGGCCCCTGATTAGCCATGCTACAGTTGACTGGGCTTTGATTAGACTAAGCCTGACCCACGCGAGCAACGTCCTGTATTTAAATCTAAAGCAGTTTATTGGCTAATTGCATCTTCATTTTTGCTTTATTTATCTTTAAAATTCCTTCCTGAAGCTTATTGTTTTTCATTATTAGAATGAATAAATCTAACCATCTTTCATTTTAAATCCAGTTAGTGTAATAAAATAAATAGTTGAATAAGTTATGATGTAAATTAAGTGTAAATGACAGCCAAACAAATAATATTTAATTCTTGCTCACATTAAGAAATTATGTTTTTTTTATTTTTTTATTTCTTCCCTTCGAAGAACCGAAAACAAAACTCCTTTCACCTTGCTGCTGGGTTTAAAAGAAAACACATTTAAGTATAGATTGTCAGGAAACAAGATCCAATCCAACTTCACACAGTTGATCTTTGCCAGTGGTCCAGTTCCTGGAATGCGCCCATTCAGTTCTTCACCAAGATGGATGGCTTCAACAAGGAATATTTAGAGCAGCTTGAGCTTTTCTCCAGCTAATGTAAGCATTGGCAGGACACAAAAGCGGCCCGACCCGAGGCCTTTGCAGTCACAGAGACTGCTGATTCACTGTCGGCACACTAGCTTTTGTTTATACACATACTTTAGAAATAGAGCTGCTCATAAAAAGCAGAACTTTGAAGCAGACCTATACGTCTGGATGTATTCCCTCAGCTTTGAACAGGCATGGGTAATTCAACTGTCTTGCAAAGGAAAAAAAAAAACTTTGAAAGAGTGACGTACTAGGATTATGTGTTTTGTTTTGTTTTTTGTTTGTTTGTCTATCTAGTAGCATCGCTGCTTATTGGGGCATATGTAGCCATGTATGTTTTTTGTCTCCCAAATGCACCAGTGGAGATGTGATGAACAAACACGGCTAAATAAATGTCTTGTCAGGAACAAATTACTGTACTTCCTTTTTCTGCTAGAAGAAAGATGTACCGGTAATCTTCATGTCTTTATCTCCAGTGATTCATTCATGATTCATCTGTACTGATGATGTGCTGGGTCTTATAGCTGATGAGATGATAATTGTTAACTGGTGAAATGTTAACCCTTTTGATTCTGGCTTACTTTTCAAAAAGACACAAGCAGTTTTAGAGTGTGGAAATCTTAGAAAAACATTGGGTTTGTTTTTTCAGCTCATGGAAAACCACCAGTTCCACTCAAGTAAAATGAGCATCAAAACCACTCTTCTCTATTTTAGGTTGTTTTAATGCAGCATTATTTGTGTCCTTCGCTATATCCAGAGACCTCTTTGTGCTTGTTAGAGGTGCACCAATCAGGCTTTTACTGGCCAGATTTAGTTATTTTTAGAGTTGACCTGCTAACTATGCTGACTCGTATGTCTTAACTTTGTTTAAGTGAGGGTTTTAAATGTAACAGAAATTAATCAAATGTGCTGAAAGTACCTTGGGAGAGGTAGCAGTTTGAAATCCAGAAGAAAGCAAATTATGTAGTTTTGCATATTTTTCTAACCGATCATTCCTATACTCACAAGAAAAAGTGAAAGAATATGGTGTTGATTTGCTAATTGGTAGAGGTGAAAACATCAAACTTTTCAGTTTTGATGCATTTATTAAACATTTATTTTTTAAAAATCTGGATTTTTTTTCAGTATTTGACCTGTAGATCACCAGCCATAGCCAATTATTAAAACTAGATTAGCTATTCTCGCTATCTATGAGTTTAAAAGTTGAAGCACAAGGGATGTTGGAACATTGTGGACAATATATTTCTATGGAAACAAGTTGACTATTAATTTGGGCTGCTGCAAGCAGGATTTAGGTGTTGGAAGATAACAGGAAGCTGAACATATTACAGAAAGGTTGCTCTGTTCTGTCATTTTTGAGAGTTTCTTATGCTGAATATAATGACTTTGAGATTACAAAAAGACCGACCAGAGTTCCAAAGTTAATAAAGAAAATAGTTAGAACAGTAGTATTACTGTTTTAGTAATACTACAAATGATATTAATTCTAAATATGCTGAAGACAATTTAAAATACTGCGTAGTAAACATGTTTATGTTAAGATAACAGCAAAATAATCAGCAAATTTGCAAGCAATGCTGTTTTGTAAAGTAGTAGTAAATAACATGTTTTAATTTCTTTTAAGTTTAAGATAAACAGTTTCTAACCTAAACTTATGAAACTGTGAAGTTTAAGTAGTAAATATATTTGTCAAATTTTCAATTAGCCTAGAAAGTAGAAAAAACCTGAGTTTAGATTGTTTATATATATTACATGAAGAGATTTGGTACAGTCAGACAAAATTTATACCAGATTTGCACCACAGCTTTACAAAATCTTCCACAATATCTCTGATTGTGGCAGATGTGGATTATGGATCATCTCTTGACAGAGTGTTGATCATGCACCAGAACTCAGCCTCAGTCCTCTTCAGTCCTCTTCTTCCCATTCTCTTTGAGGGCGTTTCCTTCACCCTGCAGGCCAGAGTCAAGCTTAAGGTCTATAATTCCTGTTAACCTGATGTCGAAACTCTTCCTTCAGCAGTCCATTACTGGCAAGACAACCAAGCCCTCTGCCTGCAGGGTAAGTGTAGCTCGTGCAGACCATCGGGAGCCAGCAGCGGGGAATACACTAACTGCATCACCCAGCAGAGTAAACGGAGACAGAGGAACACTGTCGTTCACGCACGCTCCACTAACTGGCAGGAGAATGCCCGATTGTTAGTTTGGTACATGATTTACACTCCGCTTTAAGGGTAAATTCAGGTCCAACAAACTTTTAAGTGAAGCGGCGGATGTTTTTAATCCCTATAAACCTTTCAGCGTGAAGTTTTCATTTGTAATACTGTTGTCATGTTAGTTTCAGAGCCCAGTAATCAGCAGCAGAATCTATGTTGGAATGACAGCATTTGCTCATAGAGATAAATAAGAGTTGTTTAGTTTTATTGCGTAAACAGAGGGTTTCACAGGGTTTTAAAACTGATGGGTACCTTAAACCTGAAGTTGAAGTGGCTTTGTCAATGTCTGCCACTAGCGTAGTCTGAATGAAGTTTACACAGCCATTGTAGAAGTCTTTGGGGGAAAAAAAAACACACACACACACACACTAAACAGTAACTGTGTGTGTCTGCTCTGCTGCCTGTGTTATCAGTAAAGATGTTCCACTGGATCTGGTTTGTATTGTGAGTTCAAGTGTCAGATATATGGCCCTACTTTACCTCCAGTTCCTCCTAAGGTGTTGGGGGTGTCTGGACAAAGCAACACCTATAAAAATACCCTTACGTGTTGAGCTCTGCATCTTATGTAAATACTTTTTTTTTTTTTCAAGAGAGTGTTGAGCAAGAAATGTTGTTTTATTTTAATTGTCAGGTAAAATATGGCTGTTTTTATCGCCTGTTATTGACTCTACTTCCACGAAAGGTCTCGGCAGGAATTTGTTTGTTTCAGAACATTAATTTTACACACTCTTTGTGGTCGCAGACTGGGGAAGTCATGCGGTCGAAGCACTATAAACCTGTTTAGAAAAAAGCCAGGACTTCGAACTTAAGAAAGAACAGAGCAGCCACGGCACTTGAGTTTTCTCAGGATTCTCTGTTAAACGTGGACCAGATGCACAGATTCAGAGCCCAGTTGTTATTTTTATGATGCTGAGCTTTGAGCTGGAGATACCTAAACTGCTTAGTTTCAGTATGGATGTTGTTTTAGATCCTGTTGTGACTCTTCACCTGGAAAACTGACGGTTCTGTCTACCTCCAGACTCTCGCCACCACCAGCTTTTGTTTTACGTCTTTCTCCGTCAGGCACTTGAGGCTGGACAATTTGTTTAAGCAGCTGAAGACTGAATGAAGATGCATCATCTGAGATTGAGTTTGCCTCTGAGCTCCACCTCAAATATCTACTACATACTGTGACATTAAATTATTGTACATAAATGCTATAAATCCAAACAGTAGAATGGTGAGATTCTTCTGCTGTTGCATAATTATATTTGGAGTTCACATTTTGGAGTATTTAGCTGTCTAAATGAAGGCTTTCTGTTTTCCAATGGGATGTCAAGATAAAATGTAACTAATTCACTGGTGTGGTGAAAAGTAGCATAGAAATATTAACATAGGCAGGTCAGTATCTAAACTAGTAAAAATCAAAGTCTAGTTCCAAAAATCCTTAAAAATTCTCCAGCATTTCAGTAGATATCAGAAAAATGGAAGAAAATATTCCCACAGTGACTCATCTTAGCAGATTGTAATATTTCAAATTGACATACCTAGCACTGCTCTCAACATTTTTTTTAAGTATTTCTACGACGGCTGAGTTGAGACTAACCTGTTCTTACAAATTCTTTTTAAGTAATGATCGGAAATGAAACTGTTTTGTGTTCTTTGAAACGCAAACACAAAAAAAAAGAGGGCAACTCCGCGGCGCCTCTCTTTAAACTGATAAAAGCAATGACTTATCGCTTTGTTTATCCTGCGCCTCAAACTTGGAGTGCATTGTCAGAAAGGGGGGGAGGAGCCAATGAAAGGGCATTAGTGTGTATTTGTTAAAATCTTGTAAATCTTTTGGATTTATGTCGCTTGGTCTGTGGGACCTCAACGCAGCCTTCTGGTTTCCATTGATGTTAAGTCACCGGTCCTGTCGGCCTGTACCTGTAAACCTGCGCAGCCAAGATTTAGCATGTTGACCCTCCTGGCTCTCAGATGGTTGATGATGGCCGTCTCAAGTTCAGGGGAGATGACCGGCTCATTAGGTTTGGACCTCATTTTTGAGCTCTAGTGAAAAATGGGGTCCAATGAAGTTCCAGTGAGGGACTTTTTTGTGTGTATGAAGACACTCTGTATTGAATACTGCTAAAATATTCCCTGATAAATCAGCTTTATTTGGTAACAGAGGTTATTACCAAGTAAAGAATTTAAGAGTCCTGAGTTTCTTCCTCTTTTGCTTTGGCCCGAAAGCATGAAAGCTTGGGAATCGCTGCTCTAGGCCGTGTGTACATGAATGTCATGTCTGTTTGATTTTTGCTAGCCATTTCGATGGCTAATATTGGATGCTAAATTAATCCAATATTATTTAAAATGTCAGCTTAATAGTTTTGAGTTTTGTTGTAAAATAATAGGAAAATCCTGTTAGCAGCAGCTGCTCCCTCATAATGATGACATTGTCAAAATTGTAAAACATAAACATTCTCAGTACTTTTCTCATACCATCTCAGGTTGCAATTCCTAAAGAGAAATCCAAATTATCAAAACTCCATTGGTGGGTCAAAGCTTCACAAAAAGCGGAGGAAAACTGGGAGGAGCTGTTAATGGCTTTGCTCCTTTCTGGAAGTTCTTAGTAGAAGTTTGCACACCACGTCTTTCACCTCCAGCTCCACCCCTTCATGCCCGGGTTGCACTGTGAATGCCCTCTTAACCCGAGCTCAACTCCTGCGCCGACTCTGTGCTTTGAAGCTTAAGCTGAGACTTGAAAGTTAAGTTGGAATTGCTAATGACAACATCAGTTTGCGCTTCCAATTTTCTCCCCCTGTTGCTCTGCTCATACTGTTGACGTGCTGCAAAAACATCCCCACCATTGTTTTTTTTTTTATAGTCTGTAATTGTGCAGTGGGAGGCTCTGCCCCACAGGTCTCTTCCTAATGGCTGTTTGTGTGTTGTTTTAGTGGCAGATTTACGTGTGGGAGGGGCGGCGGGTGCTGATTTACAACCAGCAGTGCCACTGACGGGTTTTAGTGACTGACTACTCGCTCGTTGTGTGTTCCAGGTGATAGTGCAGTCTGGCCGCCAGCCCAGCGTTCTGCAGAAACTTTGTCAGCTGCCCTTCCAGTACTTCAGCCACCCACGTCTCATCAGAGTGTTGTTTCCAACCCTCATCTCGGCCTGTTACAACAACTCTCACAACAAGGCGATCCTGCAGCAGGAGATGAGCTGCGTGCTACTGGCTACCTTCATTCAGGTAAAAAAACATAAAAATTTAAAATTGAAAATAGAACCATAAAAGTCATGCCATGTTACCAGATGTTTTCAGACAAAAATTGACTTGGATAATATATTCATCCAACCTGCTGATGACTCCGAGCATCTTGTTTTTAAATAAGCTATCGAAATTAGGTTAATTCACACACCTCGCACAATTCAATCACATTAGCAGTCCATTAGCTAATTGACAAGCGGCGGACGGGGCCGCCGGTGAATCTGCAGCCGGCAGGCTTTTACCAAGACGAATGGATTCCTTCATGGTGGATTTACCTGCCACTGGTTCAACTCCCAGCAAACATCTCTTCTCCTTCATCTTCCTCTGACAACAAGCCCTCCTCGCCACGCTGCAGCCACTGCTGTTTAAACACCGATTAACTTCCATTCAAAGGGAGACAAGCCATTGTCATTTCTTTCAAACAAACCAATAATGCATGGCGTCTTGCCCCGCTGCCCTCAACCGTGTTAAGCTCAGGAACATTCCTCCGAGTGGAGCAACTTAATCCTGGATAGCTGAGTAAATCACAGAGAGATGGAACTGTCACTTCACCTTCAACGTTTCCTTCATTTAGTGGTACTTCGTTTTCGTATGTTGTATAATTAAGAAAAGTAATTACATTTTTTTCAGAAATTATAACTGCATCCTCACTTACAGAGCTTCTCATTTTTCCTAGGACTGTGTTCCAAATGAGAAAGACTCAGAGATTAAGATATATAAGAGCGGTAAGTTATTCTATTAAGATAATACTGTTGAGTTTCTTCCAGCTTGTGTCTTTTTTTAAACGGGACATTTTGTCCCTTTAATTGGAGAAATTCTACTCTAACAGATTAAGGATTTCTGTCAGGCGCTGTGTATAAATGGTTGTCCTTTCTTCCCTGTGCAGCTACCCGATGTCTGCAGAATGACTGCCTGCTGTCCTACCGCTTTCCAAGAGATCAGTGGGACTCAGCCCTGCAGTTTTTCCTCAAGAAGCAGGAGGAATGATGGAGTTGAACTCTTGTGCTCTGAATTAAAAAAAAAAAAAAAAAAGCACAGTTAAACAGTTGCAGAGGGTAATTTCTTGGTGACAGTCTTTTCATTCATAGATTTATCTTTAGACTTTGTCAAATGTAAATAGGTCGAAGCCTTATGTGTTGCATCCATTTTGATTTCTTGGAAATCTTGTTGATGCAAAAGAGAGAATTTGCACAAAAACTTCTTTACAGTTTGAACACTTTGCTAGAGTCCGTTTATGGCTTACGTTGTTTTGCATTCATTTGTTTCCGTTGCACAGTTAATAGAAATAAAACATTTAACTATACTGTAATATACAGGTTGCCAAGCATTCTCATCAGTACTGTCTGTTAATTTGTTGTATTTTGGTGGTTACTTATGCGTTAACTACTCCACTAATTTTATTTTATTTTTTTCATCTCTTTGTATTGCAAGGTAATTACATTGTTATTGTTGACAGGAGGAACTTACAAGATGACATGTGTGTTGTATGAGCATAAATACTGCTTACAGATACCAGTTACTTTCTAATCAACTAGTCAGTTTACGGCTTGAGTCGTTTCAATCTATTTCATTTGTGCAATTCATAGAAATAGGATACATTTAGTTATTTAGAATTTGCCGGTCATTTTCATTAGTACGGTTTCTGTTAATTTATTGGATATAGACTCAGAATGGTTTGTTATGTCATTTGAAAGTTGACAGTTCATTCGAAAGATCTGTGAGGTTTTTACAGTGTAATGACATTGTTCTGCTTGTGGGAGCAATTTACAAGTTAATATGTATGTAGTGTTAGTCTAAATAACTTATTTTTAAGTTATTTATGCACTTTGTTAAAAAAAAATAGATATTTGCTCTTCAGATAATTCATTTACTGTTTGAACATTTCATTTGAATCCACCTCTTCCTGTTGTGCAGTTAGTCGGGGGAAAAACATTTTCTTATACTGTTATTTATAATTTGCCAATTACTTTCTGTACTGTTTCTGTTAATTTATTTGTGTTTTTGTATCACAAGAACCTGAATGGTTTATCTAGTCTTTATGTTGCTAGTCATAGTGTTATACAGAAAATATTTACGATTTATGTTTAATTTCATAATTTGTCATCATTGTTTTCATGTTGTTCAAGGAGTCATTTACAAGCTAATATATTTCAGTTAATAAAGTTATTCAAAATACTATCTGTCCGCTTGTTTCTCTGATTTATTTTAAACACAAGGCACGCCTCCATAGATGGACAGATGGATATGCACAGCTTTCCAAATGATACACATCTGAAAGATTTATCTCATCTGACTTTGCCATTTGAAAGGGTGTATTTGAGTAAAGAGAAACTGACATTTTTCTCAGATTTGAAATAAAAATAATTTTGGATAGACTAATCCTGATTTTCACTCATAACTGCCATGCGTCTTGGCATGTTCTCCACCGGTCTGGGTCCAGGTAATAACCTAATCAGTCCCTCAGTAAGTAGGATAGGTGCTTGTGCACGACTACAAAAGACACCGGAATGAAGTGACTGTCACACATAAAGCTGATTTAATTTTTTTTTTTTTTTTTATGCAGTAATCTCTTGTTTTTCCCAGAGCGGAATAAGTACCAGAATGTGTATTTGAGAAATGTAGGGATCTAAACATTCAAACTGAGCCTCTTATTTTCCCCGCTGTGAAAGTGGTACCATCTTCCAGCTCTTTCAAGTTTGCTTTAAATCAGTAATGCTGAAATCTGGGGCCTGTTAAATGTTCAAATGATATATTGCTGAAACGCATAGGCTATCTCAAAAGTTTATGGTTTGTATGTGGACATTTTTTTTCTACGTTATCTAATATTTTGCGAATGTGTATTTTCTTTGTAAGATGACCTATTGCTGTATTGAAATCTTTGGCATATTTAGTCTAGTTCCCAATCTAGTAGAGAAGGGGGTTGGGGGGTGTTATTTTTATTTTTTGCTTTTCTTTTTAAAAAAAAAATAAATTATTTTAATTTCAATGAGGCTCCTTTTCCCTGGCTGATTAAAACCGATCCTCCCCAACAAATTGCTGAGGTGTAGTGTGTCAGTTCCCGGCTTGACCCGCGTGCTCTCCTGTCCAGCGGCTATTTGTCGCTCAGGATTCCTGCTGGAATGAAAATAAACTGAAGACACGCCGGGATGCGTCCGCAGGCTGCATGGGAGTCCCCTCAGCGCTGCGCTCCGGCGCGTTTAGCTCAGAGTCCACTCAGTGGATCCCTTACAGGTGATGCCAGATGCAGATAAGGGGCCGCCGCTGCCTGAACACCGTCTAGACTTGCAGTCCAATAATACAGGCCTCAACTCTTGTAGCCTATGGTACTATTGCTGTTGTCCAAGTAGAAGCCAATGTGTCTTTAAATCACTCCAGCAATCCCGTGCAAAGTTTGCTTTGAATCTGCCTGCAAAGGGCCGTCATGTTAGAAAAGGGAGCCAACGTAAACATCCAAAACCCCTAAAGCACACCAGCGACAGAGCAGCCGCAACCCATTGTGTCTGATTCGCTGACCCGTGACACGGGGCAAAAGCTTAATAATATCTTGTCAACGATCAGTCACTGATCCACTTGGCTCAGAAACCATAAGCAGATTATATCGGATATAAAAATATGTCAAAGCCAAACCCGAAGCCAGCTTTGTTACTTTGCAACAGCCTTTTATATTTCCAGCTGCAAACTTTCTGCCATTTCAACGGTTCGCTTTATAATATATTTATCTCATTAGGGGCTGGTGTACACGTTTTTTCCAGTTAACGTTTTCAGCAAACTTTAGTTGTTTTGACATTAATTAGTTGATCTCCAGAATTCCTAAAAATATATATATATATAATAATAAAAATCTTTCTGTTGTTGGAAACCTAACAAGGCCTACTTCCACTTCCGAATTTAAACGGGTCGCGCGAGGTTATTACCGGTTCATTTATCGTTTTTGCATCTTGTACCATTTTTCTGCAATCATGGCCTATACGTTCCGTAGACGTGTAGCATCATTCCCAGTTTTACTGGTTTTTGTCTTAACACTTTTCTGAACAAACTCTTCAAACCTTCGCAAATGTCGCTGTTCATAAATCAGTCCAGCAAAAGGTAAGATCTCTGAGGCTTGTCCTAAATTTGGAGCCGATCCGTTGCTTCCTCTGACACGCACAACTAATTAATTTTACCCCATTTTCAACTAAAAAGCAACTTAGTGTCTTATTTGATAAATTGTTTATGAAAGGAAAAATTAGTTTGCTTTATAGGAATAATTATTATTATTATTTCTCCGTCTGTTTATTATCCTCACATATCACGGTGAGAACATTCAGCATATTATTTTGCTCTTTTTTATGTTCACAATTCACAAAGACAATTCAGCTTTGATTTCTATTTATAACTCTTTTGAAAAATTATCATTTAGCTTTTTCTTCAAATTGCTTGCGTTACTGGAGTAAGTGGAACGTCTTGAGCATTCTTCAAAATCGGTGTTGTCTTTAGAACTTATAACTTCGACATAATTTCAGCTAAAATCTGTCTAATTTCACCAAAACACATCGGCTGCAATCGTCGCTAAGGATCACCCTTACAACGGATGACGTCACCCCCATAACTTTTTAAATTAAGAAACCAAACTCTTCTTATTCCCGCGAGCTTCACTATTCATAGGCAATTTACATATCAAAACATTTACATTTTTTTTTGTTTAGTTTCACCTGCTCTGACAACAGCATTCATTTTGTTCACTTTACTTCAATGAAAAAAAAAAATATATATATATTTTTTAACTTATTAATTGACAAATTGATTATGCATGCAGTAAGCAATTGTTTTATTTATAAGATCAGTTATGTTTGCCTTCATAATAAATAATAATAACTTATTTTACTATAAGAAAGGCGAGAGGTGCACCTCTTTCATCTGATCCAATAATTTACAACAGTCTAGTGAAACTTATCATGCACATCTACACAGGTTGCGTTTCTCTGACAAACATACTGGAATCCTTGACGTTCAGACGTCCAGCATGGGCTTTATGTGCTTGAATCCCATCACATTCTTCCCAGTATATCCAGGTAGCTATTGGCACGATTTTTTTTTTTTTTTTTTTTTTTTTTTTTTTTTTTTTCTTTACAGGAGGAAAGCCCCTGGTGTTCATCTACAGCCGTGTATCCAGGATGCAGTCAGTCCTCCAGTCCTCCCAGTTTGGACCTGCGCGGAATCTATCCTGCAGCATAATCCATCCTGGTCCATTTAATGTCAACGGGGTCTTTTTGCGCTTCCTTGTTTGGATGGTGAGGCTGAGAGCTCGTGTGTGGGGGGTGGAGGTGGGGGCCTCCAGCTGACCCCGACGCCTCCTCACGTGTCGACGGGACTCGGAACCATGCTGTTCGGTGTGTCCGGCAGTTGAGACGACAGGGAGGTCACATCGCTGCCCGAGGAGTTTCCCAAAGAGCCCGACTCAGAGAAAGAAACCTATGGGCGAAACAGCCTGGATCAGTCAAGTGAAAAATGATATAATATTGTGATTTTTATTTTGGTTAGGAGTTTATAATTAAGGTCAAACTATTATTTTTTCTTTTTGGCCCTTTCTCTTTTTCCTAAATTGTAAGATTATCTACTAAAATCAGAGCATGAGTTTTAGGCTTTTTTTTTGTTTTTTGTTTTTTTGTAAATGCTGCAAAATTTGTTTCTGGATTATAATGCATATGCTACAGTTTCTTCCTTCCTTTCTTTTCATGCAACTACAGCTGTGTGTTTTGCATGCATTTTAAAACACTCTTATGAATGCAAATGTAGCCCACCAGTTGCTGGAAAGCAGGCTGGTCCAAGTCGGTCTGCAGGGCAAAGTCGCTGAGGCTTTTCCAGGGAGGCTGGTAGGTCTGCACCTCCACTGGATTCCCCTGCACGGCGTTATCGTGCCGGATCGGACTCCCAGCCACCAGAGGAGTGCCTGTCAGGCCCTGCAGGTTCTGGCAGGGAATGCAAATAGTTATATAAGATCTTGCATCGTTAGGGAAAACGTGTAATTCGCAATCTATCAAAAGAATGTAAAAATAATGTAATTAATAAATAAATATCATCGCAGAACAGAGCACTTTCATTAGGAAATAAAGAACGCAAACATGCGTTCCATGAAAAAAAACAACGAAATTTCATTTAAAAAATGTCATTCACTATACATTTTTATTTATTCTTAATTATTAATTTAGATCCCCCTTTATGTCTCCAAAATGTGTCTTAAAATGTTTTAACTACTAGGCCCTAATCAATATTATCATTATTGTTGTTACAAACAAGACATGTAAACATTATCTGACCATTATCTAATTCTCCTTGTATCAAGAAATGGTTACAGTGTTGCTCGTTCCGATAAAGTTTTAAGAATCAAGAACTGCACTTCGCGTACGGTTTTGTCGCTCTGCTGCTGTTGCTGAAGCTGCTTCATCAGAATGGACTTCTTCTTGTCCTTGCAGCGCTTGTTCTGGAACCAGACCCGGATCACTCTGGGGCTGAGGCCGGTCATCTCCACCAGCTGCTCCTTCATCAGGGCGTCCGGCCTCGGGTTGGCGTTGTAGCACGTCCGCAGCGTGTGCAGCTGCTTCTCGTTGAGCACCGTCCGGACACGGGTGGTCTTTTCGGACTGCTTGTGGACGTGGTTCCGGTGGTGAGGTGGGTGCCGGACCGAAATGGAATCTAAAGGGAAAGACATTTAAAAATTTAAAACGAAATAATTTGAGCAACAAATTTGCAATGTGTTGCAGAGAAGAAGAAAAAAAAACAACTGAATTTGGAATATTACTAATAATCATCGTCGTAATCATAATAATAACTACTGTATACCAGCAATGTGCAGCGGTCTGGTGTGAATGTTCCCGGGGCTCAGCGGGCTTCCTGCAGAGGACCGCTCCACCAACAAGCCGTGATCGGCCTGACACAGAAGCTCGTCGTCCCGCAGCGAGAACTCATCCCCCGGCAGGAGGTGTCGGCTGCACACCGAGCACCGAAAACACTCCATGTGATACACATTGCCTCGGGCCCTCATCACCAGGTCGCTGCTGCAGAAGCCCAAGTCACATTTTGCACATTTGATGCCAAACAATCTGAGAAAGATACATAAAGATATGGATTTGTTATTGAATAGCTCAACGCTTTTCTCAGCATGTTCAAGTGAGCACAGTTACTGAAACCTACTGCGTGCTTCTCTTCTTTGTTGTTGTTCTTATTATTATACTTAATATTATTAATAATAAATTTCACAAACTTCCACAGTGGCCTTCTCTACCTTGCATAATCTCTTTTACAGTAAGTCTTTCCGTCCCGGACGAAGCAAGTGCACGTCTCATCCAGATACTGCTTGCACTCTGCACACTTGAGGCAGGCTGCATGCCACTCCAGGTCCGGGGAAACTCTCAGGATGTACTGGTCATGTATCTGACTTCCACAACCCACGCACATTGCGATTCCCGACTTCTCTACGAAAAGGAAATACATTAATGTGAAACTTTAATGAAACGCATGTTGGATCCACTGTAACCTATAAGAAACTAATGCAAAACAAACACGAACGCCCTTCCAACAATATTAGCTGCGGCGTTAGAATATTGTAGACGCAGAAGCTAAATATTATTGATCATATCATGCAAGGTTATTTTGCAGATTTAAAAAAAAATATCTTATATGAATAATTACATTGCAATCCACGTGTTTTCCCCAAGTGTTAATTTCGCTGTATTTATAAAATAATAATAAAAAAAGATCGAGAAATTATATTTCAAATGAGTCAAAACAGAGGTAAACAGTAAATGTTCCTCAAAATGAAAGTAGCCTTAATCTTACTTTTTGAACGATCCCCCATATCATCCAAGAAAGAAGTGTTGAGCAAGACGTCCACCATACAGGACAGAAAGTCGAGTTGCACACCCACGGACGGAGGAGAGCAGCGGCGGAGGAGCCCGACCGTCCCGTCCCTGGCTGCAGGATAAACTTGTATTCCTCCTCCGGGAGGTGGAGAGAAAACAAAGACCATCGACCAGTGACGTCTGCAGGAACCTGGACCTGTGTAGGTCCGGGGAGAGGGTGCCATATGCAAATCTCCGCCTGGACCCCCTGCTCGATATGTTTTCTGTGGGCAGGCTTTGAGACAGTCTGTTTATGTTGCTCTCTGCTGGCAATGCTTGCAAACCACTCTTCTTCAAATGTGCAAGTTGGAACCTGTTACTTAAAATACCCTTTTTTTTCTTTATATCGGTTGGTGCCATATTTATTTGCTTTAACATGTCACGCTTTGTTTACTGAAATTGCTGTATAATATTCATCATTGCCAGTTTATTTTTAACTATTGTTTTTTCTTTCACTTGTAGCCAACATATTGGTAAGAATCTATGAAGTAAATGTTACTACTAATAGCGTCTTACACTAAAACCATTTCTGAATGTAAATGTGTATTTTTTCTTATTTGGCTCTGCTCATTCTCTCCTTTTATATTTTAACCTTTTTTTCTTCTATTTTTATTATTATTATTTTTTACTTTGTTCTTTTTTTTTGGTGAGTGTATAGCATATATTCAGTCACACCGCTGTGGGGCGACCTCTACTGGAAGAATTTTCACATTTCCACAATTATAGAAAATCTACGTCTTAAAAATGTGTTTAAACACAAAGTCCACAGGATACTTGGTGCGATGATTGAAATTTACAATGAAAAAGTTGATGACTAAATTTGAAGTTATTTTTTAAGCTAAAACACCAACGTGAAATAATGTGAGATAGAGCTCCACACATAATGCAGGCTATGCTCAGGTACATGTTGATCTTCAGAGGGGAAAAATTTGTATTTGTTTTTTTAGGTTGCACTATTTTACTGTTCTATCTAATATATTTAGGTAGAATAAATATATTCTATGAATATATTAATATATTTATTTGAAATGGTTAGAAAGAGTAAAGGATTACTCTACAAAAAAGGTAGAGTAATCTACCTTTTTTGGTAGATTACTCTACCAAAAAAGGTAGAGTAATCTACCTTTTTTGGTAGATTACTCAAAAAAGGTAGTAATCTACCTAAAAGGTAGTAATCTATACATACATACATGTAGTATAGATTACTATATGTATGTATAGTAATCTATACATACATACATACATACATACATACATACATACATACATACATACATACATACATACATACATACATACATACATACATACATGTATGTATGTATGTATAGATACATACATACATACATACATGTATGTATGTAACATGTATGTAACATACATGTATGTATGTTACATACATACATGTATGTATGTAACATACATACATATACAGTATATATGTATGTATGTTACATACATACATATATACTGCTCAAAAAAATAAAGGGAACATTTCACTTTAATTTTGTGTGTGGCTCCAAATCCAGGCCTCCATTGGTTAATAAATTTGATTTCCATTGATGATTTTTGTGTGATTTTGTTGTCAGCACATTCAACTTTGTACAGAACAAAGTATTCAATGAGAATATTTCATTCATTCAGATCTAGGATGTGTTATTTGAGTGTTCCCTTTATTTTTTTGAGCAGTGTATATATATACAGTTATGAGGCGACAGGGAGAAATGCAACCAAGCTCTCCGGAAAATTCTCGGGATTCTATCGCGAGATTTTCCTACTAACGTCCTTGCATAAACTCCACTCGCAGATATCCCTCCGCTGCAGCTAGACGAAACATCAGGTGTCCATTATGAACAGAGTTTTAAACAAATCATCTCTGAGGAATCTGGTAAGAGTTTAACTGATCTATTACAGCCAATATGTTGCTCCGTTTTAGGTGTTTAAGGTTCCCTAAGCTATACACATCTAACTTGTGTATACTTTTGTTATTGATGCTAACTGGTTAGCTCGTTCAGTTGTACTCACTGTGCAATTACTTAATTCTAGATATGCATCGGGTTACTTCTAATGTATCATTTTTGTATCAAACATGCATGTTTGACAATAGCTGAAGCTTAAGGTTTCGTTTCAGTCAGTTCTCTTTTTGTGTTTGCATCGCTAGCTTAGCACTTAGCTCGTAATGTTAGTTACGAAACTGCAACTTTGTCAATGACAAACAGCCACACTATTATGAAATATATTTTAGTTTAATATTAACCACTGCTATACATTATATTTTACTTTCTCTTTAAGTCGTCCCTAGAATTGTTGCCTTAACAAGTTTATGTAAACAAAACGGCCGTAAGTTTTACATTAACATCATGCTAATGTAAATATTTTAGCTGATTGAAACTATAAGATTCCTCTAAATTTCTGTATTACTATTAAAATGTTGAAATGTATGCTCACTCTGTTTTTCATTGTTCAGCTGAATAAAATGTAACTTAATTTGAAGCTGTTACTTCTAGACTGTTTTTAGTTTTATTAGCATTTAAATGAGAAAAAACTGCATCTGCTTTATTTTATTTTTTTTTGCTGTACTTAATCTGAATGTCCTTTCATATCATGTGTCACATCATCATATCTAGATTCAGCTGGTAAAATCCTGTCTTGTTGTGACACAGCTGGATGTGGCTTGTCTAGAGGTTGTTTGTCTGCCATCATAATCTCCCATGTGGACTCTCCCCACACTAGTTTGTACAGTCTCGTTTCCACAAAATATCATGTGCTGGTAAAGTGTGATAAATTTGAGTAAATGGAACACAGTTTCACATTATTTACACAAAAAATACTAAAATGGTTACCATGCTCAAACTGCTTTTTATTTGAAACACAAGCTCATAAGTCCAAGAGTTATTACTGATACTGCTAAAATAATAAGACAATCTTGACTGTGCCATCCTTTCTGAATCTTAATTTTAGGCCTTTTAAAGGCAGGGCATGGGTGTGTTTGTCAGTATGTTGTGTTTGAATACCAAACTGGTATTGAAGAGCTGACAGGTGCCCTCCTGTCCCCGATCTCCCTCCCACCTGTCGGCTCTGTTCATTCACAGCCTGTGTCCGCACATGGTAACTGATCTGTATTTCCCAACAGACTGGCCTCATCCAGAGGTTTCAGAGCACCTTGGTCGTCGCAGAACACAACAATGACAAGCTGACCCCCATTACTCTCAATGCCATCACTGCTGCCGGTAAGCTGGGCGGAGATGTGTCCTGTCTGATTGCAGGAACAAACTGTGCAAAGGTAAGAAGCATTTCTGCTGCTAAACAGTCTATTACTAAAACTATATGCACAGCAATTTGTCATAAACAAAACTTGCTCCGAAACGGGTTTATTCATGATTCACACCGTTCAAAGCATCAAGCCTGCGTCTGTTAATTTTGTTAGCCTTTAAATATGAATAATAAATGTAGCTATACCATCACTAATGCAAGCCCTTGATTGTCGACCCACATCGTTTTTCTTTCTTTTGAGGTTGTGGAGGAGATCAGTAAAGTACAGGGTGTGAAGAAGATTCTGGTGGCTCAGCATGACTCTTACAAAGGTGCCTTGCCAGGTATGTTGTTCATAACACATTTATTGAACAAGTTGTTCCTATTATAATGTTGGTATTTAAATCATTTTTCAATATTGGTACACTTTCAAAGCTAGGACATCATTCAAGTTACCATGAAATCCTTTTTTTTTTTTTTTTTTTAAACTAAGCACAAAGAGCTGATTGTTGGATACCTTGGCCAGTGATTTGTAGTTGAATATTTTTGATTACACTGCAGTCTGAGGTTGAATTTTAATATGATCATATGATTTTCTGTTTGGTTTGCAGAGGAGTTGACTCCCCTTATCTTGGAAACACAAAAGCAGTTCAACTTTACTCATATCTGTGCTGGTGCATCTGCTTTTGGAAAGGTAAAATCCTGCTTACATCCAGGATTCTTTGCCTCCATCTCTGATCAGTCATGTATGACTTATAACCCAACTCTCATTGCTTCATTCAATAGAATCTGCTTCCCAGAGTTGCTGCCAAGTTGGATGTTGCCCCAGTTTCAGATATTATTGAAATCAAATCTCCAGATACTTTTGTCAGGACTATTTATGCAGGTATGACAACCTTAAGTAGACCACTGAAAATTATTATTCTGAATCAAATTTCTTTTTAAATTATATATTTTTGATCTTTTTTTTGTTGATTTAGCTCAGTTTTGTGGTTTAGTTCTGAAGCGAAACATATCTCGGTACAGGAAACGCCCTCAGCACGGTGAAATGCAACGAGGCGGTCAAGGTCTTCACTGTCCGAGGGACGGCGTTCGAAGCCGCTTCAGCAGAGGGAGGAAGTGCTGCATCAGAAGAAGGTGTTACAGATTCAGCCTCCCGTGTTCGAGCACACCCTTTAAAAGAAAACGAAGCAAGCTGTGTCGAAATCCTGTCTCGCTCTTACCGATTATCGCCGTTCTGATTTGCAGTTGCTTCTACTCCTCCTGCTGGAGTTTCCGAGTGGCTCGAGCAAAATTTGACAAAGAGCGACCGTCCCGAGCTGACGAGTGCAAAGGTTGTGGTGTCGGGAGGTATGAACCCACCGCCCGTCTCTGATTCAAGATCTCAAAATGAATTTATCACTGTTAATAATGGGCAGCACAAAAAAAATAAAAAAAAAAGTCTCCAAGCAGCTAATGTCGAGCTCTTATTTTTCTAGGAAGAGGCTTGAAGAGTGGAGAGAATTTCAAACTGCTTTATGACCTCGCTGACAAATTGAACGCTGCTGGTACGATGAGAAATACGAGGGTTCATTTGTTATAGTTGTGCCGATTGATTAAAATGTAAATCTGTGGTGTTTTTTTTTTTTTTTTTTTTATTGCAGTCGGTGCATCCAGAGCTGCAGTGGATGCTGGGTTCGTCCCTAATGACATGCAAGTTGGACAGACTGGCAAGATCGTGGCGCCCGTATGTTCAACCTTACATCAGTTGAATGTTTGTGGGAAACACTTGATCAACAAATGAAGGGGGCGTTAGGAAATTGACTAACTTGTGGTTAAAGAGATGAAGCTGTTTTTCATCTTTAAAATTTGAGCAGATCTTAAGCTCAGCTGCAGCATTAATGTTGTACACTTTACTGTGAGAATCGTCTGCTGTCCTCTACACAACAATTCAGCGAGACGGCGATGGCTGCTCCTTTCGAAAAGCTTAACTTCCTATTATGATTCAGCCAGGATACCCCAGCTGTGATTATCCACACATTAGGCTCCTTTGAAATGTGCCTGCTGGCACATTTAGCGGCCCTAAGTGATTTAGCTGATCCATTAGAGCAGAATGGAGTGGATGTCTGACCAGAGCCTCAGACGTGTCGTTTTCATCATTTTTTTTTTTTTCTCTCTCCAGTTTGCATTAGATCACTCACGGTTACTATAGTTTCTCTGAATCCTCAGTTGGAACATTCACTGCATAGTTCAGGTTCAGGTCTCTGACACTTTTTCCGAAAAAAGTGTGTAAATGAATTTGTAAAGTTTTACTTTTTAACTTCGGAGTATTTATTTCATTTTGGTGTTCCAGAAAAATCCCTTGAAAGTAAATGCAACATTTTGTTGTTGAAGATTAGAATGTTTACGATGATATAATTTGTAATTCACATTGTTCACTACTTTTCAGCTTAGCACACACAGTTTAAAAGATTGAAAAAAATACCGTGCGAGTGTGAAATATTGGTCACCAAGTCTCTGGTGATCAATATTTGCCTTGGTGACCAATCTTTGTTGTCAGATGATGCCAATATTTAGCTTAGCAAAGCAAGTCTTGCTCACTTCAAAGTACGTTTGAGAATATGTCATTATGCTGTGGGATCCTTTCTAAAGGCTCTGGAAATTACAGTGATTAACATCATAGATTATTTGATACACTGGAATGTCTTTAAAGGATAAAATCTGGTAAATACTACCAGTCAATTGAAACAAAGGTTGTTAGTGGGTCTTTCTACAGGATAATTTTACTAAACTTATGGCCAAATCAACACAAAACTCTGGATTATTTCTCTTGATTTGTGATGCTTTTCTCTGTATGTAAAATATAAAAGACCACCAGGAGCTGCTGTTTTTTTTTTTTTTTTCCCCCTAAGCAAAGTGTGGTTGCATAGCATTGATGGGCATCATTATTTGTGCAACCAATGAGTTTGGTAAATACTGCTGCAATGAAAAATGCATTGGTTTTCCATCTTTTTTTTCCCCACACATCAACGACTTTATCTGTGGTAGTGAATAACTTTGCTGCAGGTTTCATTAAACATCTGACCTGGGTTTTCCGTGCCGGTTCAGCTGTGTTTAGTCACGACTAACCTCTATTCATGTTTCATTTCTTAGGAGCTGTACATTGCAGTTGGAATCTCTGGAGCGATCCAACACCTGGCTGGAATGAAAGACAGCAAGGTAAAGTTGGAGAACAAAGACAAATATTTTATTTTTTATAAATCCATTTTTCTGCTTTCCTGTGCCTCCATGCCTCATTTAGTTAAGCCAGTAATAGTGGTGTTTTACACAGATTTCAGGCAATTCTAATATATTGTTTTTTTTTCCCTTTTTAGACTATTGTTGCCATCAACAAAGACCCCGAAGCTCCCATTTTCCAGGTGGCTGACTATGGCCTTGTGGCGGATCTTTTTAAGGTGAGTGTCTATGAGCAAAACAAACTCATATTAAGGTCTGACAAACCCAGCGTTTTATTAACTTTTAGTCCAGAATAACAGTCGGAATATAACATTTGTTTCCTAACTTATAAATTTTGCAGGATGCCTTATTCCACCTAATGGAAATGTGCAACTGCTGAATTATTAAGCTCTTGAATTAATCTAAGGAGGGTTCTGGCTGGTGCGTGCTGCCATGAGGAGACCACATTAGCATCTCAGGAGATATCAAAACTGATCAATAGCCGGATAAGAGTTGGCCTCGGTTGGTGTTCTGAGCTTCGACTTGCCAGACCTCTTATACGCTCAGTTGCGTTCTTGTGTCAAGTTGGTGCTCTGGGATATCGAGCCAGGCGCGTTGGCATGACTAACACTGGACTCCAGTGCCGTCTGTGAAAGGCTAGCAGGTTATATTTTCATGTGTGTCCTGTTGGTCATGTTTTATTTAGCCCCGCAGTAGTGGCTGAGCAGCCCAGGTGTCCTGACAAACTCTGTAGGAGTGATTAGGAATAAGCTGGTGGCAGCAGAGTTGTGACCTGCTGGGTGAGATCATCTTACATGTGATCACTCCTCAGATAACTGATTAAAATGGATGGGCTCTCTACTTTTTTCCTAAATGGACATTGATACCCTGCAGGAACTCGGGCAGTGACTGATGATTCTCCTCGGACGCCGCTCGAGTCAAATGCGGAGGCATGTGAATAAATTAGCATGCATATTCGTCTGAAGCAGGCGCTCGAGTCCGTAGCATCATGCCAAAAGGATTCAGACCTCTTAAGCTTCTCCGCATTTTGTAACGTTGCAACCACAAACTGCAGGATCACGTTGAGATTTCGTTGGACCTGTCAAGACAAAGTAGTGCATTATTTTGGGGGTGGGGTGTGTGAAAAGTTGATGTTTATTTATTAGCTTTTATTTTTTTTTTCCAGCCTCTTTTCCTCTCATACCCCATAAATTAAATGCACTGCAATAAACTCCCCTCAGAAGTCACATAGATACTAGAATTCATGATTTAGAATTTTAAACTCTTCTTTGAAGGCCTAAGAGATTTATTAGAGAACATTGTTGAACATTATTGAAGTGATGCCGCTGATAACGACACAAAAGTAATTTCATCCATTTTTCTCCAAAGGCTGTTCCTGAGATGACAGAAGCTCTGAGCAAGTGAGGGGAAATCGAACCAGCGCTTCGTCGCACAGATGGAATAAATAATAGAGCAACGATGGGAAACAGTCTCTGCCTTAACACATTGTTGAATCTGTATGTTGGTGTTCTATAAAATCTCGTCATTCTTTTAAATCCCAGTTCTTGACGCAGACTGCGGGTATCAGATGGTTAATGGATGGCCTCTGCTTTTATCTTTTTGCTCTCCGTAGTACACGTAAATTGTATTTAAAGTCTTGGAACGGTGCTTTGGGACATGTAAGATGTCTCAAAGGAAATGTACAGTAAGTAAAGAGATGCTTTTTGAAAAGCAGTGTATTAAACACAGCTCAAAACGTCTATGAATTTGCCATGTTTCTTTTTTGCTTTTTATTAAGTTGCAGCATTGCTTTACCTTGATCAGAGAAACGTTTAAAAAGTTTCCAATGTGGTCACAAATCCTAAAGGTTCATGCTATCATTTTTTTTTTTTGCACTTTATTTAAACTTCTCACATTTCTTGCTCTTTTGTGAGACAGTCATACTCATTTGTGAATATTTACCCAAAAGTATGTGAAAACAAAAAAAAAACCCATTTATTTAAGCTTAGATGAAACCTGAAGGGTTTTAAATACCTTAATGTGGTATGGCAAAATCTTGAATAATCTTATTAAACTGGGGTCGGACAGTTTCCAGTCATGGCACCTGGAGTAATTGCAAATCATCTGAAATTTTAAAAGTCCAAAGATAAAATTCCTTTAACTCTGACTGTGGATAAAAAATGTAGAAAGTGAAAGAATAGAAGTTGAGATGATATTTTGCCCTGCAGGAGTCCATCGAGACGGACTGTTAATGAATTTGGAGATTCTGACTTAGACACTGCTGCCTGTTTCCAGGTGATGTAATGAACAAGATTATTTGGAGAGCTCTAAAGTGTGAGAACAATGACGTTAAACCCTCAGCACCATCATCTTCCCCTCTTCATTTTCTAAAAAAAAAAAAGAACATATGAAAAAGCAAACTTGTCAGCACAGGCTTTTTTTTGACTGAAATTGTTTTTTTTTTTTTTTGTAATGTCAGACCTTGTTAATGCTGCTGGTTTGTGTTAGGAAAAGTAAGAAATTGTCAATTCCTGAAAAGTGTAGCCTGATGAATAATCTGTCTATATTTTATCAGTGCCCCCTGTGGTGAGTTCTTCCTCTTACATCCCAGCAATATAAAGAAGATTAAAGGCAGAGTTCATGTACCAGTGACTTGTCAGGGTAATTGAGTTTTTCTTTTTTTTTCTTTTTTTTTTGCATTTGCATTTGATCTGACGAGTAAGCCTCGATAGCTGGTCTGTGAAATTCCTACGCTTCTGACAGGCGGTTGACTGAAGTCTCCACTGATCCCATCATCCTGTACTTCTCCTCGAGCAGAGGCTCGTTACCCTGCAGGTGGATAACAGGCTTGCTGTGAAGCCCGATCCGGCTCTCTTGGTTCCTCTTGTTATAAATGTTCAGTCTGCGCTCCAGCTCTGGGCTGGTTTTGGTGGAACCGGTCGGACTGGGCGGTTTCAGATTGACGGGGTCCAAGCCCTTCTGAGTGAGACAGGAGTCCTCAGACAGCGAGTAGAGCAGCTCCTGCACCACGGTGCTGGGGCTCCCTCGCGGCTGGGGGCCCAGGGCCAGCGGGCTGCTGTACGGTGGCGGGTAGCAGCGCTGGTCGCTGTAGTCCGTGGAGGTGGAGGCCTCGCGCACCGTGGAGCTGCAGTCCATGCTGGAGCCCAGCGTGTGGCTGCTGATGCTGTGCTGACGGGCGCTGAAGCTGCTGCGGGACACGGCGGTGGTGGACGCCTCGCTCACGGAGCTGCTGGTGCGCTGCAGTCGGCTGGACGGCGCCGCGTCGGCGCTCACTAAGGTAGAGGGAAGCTGGCTGGGGTTGTTGGGCAGATGGACATCTATCGCTGCCGTTGTGATGACACGGGCTGGGTCTGGGATCCCCATGTCTGCAACATATATATATATATATATATGTTATTTTAAATAAAACAACCTTGGAATGAAGTCATCTTGCCAAACATTTGTGTACCTTTGAACTTTGTCATCTTTTGTGACATTACACCAACAAACTTCAATGTATTGGGAGTTTTGTACGACTCACAAAACTAAACGAGGGCATAATTGTGAAGCGAAAGAACAGGAAAAAGAAATATCAAAAATCTTCACGAATAAAAAGACAGTCTGGTGTACCTTTATGTTCACCCCCCTTTACTTTGATGCCGCTAAATAAAATGCAGTGGAACCTGTTGCCTTTAAAAGTAACCTAAATTAGTAAAATAGGGTCCACCTGTGTATAATTTAATCAAAACATGAGTAGAGCTGTTCTATGAAGACCTCCGGGGTTTGTTAGAGCACATTAGTGACCGAATAGGGTCCCGACTAACAAGGAAAGTAGAAGAAGACGCTTTAGTCAAATTTGACAAGAATTGAACTTTTTGGTCCAACGTGCAGAAGTTAACAGTGAACATCACACTCAACACTAAATTCCCACCTTAAAACATGGTAGTGGCAGCCTCATGCTGTGGGGATGCCTTTATTAACCAGGGACTCTGAAAATGTTCAGATTGACTGGATAGTAGGCAGAGCTAAATCCTGGACAGAGACCTATAAGAAGCTGCAAAAGTTCTTCCAGCGGAATAACGACCCTAAACTACAGAGGAAGTTTAGGGTCGTCATCTATTCACAGTAGATTCATGTCTGCGAATAGAAGCTTTTCTGTCTGATTTTCCTAAGATGGTTGGACAAAAGTCTGAGCTATTTTCCTTTTCAGCAACTATGGACTGCTTGTTGTTGCGCTATCCATCTGAACCCCAGTTTTGTGTACCAGCAGTTGCAATGTGACAAAATGGGGAAAAACCTCAAAGAGAACAAACGGCCTACAAAAATCACAGTTTTGGTTTGCTGATACTCACCGCTGCTTGGCTCGCTGTAGTACTGGCTGATGTAGTTATTCATGTCATCCTGACCATGATGATCTGAAAATAGAAAAAAAAAAGGATTAAACTCATCCCAGTGTAAATATAGTGTACACTACAGTAGTTGCAAATTAACGGTAAAACACAAAATCAATGTAAGTGACATAAGAAAGAAGAAAGTTATTCCCCAAAATCCTCATTTATTTTAATACAACCTCTGGGGATTATTAAAATGGAGCTATGGTAACAAATAAGTAGTAAATAATAAATAAAATGCATGAGTAAATATGTGTAATAGTACACAATTGTTAGATGTTTAATATTAACAATATCTACATCTTTCTGTGTAATGACTAGTTAAGTATATGTTTTATGCAACTTTTTACAGGTGAGCCCGAGGAATATTTTATATATGAAGGTTTTTTTTTTGTTTGTTTTGATATGTTAAGCAAATAAAATTCAACCAAATTCAAAACAACTGAACTATCAAAAGCAAACTCTGTATTACATTGTAATGAATGACTCACTATGCTGTTGCATACATACTGAGATTACGTTGACGTATTTAAACATAATTTAATGATTCATTTCTGTTGCAGACAAATTTAAATGTAAAAAGAAATACAAAAAAATCAAATAAAATTCTTCAACAAAAAACAATAAGTAAAATGACATAAATTCCTAAACATTTCTAATCCATTTAGATAAAAATGATGCTTTCAGATAAATTTGTGACACATTTGCATTTTACAAATGTGCACTTTTGGAAACGTCTCTCTGCGTAACTGTTGATATGCCCGACTCCACAGCGTATTGATTTATTCTTGGGGGGGATTTTATTTTTATGAGTCTGTCCTCATTGGTCAGTCCAAACAGCGACAGACACCATTCCCCAAAATGATCAATACCACTTGAGTGTGAGACTTTCAAGCCCAGCTGAAACGCAGTCCGACTTCAAACATGGCGTTTGTTTCACGCCGTGATTTATAACGCCGATAAAAAAAAAAAAAATGCTTTGGTGTTGTGAGCCCCTGACATCACCTGTACAGACAGTGCTCTGTGTCCTCTGAGTTATGAGCCGTCTCCGTGTGAGAGGTTTATAGTCCAGGCTCTGGCTCACTATGTGATCTATAGTGCAGGCGTGGCACCAGAATTTTGATGAGGAAGGTGAGAAGATTTATTCTGAGAGACACCAACACCCTTACACCGTCTGATGAATGTTTATTCTGTGGAGGATAAAGGAAGTCGTGCTACATTTTCTGCAAATTCTTGTCTTCGTTTGCTTATTTTGTTGCCTCCAGCAAGCCAAATTGTCAAATATTCCTTTTAAAGTCAACTAGACAAATTGTTAAACTATATGTTGGTATGTTGGACAATATGCAGAGGCTGTGCTAATACCAGTTCTGCACTTTTATGGCATCTTAACAAGTTTTTTTTACATTGCTCAAATCTGACCTGAAGTGTACAAAAAAAAAAAAAAAATCAAACAATAGATTCCACAATGCTGTTTTATATCAAATAAAATTTAAGCGCAAACAGAAAAGCTGTGGGTGGAAAAATAAGAACACCCTCTAAGCTTCCGTAGGATGTAGGAGGAGCAGTAGCAGCCTAATGCTGGTGCTTAAATCACTAATTAACAGATGATTAACGGTGAGACCACACCGATGAGAGCAGGAGCAACGACTTCATGACGAGTGTTGCTGATTATCAGTTCAACAAACTGAACATTAGAAACATTTAACAGAGCGATGAATCTTTTCAGGAGTTTCAGGAGTTGACATCCTTGAAAATTCTGAACATGCACCTCTGAGAAAAAGTAAAATATATATATATTATTTTCAGATTCCAAAGTTTCAGTACAATTAGATAAAGAAACCAGAAGTATCTGCTATGAAGGCTCACTGCTAAAGGTGTCTCAACAAGACTTTGAATCATAGTGCATACTCAGTTTTTTTTTTCAAAGCTACTTTTTAATTTTGCCCTTACGTAATGACAGTTTTGAATGTGCTGTGCTTTTTTTTTTTGGACAACTGAGAGTAGTTTGAAATAATTCCGGAAATAGATAAGGCCAGATCACGATCATTGTGTCCTGACATATAAAACACGAAGTAATATTTTTATTGGGACTGTAATTGTCAGAATCAGGAAGAAGGCTTGGAGGGAAAAACGTCTTCTAAAAGACCTCTAGAAAGCCCAAGAGAGCTATTGTTCATGTCCACTTTAAAAGATTTAAAAGGTCCATCGGTTTGGAAGGAACATTTGCAGAAACAAATGGTGACTTGGATGTATCCTAGGGTGAACTAACTTAGTTCTTTTTTTTTTTTTTTTTCTTTATGTTTTTTTTTTTCCACAGCCATGAAAAAGATTAAAATATCTTTATATTTTTATAAGGACATGTTGCATTTATTGCCATAAAATGTTTCACAAAATCTTCCCCGCATTTTTTTTCAACCATTTTTTTTCCTCAGCGGACAGTTTTAAAGGCTCTGATTTATTTAAGAACAAAAGAACAGCAAACGAATCAGAAAGAAGTGACTCTTTCTAATGTTTCAAATAAGTTGTTTGCAACCCTTTTTGTCGTAATATTTTTTTGTTGTTGTTGTTGCTTGTTTACTGTCCATGCCAAACTTTACAATTAAACCTTCAGCTCCTTTCAAGATATTCAATTTCTCCATCTGTTAGTGGAAGACCGTCTTTCCTCATCCTTTTAGTTCTCAGTAATAAACCACAGCTGGATGTTTTGGGCGGGTTACCTGTGGTCCCCCGAGGTTCCCTAATTTTGGCTGGTCTGTGATGGTCAGAGGCCCCCGCTGCTAACCCGTCCACCTCCTGGAAGCTGCTGCTCTGTTTTCCCCACATATGGTGGATCTGCATGGCGGCTTCACGCTCTGCTACCAGGTCCAGATCCTGCTGGGCCAGGTGGGCCCTCAGCTGTCTGATTTCAAACTGGTCGGAAGAAAGTCGAAGGAAAAAGAAAACATATGAGGAATTTCAGTAAATAGTGATCGTGATAACTGATGTTTTTCAGTTCAAATAATTTCTTTACAGTGCTGTGAGAGAGAGTTTTCCTCCTTACAGAGTCCTTCAATTTTTTCTCTCTTGGTTTGTTGGTTTATATAGATGTTTTTCATTACACTACTTTTTATATTTGGCTTTGTTAGCTTTGTCTTGTATCAAAACATGTTTGATTTGTCTGAAACATTTAAGAGTGGCAAAAAAAAAAAAGAAATCTGCAAGGAAGTAAATACTTTTTAAACGGAAGGTTATATTATTTGCAGACTTTCCAAATGTGAAAAAAAAAATAAAAAAATAATTATAAAATATAGAGCACCTTCAAACAGATGTCACGACATGACCATAGTGTAATTTTTTTGTTTGTTTTGTTTGTTTTGAATACATACATTTTGCCCGGAGGTGTAAGAGTTTCTCTCGTGTGGCATTTTGCTGCCCTCTGCTGGTTCCACGCTGCTACAAACCAACATATGAGAGATGAGCTGAGTGAGAACTTACAGCTTGTTCTTGGCAGATCTGGGTTAGCCGATCAAGCTGCTCCTCCCGCACTGCTTTGGCCTTCTCGTACTGCTGGATCTCCAGCTCCATTTCCACCTTCACTTGCAGAACATATGCTGGAAAACAAAACAGACTGATCTAAGTTTTTAACTTAATCCGTGTAATGTTTAGTTAGAGGGAAATTTTCCAGAGAAAAGCACCAGATGGGAGTAAAGCAATTCCGGAGTTGTAATGCATAAAGACTTAATAATTCGCATGTCTACATCACGTCTGCATCTGACAATGTATAGCATTAGTAATGCTTTCAGCCTCGTGTTGGGTTGCAGTTACATTTATGGACATACTACAAATGTTGGAGGAGACAGAACTTTGCTTATACACAAAGCCAATATAAAGCACGGGAAAACTACCTTCTAAGACGTTGTCATAAGTTTCTAAACACTTTCAAAAGTGGAGATTATATAATTTTTGAAAGAATTTCAAGTGAAGATGTTAATCTGGGGTTTGAAAGCTATGTAAGGTTTATTAACAAAGAAACAGAGTATAAGATGCCAATAATGAGCCAACAGACAAGAAAGCCAACTTCAGTTTTTTACACCGCTGAATCCATCCTAAGTGGTACCACAGGTTGTTTTACATTTGAGAAAATGTTTCGACCAAAATATTGCGGATGCACATCTGACTGATTAATGCTGTGGCTGAGATTAATAAGCAGACTTTATGCAATCAGTCATGTCTGTTTTTATTCTACATGTTTTAGGCACATAATAGAACTTTTTTTTTTTTTCTCACTGGCATTGCACCCAAGCCTGAAATGAGCCTGATGTTTATGTATTTCTAGATTAGTCTTATATTTGACAAATTTAACTTTCACAGCTTGTAGAATTTTCTGGAATCTTACCTTGAAATATGTCTACAATTCATTTAGGCTTCATTTAGTTTATTTTCCTCATGCACTTTTTGTGGCATGCAATAAATGCTTTTGATTTTGGGAGTAAAAAATAGTGCTTTAGCATAGCCTTAAAATTTTAATAGATTAATTTAAAATAACAGCAATAAATAAGTTTTAAGTGGCAGCCATAGTACCCAGGCCACCAGGTGGCGCACTTACGCTGCTGAACTCTTCATACCAAACACTTGATCTGATGTTGATTAAAAGAATGAACATAATTTAAAAAAATTGCTCCTTCAGTCTCTGAATGGCAAATTTAGTATAGTCAAAAAATTGTTTACATTTTCAATAATAAATGTTTTATTTTTTTAAGCATCATTGTCATCATTCAATGGAAACTGTTCATAGTTTGAAGGTATATTAACAGTCATTATTAAGTGCAAAATAAGTGATACTCAGGGCACCATACAAAATTTATTTTAACTCATCTTGCATTTCAACGAAAAACCACATGAGGGAGCAACGTGTTTAGTTCTGTATGATCAATGATCTGCGTCAATGAGCTTTTTGGAGTTTCGCAGGTGACTTTTGATAAATGACACCTTGCCCATTATAAGGAAAAACTAAAACAAACAAATAAATCTCAAGACTCAACACAGTGAGTGCGGCGCATTGTCCGTCTGTGTGAAGAGAGGACGGAGGAGACGTCGGCCCCTCCTGGCTCACCGTCAATAATTCTCTTAACCCTCCAGATGCGCAGCGAGATAATGAGGCCGATGGCGTCCCAGGGGCTGCTGGGGCCGTTGGCCACTGTGGAGGCCACCATGGGGGCCAAAGAGAGAACGATGACAGCTCCATCAAACACCTGCAACAAAAAAAAAGAGGCAACCCTTGAGTTATAACACCTGCAGAAAAAGAAGCCATCAATTTACTTCTCATGGGACACATGAGAGCTCACCTCTACTTTGTTCTCAATGTAATCCCATATCCCCAGCACCACAATCCTGAACACCGTCTGAGAGCAGCAACGAGACAGAAAAAAAAAAATTCAAACGTGGAGTAATTGTAGATATTAAACCCCACACTAAGCACAGTTTAATTAATGCATTTTCTTAATTTCTCCAATTTAACGAACACAGTTTCACGTAACACAAGCAAAGCTATAGTATTTCATGTCTACTGCAGCTGTGCTCCTTTTCTGCAACCTGAAAAGCCCTTTTAAAAGTTTACATTAGAGCAGCATGAACTTCCCTTTGTGCCAAAATCATAAGAAAGTCCTGACTGTTTACATTCATTGGGAACCTGGCAAAACATGTGTCAGTGTTTTTATAACTTTAACATGAACTGCAGCTATAAAAGAGCTGTTTAAATAATCTCTATCTCTGTCTGTCATTGTCCGCATACCTCAGTGTGTCTGTTCTTCTTGAGCTCATACTCCTGTCACTGCTCACTAACCATGGCATTTTGGCTGCAGATGCATACATACAGTATCTTGCATGCCCCCTTGGACTTTTTCGCAGTTTGTCATGCTACAAGTACAAACTTTAATGAGATGTGTTGGAATTTTATCAGACAGATCAACACAAGCTGTTGGATATTTGTGAAGTGGAAGGAAAATAATACTGTAGTTTTGAGTTTATGTTTTTGCAAATTAAGATCAGGAAATCACTGCATACCTCACATATTCCCCCCATTTAGTTCACCATATATGGCAAATGGAGAAATGAGCAGCTTTACTCTGATAGAACGTACTTCACCTATATCCTCCCCTACATCTCTTCACATAAGCTCTGAGGCATTAAATTTGCTTGAGTGTGTTGCAACGTGCAATGGGGGAAATGAGAGCTCACTAATGCCCGTGTGCTGATGTTGACACGAATGCAGAAATATGCAAGAAAAGCTTTTCAAGTACCAACTTTTTGCAGGACCTTTATTCCGTGCGTAGTTTTTGTGCAAACGTTTTAAGCACTAGTTTGTGTTTATCTAACACAAAAGAGAAATGAAAAAGACATGAATATATGCTGATGTACAACGTGGCTGTCATTATAGATGTGAACCAACATCACACCGACTTAATAAAGACATAAAAGCTTAGCACAGACATGCAACCACGTCTTCAGCACTTTTGTTTTCACAATGCAAAACAGTTGAGCATCTGTAGCTGACGCTATTTTAATATCACCATTTTACAGTAAAAACAATGTATTCAGTTTCACTAAAAGAAATGTAACAGATTTCTTTCGATTTCACTCTTCTTTCGGTGAATATGGCCTACGGAATATGGTGTAAATCACGCAAATAAAACTGACAACATTCAGCTTACAGGTAAAAAATGAGAGTGACGACAGCATCTTAAACCGATCCAGACAAGTGTTTGTCACATGCTTTGTAAATGAAGAGAGTTCACACGCAGACATATGGGACCTTATAGCATAAGCTTAACCTTTGAAAGTCAAGTGTAAGAAATGAAAATGAACGTGTGTAAAGAAAGCGATAATCAATGAAGAACATCTGAGGTGTTGGAAAGGAGTGGCACGGAAAGCTCTATCTGCATTTTAAACCGTCTTTGCTGTGGATCAATCAAATAACCTGTGCAACGGCAGAGACACGAGCACTTTGGAAATTCAGTCTCCTTTATGCGATTTTTTTTTTTTTTTTTTATCAGATCAGAGTACCAAAATGTGTTTGTGCAGTGAATAAAGGTGCTGGGCATTTCAAAGCTGTTCCCAGTATTGTGCTGAGAACCTGCTGGTGCATTTCATTGGAGCAAGATACTGCACAGCGCAGCATTAATCGTCAGGTCGCTGCATTGGCTGTAAGTGAGATCGCTATTGTGTTGAGCAGGAGAGGACTCACCTCGGTGAAGAACACAGAGAGAATAGCCAGGCTGATCCAGTGGATGATGCTGGCAAACTGGGATGCGTTATTAACTGGGGGCATAAAACACAGTCGCCTATTATTTTAAAAGACAGACGGGCACATGAGCTAAACATAGGTGACTCATTTCACTGCATCGAACATCAAGTGAAAAATACCAGCGCGTACCACACGTATGCATCTCCAGATTGAAGCCTGAGGCAGGCACCATGCACATTCATTCACCACATACTGTACACGCACATGTCTGCATCTTCCCCTCTATTCGTCAGGCTACTTGCGGACGGCATCAAACTGCGCTCGGCTATCAGCAGAGACATTTGTCTTCACGCGCCACATCTCCCTCCATCTGTCTTTGTTTGCTGTGTTCAGTGATCTGTCCTATCAGCCTATTCATCTTCCTCCAAGTCCTTCCCGCAATCCCACAAGTAGCAGAGTCTGCATTGCATGATTTCTTGGTCTATCTTCCTTCTCACATTTGTCTCTCTTGGTAATTTAACTGGTCAATCACTCAGTTAGTCTGCTGGGAACACATTTTTTGGAAATCGCCGGAAGAAAATGGTCTGTCAGCATGTGAGCCCTGCGGACATAAAGCAGGGAATCCACTCAGACCTTTACCTCATGGAATGTGAGTGAGTCTTAAAGTACAATGACATTTTAGATGTAGGAGCTTAGGATTGTTTGTTTGTTTTTTGTAGACTTTAGATTTGTTCATAAATTCACGATGCAGTTGGCTTCTTAGACACTGAATTTGTCTCCCTGTGATTTAATTGTTTATAAGCTTATTGTATCGGTGGCTGGAGATGAAATTTATAGTGACTTAGCGCAACATAAAAAAAAACAAACTTAGTGTTTTTGCATATCAAATACTTATAACAATGTCATCATTGAAGGTATACTGGAGTAAAGATGATGATCCATTATATATTTTGAACATAAAATTCAGATTAATAAGAAAAATGCTCCAAGTTAATCATATAATTCTGAAGATGTAAGATATACATCTTCAGAATTTCAGTTACTCTTACAGCAGTACTGATAAGAAAGTCGATGCTCTTTTTAGTTTAATATTTGCAAACATCAACATTATAACAAAGTATATTTGCATAAAATTGCCTTCAGTGCTTTATTTTAATCTTAATGTAGCATTCTTGCAGCGAAACCTTTATGCTAATGATGGCGTGGTGAACCTGCCCCTTTGTCTTGTGTGTTAGATCTGTGCTTTGACCCAGAGCCTTTGAATAACAATCAGTAAACAGTTGTGCTGAGCAGACCACTTTCCTGTCCCTCCAAGGGCGTGTTGCGTCCAGACTAGACTGTTAATAATGAACAGAACACACCAACTTCATCAATATTACATCCTCAAAACCGCACTCGCCATCCCCTTCGACGTCACCGTGGCCACGTCATCTTGGTTTAAGCATCACTCACACTGCAGCAGTTTGATGTCTATGAGCAACTCCACTGTCAGCAGCAGCACCACCAGGATGACACAGGCCACCAGGAAACAGTTGAAACCTGCTGACAGCAGGCAGACGTGCCACAGTGCCGCCCGCCGTCCACAACAAGGCTTCAGCCAGTTGGACCTGGGAGGAGGGGGAGACAGGGCGATGTGGAAGAGATTAATAACATTTTAGAAACATCAAAAAGTGACATCTGTCAAACGCAAGACATGTCGATGTGTATTTTTACCCCCTCAGTTGATATAATTTCTTGGTATGTATGCTTTTCAATTTAAATATAAATATTTTTAAAACAGTTATATTTGATAAATTTGTTTTATGACAAGACTCCTTTGGCAGATTTAAAATACCTTTAAAAATTACAACCTTGAAATAGGTCTCGAACATACTAGTCACTAAGCTCACATTATGTGTTTAAATGTTAAATGCATTTTTATTAAATGTAAGCGGGAAGTATTTTACATAAATAAGATGTTGTGTTTCACATGCTGTACTGATAGAATGAAACAATAATGCCTGCCTGCCTGCCTGCCTGCCTCTCTCTCTCTCTCTCTCTCTCTCTCTCTCTCTCTCTCTCAAAAAAAAAAAAACAAAGGAGAGGATACATGTACTTTATGACTGGAGTCATTTTGCTATTAACATATCTAAACAGTCTATTGATCCTAAACGAAGGTCATCAGAGCAGCTGGAGTTTGGCCATGCTGTTGGTCTGTGCCAAGAAATCAAGCGGTGCACTCAGTCCTCCGTTTCAACCTTCTCTAGCTGCCAGTCCCAGCAAATTAGAGCCCAGCACCAGGGGCGACAAAGAGGCAGTGAAGGGTAATGGTTCCTTCCTATGTGCAAATGTACTCTAAGGGAAAAATGTCAAACCACATTGGCTAAAGAAAATATTTATCCATTAAGATATTTCATGCAGTAACAGAGCATTTGTGGGAGAACTGTTAAAAGGTGGAATGAGCAGCAAAGGAAACCCAGGCTACGATCTGAAAAGCACAATTTCACTCATACTGTGTGAAATCGTAATTCATTCAGACCTTTCCCAAAAGGCTGACAGAAAAGGTATTAATTTAATAAACCTGTAAAGAAAAGTCCTGACTGGAAGCAGAGTAAATGGCATTGATGGATTACTCCAAGCTCAGAAACTTAATTTTAGGCAAATCTCTTTAAACCTTGAACACCGAGGACCTGAAGTATTTATGAAGAAGAGGGATTGCTTTAGCGGTGGAGCAAGGCAAACAGAGAGAGAGAGAAAAAAAATCACCAGTTCAGGGTCAAAGCGGGGTCATTTTATACAGGCTCCCCCTCACAGACCGCTCATCCACAAATGCATGGAACACAGATGCACGCTCTGTGTGCAGATAGATGAAATCTGCGTGGCGGCGCGCACCGTGCGCGGCTCATGAAGCCATCAGCTGAGCAGCTCATGCAGAGAAAACGCACCGAAGGACGATCGAAGCACGTCTAGCAGCAGCAGACTGAGGGGATTAGATCATGAGACTGATCAATAGTAACCTGCGATGGAGGTGATGGCTTGCTGTAAATAATGCCGGCTGCAGAAACGCCGCTCCGGCTGCACAAAACGGACAAAGACGCAGAGCAGGGCAACTGGCACAGGCAGAGATGGGTCTGGCTGCTCTGTTGGAGTCCCGTTTGCACAGACCTGACAGAGTTTTGGCTGCTTTCACCAGCTGAGTTATACTCATCCTATCACACTGAGTGTCTCTTTCATTACATTGTCTCTGGCAATTAAGGCACAACAAAATACGAGGTAAACCTGCGAAGCAGTGACAGGTTGAACTGAAATGAGAGAAGAAAGGGTTTGTTTTTGTGTGAACTTTTTGGTGAAGAGACTGAACAGGAGAAAGAATCAGATTAATGACAATCTATTAAGTTATCTGGTACGCCGATTATAAAAACACAAGTTAATATGTACAAATACGGTCAAAGAGTGCGAAGGCACACAATAGGGAAAATATTGCATTGTTTATCTTGATTTCAATAAACTCCAGTTGGAAATGTTTCCTCACCTCAAAATTGATTTTTAAATTTTTCTTTAAAAATCAATTTTTTAAAGAAAATATTGATTTTTTCTTTAAAAATCAATTTTTAAAGAAATTTGATTTTTCTTTAAAAATATGTTTTGATTGGAACATAAATGTTTCCAATCAAAAATATCCAAACCAACGTGTAAAAATATAACTGCCTCATTGGTTTAATCCTGAATTAAGTGTGACTAATTCAATTCAATTCAAATTCTAAAATACTTTAATGATCCCAAAAGGAAATCAAACATTTTTGCAACTCGTATTGTCCAAGATTTTCAAAGAGTTGTTGTAGATACTTGGACAGGATTCAACATCAGTCTCACAGTCAAACATGGTGGTGGCAGAGTGATGATGTGGCTCTGCTTTGCTGCTTCAGGTCCTGGTGTAAAATCAGGCAAACGTAATCTGTGCTTTCCAGCCGGAAATCCTGAAGGAGAATATCTACTAGCTAGTGACCTTTGAGTCTTCCTGCAGGATAAGAAGAAGAACACGACTAAGTCCAGTTCTGAATGGCTCAAAACAAACACAAAAATGTTTTGCAATAGACAAGTCAAACTCTGGGCTTAAATTTGTTTGAGATAGTGTGGTATGACGTAAAACAGGGAGTTCATGCTTGGAAAGGTGCTGCCGCCAAAGGTAACACAACCAGTTTTCAGATTTACTGAGTGTTTTGTCAGAGAGGATTTGTTTGGTTTGAATAACTAAGCCTCCTTTCTACCTCAACTCACCATTAATAGCTCCTTTTCATATTTTGCTAATATGACTTCTGTGAGACAATCCGACATATGCAAGTGTGACTACCAAAGAACTAAAAATAAATATTCTTTTTCCGCTGAATTATACTTTAAATTTGATTCGTCTCAGAGTCTATGCTCTAATTCAGGTGCTTAACATTTTTCTTAAATATATGAACATTGGGACAGTTTATAATAGAACAACTTTAGCCAAAAACATTTCAAAATAGATCCTTCTTGACTCAAGTTTTCCCGTCTCCTTTCAGTTCCCCCCCCCGGTTCTGATAACTATGAATCCCTGTGGTTCCTTGAGTATAAACTTCAACCAATTCACACCAATCTGCTGAACTCAGCAGGCTCGGGCAGAGGAAAATGGGCCACAACTGTGAGCCTGCAGGCTGCTGAACAGCACAGGCTGGAATAGTTTGTCTCTTTCAGACTGCTCAAGCAGTCCTATACCGTACCTTACTTTTAATTTTAGGAGACATTTTAACTATCGAGCCATCTGTCTACATTTGAATACTCCTCCCTGTTCTTAAGAAAGGGACAAGTGATTTGGGGCCAAACTATTAGGCAATCTTTATCCTGTTAAGCTTAATATTTCCTTTTCCGTGAAACCGGAGCTGAAGAAAATGTCTTCTATCACAGCCAAGATAAGCAACTACGCCCAGAGGGAATTCCAGCTCATGATGAAGTGTGATGAATGAACTTATTAAAGTAATCAATTGAAAGTTTTGGAGATTGACTTTCTTGCTGCTATAAGTCTCCTGCAGCTTCATGTACCGGGGAAATAAAAGTCACTGTAAATTATCACAGCCAAAAAGAAGAGAATACAGGTGCCGGTAAAACAAGTTTGGGATCCAGCATGGCGCCCATCGTCCCTCTAATCCTGTTCAGCACAATAGCAGCACTCCAGTGGTTTCTAATTACAACAAGGAGTGATTGCTTAAATTGCCCAACTTAGAACAGAGGACGGTCTAAAACAGGAAAGTCAGTGACTGATTTTACAAGAGAAATGAGCTACAGATACTAAACAGAGACAAACAGGAGTTACACCCACAGACAAGCAGACAAGTTGGCGCTGATACATGCTTTTTCCCCCCTCACTAATACTTCACTCTCGTCCTGAGAAGCAAACCCATAGTTTGCATATTTGTGAGTATTAAAAAAACATCAAAGCTGACAGTGAAATGTCGTCTGTTGTGTTACACACAATGCCAGGCAGGAGTGACAATTTGATGAAGGAGCCTTGTGGTTGTTTGAAAAGGAGTCTTTTTAGACATCCATCAGACACACAACAGGTACAGTAAAGGATCTGGTTCCAAAAGCTCAAGATTCTGTTGCCAGATTCTGGCAAGATTATTGAAGGTTGTTTTTGAACAATTGTTACACATTCTCTGGCCTGACGTATTCTGTGGTACAGTGCCTTCCAAAAATGTTAAAACTCAAATTCCGAAGATTCCTGACCTTTAATCTGAGGCGTGTCTTTGCAGCTCCCAGGATTGGGGAGTTTTCATCATTTTCCCATTCAGCTTGCAATCAATCTTGAAGTAATGCGTTTTGATGAAAACCCTCCCCACAGCATGATACTGCTGCCACCAACATGTGCTACTATCGGGATAGTTGATTTTGGGCAAAAGGTTTTTTCACATAAGGCGGCTTAGGAAGAATAAAAACTTTTGCAAGGAACTGTAGGTAGCTGCCAGAAAATTAGAAGAAAAGTTTATTGACTTAATTACATTTGTGGAACATCATATATGCATAAGTTGCAACTTCTGACTCCATCTTGCAGCACATAAAAGGTTTTATCCAAACTAATTATCTATTATCAAATATCAGTTTTGATCTATTTCAGGTCTTTGAATAACACTGAAGAGGATGATCATCTTGGCTAATCTTCTGTTGCCCTGTCTTTTCCTTCTTTTCAGTAACAGTTTGTGTCAAAATGCCAACATATGTAAGGCAGTTATTTTTAACGAGAACTGCTGCAAAGTTGGTAAAGGGTCCAAATAACACAACTGTGCAATTTAATTCCTATCACTATCATAATTATATAAATATTAGATAATCTATTTTTCAAAGATAGGTTATCATTGAGTTATTAATGTTGGAATTTAGGAAAGATCTATCAATTTCATCGCAAATGAAAAATGCAAAAAACCAGAAAAGAGACCAGAAGGATAACACAGTGGCGAGTTAAAAACAAAACAAAACAAAGACAAACACTTTGGCGAAATGCCTACAAAGACGACACCATCTGTAAGCTGCCTCAGTCGTACACCAAGTCAACAACTTGGGCTGCCCACGTCCCGTAGCAATGTCTGCTCACATAAATAATTCCTGCATTATGCAGAGAGTGACAAAAGCTCTCTAGGTTACAATAGTGTGTTCCTTGTAATGCTGCCCCACTTCACACTCATGAACTCTGCTCTCTGAGTTATATTTGGTTAGATTACACTTAGTTGGTTAGTATTTTTCTATATCCATCAGCCATCAACTTTAAAAATCACACAATTTTTAAGTCACATTGTTTCTTATCACGCCACATATGCTGGAGCATCCAGACACTGTTCTAATGTGATGAAATGAGGCGCATTTTGTAAAACATCAAAACCTGTCAAGTGTTTGACGTGTCGCTGATGATACGCATGTTTTTTATTTTTGTTGTTGTTTTTTTTGCAGTTCAAAGATCTTTAGAGTCTATGAGTGTCCCCAAGTGGCTAAACAATTATTAGCAGAAAAAAAAAATCAGAAAGCAAGTTGCTCAAAGCATCCAAAGGAAAATAATTCCTCATAATTACAGACGGCTGATTTGCCTTTCGTCGCATTAGATTAAGATTAGATGAGAGTATTACTCAGGGTGTTCAGAAAATTAAAATCAGCCATTATATATATATACACATATATGTATATATTTTATCATATTTTATTTGCATCCACTTTATCTGTGACTTATTCACCACATATCACCCATGGCTCCTTTTAAAAGCTCGCACAACAATGTTTTTCGAGGACAGATTAACACAGTGGTTTATCTTGCTTTCTTCTTTTAATATATAAAGCAAAAATAATAGCTCAAAAACCAATGAACCATTGTCCACTTTGAAACTGAATGGTCTCACTTAATTTAACGACTGCTGAAAACCATATTTTGCTTACTTTTGGCAGAAATTATAAACGAGGCAGAATTAAGAGAGGAAAGATTGCACAACGTCAAATAGAAAGAGATGTCTAGCCCATGATTTAGGCAAGCAGTCACACAGAACGCTGCAAGTAAAGTAAACTATAAAAACGGAACGTAAATTGTAGATAGTGACCATCATTTTTCACATCACCCCAAGGCCGGATCTCGGCAAATAAAAGCACGAGCTTTTAGGTCAGGACGCAGTGACAAACATAACTCTACGGAATGTGCAGGAAAACGCAACAGCGATTGAAATCATCCAGCATGCAACACATTCCCTCATTGTGTCATTCCTAGGATGTCACACAGCTTAGTCATGAAGGTATTCGGTAGTTCGTCTGATAAATGAGAGCATGAAACTGCAATGACAAGGCGTCTTGGAATGCCTGTGACTGGATAATCAGGAATTTCATTACCGAAGTTCATTGACTTACTGTAACACATGGACGTTGTTGTCCTTAAATACTTCTTAGCCCTCTATAATTACAGCAAGAATATATATTTAGAATATATATTTTTTTCATAACAAAAAACAATGCAGATATTCACTTTACATAAAGCAGCGAAGCTACAAATTTAAATAAATAATAGTACAATATTTTATTGTTATTTGCCTGATCATTTTATAAGTTCCGGTCATCTTTCTTACTGTGCTGCAGGACTTGGGCCAAAGATGTCAGCAGACTCAGCAGGAGGAACTGTTGACCCACAAAGTGAAGTAATGCGTAGGTGCGAGGGCAAAATTAAGTTCACCTTACGATCCAAAAGGTTGTCTTTATCAGCGGATCATATTGTTGTGGAGGAATTTTGGACCAATGTTGATCAGTTAATAAAGGGCTTTCCATCAGCAGCACCTGGCTGCTTCTTTACATTTTCAGTCCCGTAGACCTGCTCAGTTTGGCTTAATTTTTCTTTAATAATTACAATGTGGAATTTTGCTTATGTCTTTGCTCACCTGAGGTAATGTTAGATCTTTTCCAAGCCTGGGAAAGACCAAAAGATTTGAATAATGTCCTGTTACAAAACCTATCGAGATGGAAAGTCCACCTAAGCAGACAGACTCGGCCGGAAAACTATTTATCAGAAAAAGAGCTAAGGGCAAAGACACTTAGCCTGTTGAAGTACAAAGCCTGAAGAGACAACCGCAGCCTTGCAGTTGGAACAGAAGTGCAACTGCAATCTACCATGTTGACTCAGGGAGTTTAATACAAATACAAACCACATATTTCAAATACAAGCCACATATTTCCAAAGGTGTGTAGAGTAGAGACTTCACTTATTCCTCAAGAATAAGTGAAATGCAGTAAAACTGCTAACAGTACCTTGTTTTCTAATGGTTACTTCAAGTATATGTAATTAGTCACTACCCAACAAAATTTGATATATATGTAGGTGCATCCACTTCACAATTATTTACCACATAAAAGACATTGAAGTGGGTTGTAATGTGACAAAATATAAAAAAAAGTATCAATGTCTTTGAATAGTTTTGGAAAGCACAATGACCTTTATGTTTACAGTCAAGAGAGAGACGTGCAGTTTTCCACCGCACACTGCTAAATCCCGCAGGGGCCATAAGTTTCACATGATGTTACACCAAAGCTCTCACAGGGACGATAATTTGCAGAGCTGTCGGATTGTTCCCTTTGGTTCGCCATTGCTAAGGACGTGTGTTTTCTATTCGATATGTGAGCAAGACAGTGATCTGAATGAGACGGAGACTGGAAGTGGGTGTTTTGGGCAGGACCCACCTGTCCCTTCCCTCCGTCCCACAGAGCCTCCAGCCTCAACTGGGCCAAACAGGCAGAGTCCAGTCAGCCATCGGCTGACCATGTTCGTGCACCAGGGGCCTCGACAGCGAGATGCCGAATGCTCTAATTAAGCTTATGCTGTTTGTCTACTTTTCTGCATGGATGCCAACATCACAGCATGCCAGGAGGGCTGTGAGTCACGCTTCCTGACTGGAAAGCCACAGACACTTGCTTCCAGGGTTGCTTAGGGAGGGGTGTATCCTGTCCCGCAGAATGCTGGGACTGTAGCATGGCATTATGGCGAGAACAAAACAACACAAGGCCAGAACAAGAAGGCCTTATGGGCAGAGAGCGCACCACCACAAGGCTCTGACATTTCAGGATGGCCATGTTGCTAACAACACCTTTTGTTTTCCGCCGGTTATCGAAATTGCGAACACAAACCTGTGCGGAGGAGAGAAATTGCCGTGTCATTAAGCTACAACGAACACATCAGTGGAGAAAATGCCCATTTAACATGGTGACACTAATGCATTTATTTTCAGTTATCGTCATCTTACAGACTTTATTGTAAAATGAAGCATGATTCAACATGGCAGGTATAATTACAAAATGCAAATATGAGCAATGGGGAGAAGAACAGCAGAGCTTTTCACCGGCAGGGTAGATTACAGATTACAGTAATTGCAATTCTGCCATAATTAGAAATGTAGCGCTTTGACACAAAGAGCAGACATGGTGGCTCACACACAATATCTCTGATATCTTCTTAACAATGGAGCAAATACCCAGAACATTAATCAATACGTAATTGCATTTCTAGTATTTTTACGTCTATCAAACTACTTATGGATTATTATCATGTCACTAACTTGTTTGCAGCTCTTTGATATCTAAGTTATGCGGAAAACTAAGACACTCCGTTGAATGTTCTGGTTTGTGTTAAGAAATACGGTAACACTAGTTTAAATCCCTCGTCAGGCTCATAAATTGCGGAAAATTCTTATCATTTTTCTCCTAATGTGATACACATTTGGAGGCCAATGTGTGAGAAGTTTTTTCACATGACAATGATAAAAAAAGTGAGGTGCTCTGTGTAGTTTCAGAAGCCATCATGTTTCTTTAAGGGATTTACACCTCAGTATAACAATGGTGAAACTAGTGTTTCAGGTTCAACATTATATACACAAAACGTGGCTTTGCGAAAATAAATACACTCAAATCTGATTCCTACCCATCTCTGTTATCCTCTTCGTCGGGGTTGGAGATGAGCTGGGATCCAGCCAGAGATATGTCCAGGGCCGCCAAAGGCAAGTCTCTGTAGGTGAAGTTGACCAGCTGGACTGGAGCCACGCACTGGTTGTCCTCCTCCACCTGTTGGGAGATGACCTCCAGATCCGAGGCTCCACCCTGGGGAGGAGCTCTGTGACACAGAAGGTAGACCACAACCAAAGCAACAGTACAGTTAGGGTGCTGAATGAGTCATGGTTTAGTTGATTAAAGATGAACTTAAACATTTTGTATTTAGGTTTTCAACATGTCCGTACCTTGACATATTCAAGGGTCTTGGTGTATCGAAAATTTTAGAGCATACTTCAAGTTTTTGTATGTTTGTTTGTTTTAAATGTGGCTTAATTTGTGTTGAAAAAATACTGATATGACAGTATTTGTTGTGGGTTTGGTTTTCTAAAAATTAGACTTAATTTTGCAGGTACAGTTTTAATGTTAAACCCCTAAAATTGCAAGTGGGTGAACTCCTCTATTTACTACTGTATAAATGCTGTTAATGCAGACTATCCAAATCCAAGTTCTACATAATACATGAAAATAAACTCCAAACATTCACCAGATAAATACTGATAATCAATGAAGACTTATTTATGGGACACATAAAGCAAAAACATTTGCCCAGAACGCAATGATAATCTGATATACATGATTAAATGCCAAAATGCTATAAAGACAAGTCTTTCAATTGAAGATTCAGCACGACTTCTTCACTGCACCATTGTCAAACAGTCACGCTAACTGGACAGCTTACATTAATTGACCAAAGCCAAGAAATGGCATTGCACTTCTCTCGCGTTCGGAATTGTATTTTCGTTTTTAGCTTCATCTTCTTTGAGATGTTAGCTAAATTTGGCAGAACCCGGCAAAATATCGTTCTGTCTTCCACTGAACTTGAGTACATACAGAGGACTGCAATCCGAGTGGCTCAGCCAATAGCGGGCAAGGATAAGTCACCCTGGAATAGGAGACACACATTGCTTGGCAGCAATCCCAGAGCAGCCAGCATGGGGACATCAATAACTGGAGTACTTATCAGTGGAGGAAGGCATTGATTACAAGACAGGGAGAACAAAAGCCAAAAGGGGTTGGTGAATTTTGCAACCTCTGTGATAGAGGGGTGGCAGTGGGGAAACAACTGGTTAGAAGATGATCACAGACTGGAAAGGAACATTCGCAACATGGCAAATCAGAAATATTTGCTTCTCAAACTTAGCTTATTGTTTAGCCCTCGCAACATGAGATGCCGGAGCCGTTTTCTTGCCGCCTCTTTTGTAATGCCAGTGGAGCTATAATTGCATTTTTCAGCTCGAGGGTCAAACATGAACACGGCACAAAATGTGCCTTTGCATCCCAATTTTATCCATGGAGCTGGCACCTCTGACAAGCTGCAACAAGGACACTAATCATTTATGACAGACACAAACTGTTTAGTGCATCAATATCACATTTTTAGACAGTCGTGAAGGAGGCCAGGAGCAATTGTGTGCGGAGCCCAGGATAAGATGGCTAATTGCCATCCCGAGGTGGGAGCAGGCGCTTCCCATCTGAAGACATTGTGAAGCAGTCTGCTCAAGGCTAGGCTGTTTTCAGAAAAAAAAAAAAAAAAAAAAAAGCTACAGCAGTGAATGACACAAGAAATGAAAAAGGAGAGCGTGGACGGCTTCAGGGACAGGGTGTGCAAAATGTATGCCTGGGCACCTTAAGCAAGAGGTCCTAATTACAAACCTAAAACACATTAAATGATCCTGTTGTTACAGCCATGTCAGAAATGTCCTCATTTATGATTTGTGGTGTCCCCAGAAATAAAGTGATTCATTTGTTATTCTAGAATGTTTCTTTTTTTGTGTGTGGCAAAAGCACAATGATTATATAAAGATTAACAACTAAATTCAACTCAATGTTGCAGCAGTTTATCCTAACGTAGCAGGATGCATGACTAATATCCTTAATCTGCAGGGGACTTTCTGTGACTGAAGAAACTAATATAATTTTAAAAACAGACAAAGCAAAACAAACTGCACAAATCTAGGTTGCATCCAAATCTAAAAATCTTAAATATTCATGTATTTGAAATGTAAACCTTTATTTCTTGTTGTTAGAAATATCTGAAACCCCTGTGAAAAGAGAAAAACACAACCATGTTTTTTTTTTCTTTTTTTAATTAATATATTCAAGTCTGAAAATACTTAATTCAGTGAACAGTTTATATTGGCATGGAAATTTACATAACCCTTTCAGCTTAAGCAATAATCATGCATTGATAAATTTTATGTTAAATAAAATGTGAACACAAAAATTGATAGACCGCTCGTTAATATGGAAATATCGTCCTTATCTCTTTGTGTCACAAAGCAACGTCTAATTACTGTCGAAGCTATCATCGTGAACTCTGGAAATGAAAGAGAGCGCTTTAAGAGTGACGAAGTGCTAGATTTGCTGTGCTGTGAAAAAGAAAATATTCCCCCCCCTTACAGATTTCTTTTGTTTTTGCATTATTGGCACATTTAAATATTTCAGGCCATTAAACGACTTTTAATATCAAAGATTGTACTGAGTAAATATAACAAAATGCTTCAAATTATAATTTTGTTTAAGTAAAAAACAAAAAACAAAAAAACTATGCTAACTATCTGTGCCATAACCAACAAGTCTGTGTTGGGCAATTGGCCACTTGTTGCACAACAACAATAATCTCATCCAAAACAGTTTGCATTTGTAGTTAGAACATTGTTGTTAGCTTCTTATATAGACTAAAAGTACCATACACATTATATTTAAATATTCTATATTTTTTGACAATAGGAAACAAGGAAAATCATTACCAACAATTTATTTGTGTGGCTATTGGCTATTTTATTTTTTGGCTTCTGTGAGGTGCTGCCATCAGTCATGTAAATGGCCCTATATTTAAATTAGTTGAATTATTGTACATTTTATTTCACTGTAACTGTAACTTTTTTTGGAGTGGAAGGTGATAACAAGGGAGGAAGGAATATGAATTAAGCACCTCAAAATAATTTAATTGAGAACTTAAAGAAAAATGATGCATGATTTAATTTCTCCTCCCACCCCCAAAGAAAATAGATACATGTATTTATATTCAGTCCCTTTTACACTAATAATTATGAGTAAAACTGCCAACTGCCTTCAAAGTTACAAAATTAGCAAGTAAAGTCCACCCATGTGTAATTTAATAGAACAAATCCAGCTGTTCTATGAAGGTCGCAGAGGTTTGTTAAAGAAATATAAGACACAAATAGCACAAGTAAGACCACAATGCACAGCAGACAGGTCAGAATAAAGCTGTGAAGAGATTTAAAGCAGACCTAGTCTATAAAACAATGTCCCAGGCTTCGAACATCTCACCCAGCACTGTTTAATCCATCACTGAACAAATGAAGAGAGTGTCATGCAATTGCGAACCTATACCAAGACATAGCTGTTCACTTAAACTCGCAGGCCTGGCAAGGAGAGCATTTATCAAGGAGCTGCAGAAATCTTCAGCTCAGGAACAATAAATCTGGCAATAAGACAATCCTGGCTGCTCACTTCACAAATCGAGTAAAGAGCGGCAAGAAGAAACCAGTTGGCAACCGTTGGAGTCAGCGTCAAAGCAGATTTCTGACACTTTAAAACAACTATGTTTGTAAAATATTAAATAGGGCTTCATACAAGACCTTAAAACTTTTCATACCACAGTCAGTATTTTATTAAATGTTTATTTACATCCGATGTTAGTAGCCATTTATGACCATTGAGTCTTTAGTGGTTGTTCACAAGTAAGACTTAGTTGGTCTGAACTCCATTATCAACACCTTTTGATAAAGACGGGCCCGTTCAGTGAGACCCGGTGGAATAGCTATCTATTGCAAAAGTGAAAAGGTGCGATATCAGCATTTTTTTTTAGCAGTTCTTGCAAATATCATTTTTAAACAGTCGTATCATTAGAGACAGTTTATCTTGCTTGGTATGCCGTTCCGTTTGCAACATTTGCTTCACTAAATATTTTGAGTACAGACCTCAGACCAATAATGCAAACAAGTATCAACTTCTACATAAACACCCGTTGAATGCAAAATTGATCATGGAATAAAATGTTTTTTTGTTGTTTTTTTTAAGGAACTTTTCTAAAATAGCATTGCATGAACCACAATGACCTTTTGAGATTGGAATTGTGTTAAGACAGCAAAAACAAAACAAAACAAAAAACTTTGGAACTCAGATTAGCATCTGGCTCAAGTGTTCAATCCATAACTTCCGTTTTCTAACGTAAGATTGCAGATAATTCGGCAAAATGAAAGTATTCCTGTTACAAAGCAGATGCTATTGATGCATGCATCTGGTGGGAAGTCATTTCCACAAGGCTGGGCACATTAGTTCCCTGTACTTACTGTCATCTAAAGGTGTAGAACAGGCTGTGGGACATATTTTAAATAAACTAAGGGGCTGAGATTATTTACACACATACTTTCTGCTCACTGGAGCATGTGGATGAATGATAATCTGTGTCACTGAGGAATTTGTTGCAGCACCATGAGGACTTGACAACACATCAGAGAAAAAAAAACTATCATATTAGTCTTGCTTGTTTACAGGTTTATTTGACAATCAGTTAAAGCGAAACACAAGTAAATACTTAACATTACGTCTTTACGGCAATGTCCCAATTAAAGAGATGGCATACTAGATTTGCAAGATTGTTTTTCCCCATCACCACCTCACCTTGTTCTTTGTTGTGAATTCTTTTCACGATGCAGGCACCTTGAGCTTGTGAAGCACACATGACTTCTAAGTCTAAAGTTGCTTTTTAAACTTTAAATATCACTCACCAGTCAGTTTCCAAACTTTAATCTTACATTTTCATAAAATTTGGTGTTTTATATTTAGAAGTAACATTCATAGCTGAGCAAAGTTGCCATTTCAAATTCATTAGTAAAAGTATTGCAATTTTCAATTCGCTTTGTGCATGGGCTTTGTACAGTAATGTTTCAAAAACATTTTAGTTTTTTTTTTTTTTTTTTTTAATCAGACCACCTCATTTTATTATTATTGACAACAAAAGTAAATAGAAAATGCACTTTTCAAGTTATTTTGTTTAATAAGGAAAATTATTTCTCCAAACAAACTGGCGCAATCTGGAAAGGTAATGACCCTGTGTTAAATTATAATTAACTGTGTCACTTTTATGGTTTCATTTAAGTCACCTACAGGCTAGTAGCTCTGCAGAATCCCCATATAACTCACACAGAACCTGAATAACAACATGAAGACGACTAAAAGATCTCCAAAGTAACACACCGTGTCCCGGTCTAAAGAGATATAGCAGGTCTTTATGGTTAAAATTATGCACAGAAAAATATAATGTACTAAAAAAATGCATTTTACTCCATGTCAATTTTCCAGTCATCACTCCTCTGCAGAAGTTGTTCTTTCACTACTAACAACATTCTGTTCATTGACGTTTGGAAAAGGATGTGCTGTCCTGATTTCTTTGCTTGCGGCACTACACCAAAATATGTGAAAAATCCAGATCTTAGATGAAAGCTTCTTGGTAGTACACACAAAAGACTACAGAGTCTGTTTGACTTGCGTCACAGTCACCAATTCATTTCCAGGCCACTTCAACGAGAATCGTGCCAACATTTCAGCCCACTGGCTGAGCATGCTCTGATGAAGGCCAGTGGGATGAAATGCGTGGTTTTCTCTTGAGAGAGATCGGCTAATGCGACCCTGTAGTCCTGTGTGGTTTATATCGAGAAGCCGTCTCCTATCTTGGTCACTTCCTGTCGTTTCCATGCAAATGTTTTGTCTCAGCCTCAGCTTTATAAACCAACTATTAAATAATCAAAAGCAGCGATAAAATGCTGGTGGGAAGCTCGAGACAAAAGACCCGATTGGCTCCAAGCAGCATCCTGCGCTTTGCAGAAGATGCAGCTGACTGAACACACTTTGCATTCACCTCTCACTCTGCTCCACACTACTCCACTTCGCTTCCTCCAACTCAGCTCCCTCCCCGTTCCTCCTTCCCCGGCCCTAACCTCCCTATAATCAGAATGCGGGGCTTGTCGGAGGGACCACACACACACAGAGTAATTATTAATAAGAGAAGATGACATGTGAACATCCCTCCTGAATGGTAAGCGAAGCTGGCACAGGTCTGCTGCGCTCGCACTCTCAAAAGAGCTTTCCCAGAGATTCCTACTCATGTGAAGGTCAAGAAAAAGTAGGAATCTCATTCTACTAACCTCAGTATTAATGTTACATTCACCTGGATTGCTTAAATCTTAATACTTTGCCACATTTTGTACTTACTGTGTATTGCTCATGTCTTGTTGCTGCTAATATGTCTTCTTTAAATGAAGCCAGGAGCTACATCCACCACTGCAGAGATCTGGTCAGGACCATATCTACAGATAAAAGACATGCAAAAGTACAAAAAAATAAATAAAAAAATATAAATATAACACGACAATAACCACAAATTTAATCTTCTTATGCAGGGTGTAATTACAGTCAGCGTTATGAAACATAAAGCTGAAAGAGACAAAAATTTATGAACAATAATCAATGAAATACCAGTGTCAGCTTTGAAAGATGCCTTACCTGAACTGTGGCTTTAGGTGCTTTTCCAACTATTTTCCTTGGAAGCACTAAATTGTAATTGATTTTAAATCTTGTCCAATATATACGATCCGCTCTGTGGATCGAGGGCTCAGGAACTTCACACCCCTTGCATAGTAAGTGCAGAGGGATGCTTGCTCTTTGTTCCCCCTCACACAGAGAGCCATTTACGTCCGACTCTGCTCAGTGAAAGTCGGCCCAGCTCTTAAACAGACACGGAAAGTTACAGGTGCATCGCAGTTTATTTGAATATCTTTGGAGAATCAGACGTTATAGTTCTTCATTTCAAAAAGAGAAACTTCTGAACAGCTGTGGTAAAAATACATGCAGGGTTTTTTTTTTAAAAGGAACCAAAGTTTAAAATCTTTTGAAACAGGTTTTATTTCCATACATCTAAATGTATTATTCAGAAGTAAAGCAGTCTGCATTTTTCTTTACAACCAAAAATATTTAAAGTAGTAATTGAAATATTGTGGAAGGCACAGCTTTCCAGTTAATCACTGAACTAATATTTAGTTGTACAACCAGTGTTTCTGAAAACTACTATGTATTCTTCTATGTGTTGCAAGGAGAAGAACAACTCCTGGAACCTGTGAACTGGTACTGGAACCCAAAGTCATTGGACTATATTTCATAATAACTGCTTGTTATTTTCTCATAAGCAGCACTTTTAATCTGACCCCACATTGGGCTAATGAAAGCCTCAAATTTAGTTTTTTTTTATTATTATTATTTGAATATTGCTTAGAGCCACTAAAACAGATTTTTAACATTCAGTATTTTATGGCCATTTATAGCTTCCAAGTTAACACTTGACAGTTGTCCATCAACACTCCCACAGTAACCGCAAAAGGTCACTGCTAAAATAGTTGCCTGTTTATAGAACGCAGTATACAACTTAAATGAAGGTTTAGTGGAAGGATAAAGTGTGATAGAAAAGGTGCACGAATAAAACCAATTCAGGAATTGGGCAGTTGCGTGAGTCAGTGCTGCAAAAGTCACCACGCATGGAGGGCATGGGCTACAGCTGTCACATTCCTTTTGTGTTAAATCACACATGAACCAAACACAATGTCAGAAGCACCCTAAGCGGGTGGAGGGAGGAAAAAAAAAAGATGAAAACTAACATTAATTGATCGAAAGTTTTTTCATGTCAAATAAATGTAACATTTGAGCTGGACATTAATGTCTACAAAAGACACAGAATCATAGAAGTCCTGTGTGAAGTTTTCACACTCTGTCAGGATTTGATTTAATCTGCTGGTTTTGGCTCAATGTGTTTTATCAAGTCTACAATTATTGCAGGGAAGTTTTAGAGCACACCATGTTTTACTTTGCTAAAAAGAAATAACTCTATAGAGATGCTAACTTTCCAATTAGTTTTAACATTCTTTGTCTTAGAGAAACAATATTCTGGGTTTTTATTAGCTTTAAGACATAATCAACAAAATAAACAAACAAAAACTGTATTAGTGGACAGTGAAGCTCAGTTTCTGTTTCAAGCGAACGATGGGGATAAACTAACATTTTAATGATATTGTAATTTACTGAAATACACATACATACCTACAGTAGTGCTTAAATATAACCCAATAACGTCAGATAATCATCTTTGTGTAATATCAATATGAATCTGTTGGTAATGTGTGAAACCTAGGCTACCCTTCAAACACTCATTGTCAGCATTCACAGCCGGAGAAGCACAGCAGATTAAATGCTGCTCAGGAGAAATCAACACAGGTCATTCAAGGGCTGAGAGTGTTTGTTTCACCGCAGCGCTCCAAAAATATGGACTTTGGAAAGAAAAGAAAAAAACAAACAAACAAACAAACAAAAAAAACACCCAGATGATCTGGAGACGAGATGTGTTCAAAGTCAAAGAGGTTAACACTTTCGGTGATTGTTACACTGTAGAGGTGACCAAAAGGAAAAGTGACAAACAGGGATCGAATTTCCCAATCAGCATCTTGAGTTGACCCTTGTTCCAATAAGTGCTGCAGCCAATAGCGTGTGCGCTTCCCGAGTGAAGGAGGTCGTCCACAAAGGCACTCATTTTACTAGGCTGTTTCATTTCGTGTAACAATCACTCTGGGCTATTTCTGGCCACTCTCTCGGCATTTAACGTAACAAGGAGGCAATTCCAATCATTTCCCTTCAGCTCTATAAACAGTTATGAGGCTGTTAACATTTCCATTCTGCGCTTAGCTTAAATTCTCATTTATGATTCAACCAACACACACACACACACACACACACACACACACACACACACACACACACACACGCACACGACCCCCATTAATTATCTTTAGGCTTTAAATAAAAACACACTGACCTCTGGAGTATATTCTACATGGTCCCTTCTCCATTGACCACACAGCAGTGATGGTGATATCCTTTCCTTAGCCGATTATTGTTATTATTATTGTAATGATGATGATGATGATGATGATGGTGATCGGTGTGACTGAAGCTCGGATCTTCCTGTGTGTAGGCAGCGATTAGGCTTAAATCTGCGTCGACTGCGCACACGTATCGCTTCTTCTCAGAGGACAGCGAACACCTCCTCTGGGTTGGAAGCACCATCCTTTAGCGGAGACGACGAGGCTTTCACCGGATCAGTAGATGCATAATGTGCTTGCAGGGCTTCCCCCACAATCACACCAGAGACTCCATGTGCCTGATGATGATGATGAGGATGATGATGATGATGATGATGATAATAATAATAATAATAATAACAAGAGCTGCTCGACGGGGAGCTGTCCAGGTGCTGAAAACGGGATGCCAGCGGCTACAGAAGTGCGGTGGGAGAAGCCAGCGCAAAGGAGACTGCACACAGTTTTCATTAAGAAGCGCAAAATGCAGTCGATCGAGTCATAAATGTAGTCCATGATAAAGACACGGAGACGGCATTCTGTACGTCCCCGTTTCTGTGCCACTCTGGAAGCGTCGACGTAGGAAAGCGCTCTCGCTTCGCTTTACCTCCCGAGTTCCTCGCGATAACAACCCACCCGCACGGAAAAAGAGAAATGCACAATATTCAGGTACTTTAAAGGCTTCCGTGGCGGCAGTCAGAGTGTTAAACGCGGTCTATGAGTTTGCAGTGTCGCCGTTTGCATTTCTCTAAACATTTACCACATGGCCTTACATGATAATAAAAAGGTCAGGTCATGTTATGAAGGCTGGTAATAAAGAATACATATGTGTATGTTTTTTTTTTTTTTGGGGGGGGGGTATCTCTATATCAGGTTTACACTTATAGTGGGTAAAATATGTGCAAAACTGCATGAAAAACATATCTCAACATATATTTTTCAGCATCACCACAGATTTTCCTTTGGATCTATAGCTCTGGACCGGGACCGTGCCGCCGTAACACATGGACATGCTTTAATCTGAACCATCCCATTTTATCTCTGGCTGTATATTTTAGTGACGTTGTCCTGCAAGACATCGACTCCAGTCTCACCAGGTTTCTAACAGGATTGTGTTGTGTTTTGCTCAGTCTATTTTCCAGTTCACTCTGTCCCACTTCCCTGACTCTGCTGAGGAAAAGCGTCTTCTCACCATGATGCTGCCAGTTGGTTTCAAAGCTCAATATTGCTCTCATCTGACCAGAGTTCCTTCCTCCATATGTTTCATGGGACCCCTATTTGGTTTGTGGCAAACTGCAAATGGGACATTTTCTTTTTAAGTAATTGCTTCTGTCTTGCCACTCTGCCACAAAGTCCAGATTTGTAACTTGCACACTTCTCCTATTTCTAATGGGAGTCTTTGCAGCTCATCTGGCCTTAATTGAAGAATGCCGAGAAGAAAGCTATTTCTGAAAGAAAGCCAGCAGACATGTAGTTTTGCCAGGAGTTACGAGGCAGAAACCACAAACATGTGGATAAACTCGCTGTGTGCAGACGAGATGAAAGGTTTTTGCCTACATCCACAATGCTGAATGACAGAAAACTAACAATGACTATTTCCTTCAACACATCACCTCCATCGTGAAGTATGATAGTGGCATCATCATGCTGTGACAAATACTTTTTTTTTTAATAAGGAAGAGAGAAGCAGGTCAAAGTTCATGGGAAACAGAGGGAGCTAAAAACACAATATTGTTTGAACAAAACCTGCAAGAGGCTGCAAAGGGCTCAATAATGGAGCAGAGATTCACCTTCAAGCAGGAGAACTACCTTGAACATTGAGAATATTTTGCTATGGGTCCTTTGAACTGCCCTCATTAACAAAAAAACTGTCATTTTATTTAGATGAATGCTACAGATGCAGATCAGAGACCATGAATGACTTATATGTCTGTGGCTGGCACTAGAAAACACAGATGCTAAGATCATGACGTGAGTTGATATGTTAGTCAGTTGATGGAGCATCAGAGAGTAAATTAAATTAATATGTCAACATGAAATGCACTTGACAACCTGATAGGGGTCATATTAAGGTGTCACACCCTGTGGTCCATGGACATTTCACAGTCAGAACTCATATAGGAGAGAAGATCAGGTAAATGTTGCTCAAGAAACCCCAGTTCAAGCATCGAAATATCATCGTTGATAAAAAAAAAGTTCAATGCTGGATAAGTCCTTCCAACTTTTCCTTCTGAAGGATTCGATGTTTTTTTTGGAAGTGATTGCATTTACTACGAAACTGAAAACCTGAAACCAAAACTTTAAAAGGAAAATGGTGCCAGGTGGTGAGTCAGCTAACGGTTCTGGGTAAAAACAATTACTCGTCTGAGAGAAGCAATGCGAGGTTTCTGTGACAGACAGTTCTCACGATGCCATTCATGCTTCTTCGCATACCAGCAATTGTTTGCTTTCTACCAAACCCAGAAAGGCAGAATTCCCCCAGTCCGTCAAATACTTCCCTCATCTATACTCTGCCTAATGCAACAATTGATCTAAGCTTCAGCAATCAAAAAAAATAAAACCCGTCTAGCCCACATATAAGGCAAAAATGATCCAACTCGACTTAAAATCTGTTACCCAGAACATTATCGGATACTAAGAGATGGGGAGGAAGTATCAGAGGGTTGACATTTCACTTGCCATTTAAAAAAAGTGGACAAACTGCCCCTCCTGCATTCTTTTCAGCAAAAGCACGCCCACATGAGAAAACTGCATAGGTGCCGCAAAGATTTGCCTCAGGAACCAGAAGCATTTAAAGCTGGGATTTCAGGAACTGGTGAAAGGAACGTGGTAAGTGAACCATTTCTGATAGAAACTAAACAAATTAGGTTTTATGAGAGATCTTTTGATTAAGTCATTCTTCTTAAGTGTGTTTTCATAGTTGACGCTTCTAAACTCTGACAAGTTTTTTTCTTTTTCTTTCTTTTTGGGTTGGTGGAAACTAAACATATGTTCTTTCTTAGGTTAAACCACAACTAAAGCAGTTCAAATGATGGCAGGTAACTCATCCTATCAATTGTGACGATTTCTAAACGTGAAGGTGTGCTTAGAAAGATAACTAAATCCTGTAACATTTTCAGAACACGGAAAACCTTGTGATCCTAGCGAAGCTACATTTTGCATGAATGAAGCGTCATGTTATAAATTACCAGCTATGGAGACACTCTCCTGCATGTAAGTAAAATAATAAAAAAAAAACAAAAAAAAACCCACAAACAAATCGATTTTACAAGCCAATATGTAAATGAGAAATATTACCGACACATTTTCTTTTTTTATTATTATTTTTAAACACTTTGGCACTTTAGCTGCAGAGAAAACTACAAAGGAATCAGATGTGAGGAGTACCACCTCCCTAGTTCTTCTCAAGATGAATATGATAGAGGATTATTAGCTGCCATCATCGTTGTAGCAATCATCGTCTTGGTGGTGCTGGCTGTTATCATTTACCATATTCAAAAGTGAGTAAATCATTTAGAGTTATTTAAAGTTTAAGAGTTATGTGCTGATGTAAACAAATAAAAAGTAAAGTGTAAGCCTAATTTTCTTCTTTTTTTTTTCCGTGCACAGGATGGTAAAGGAAAAACCAAGCCAAAAGAACGATGCCGATCAGATGAAGAAGTTACAAGTATGAGCTCTACTGCCTACATGTACATATTTGTGCGTGTGTATGTAATATAATAATATATTATTTAATTTTGTTGCAGTTAATACAGTAATTTAGAGGACGATTCTGCATATTTTAATGTGATAAAAAAACATATATAAGAGGTTTGGAATAAGGATTAATGGTTGGGAAAGGAAGAACTTGTTACATGGTAGTATATCTTTTTAAATATCCGTTTAAATGTGCAATTGAGACAACCAAATCCTAAGTTGTGAAATATCTGTTTAAAAAAACAAACAAAAAACAACCCATTGTAAATGGATGTATGTTTTTTATTTTAAAGTGGCTTAATTGCAAAAAAAAAAAAAAAAGAAAATATTTAATTACATGCAGATTTTTACTTTAGAGACATTTTATTCATACAACTCTGTTCCTGTCACACAAACCAACCATTTACAGCCTTTTGCTGAATGCCATCAATCTCCATTTAAAGTTTTGTTTGTTATGAAGCCTTAATGTGTTTTTGGTGTAAACCATAGTTGCCTCTGGATGCATCTCAACTGGACATAGTGTTCTCACTTCCCAGAAAGCTCTTTGTAATTTCACCCGCAACTTTATCAAAGCTGGAAATGCAAGAACAAATGCAAAAAAAGAAAAAAAATATATATATATGTAAATATAGATTATGGACAGATAAGTTACTCTTTAAAATGTTTTCCATGGTTTAACAGTTACGTTAAATAATGAATGAAACCAGGTTAAACTTGTTAATGCAGCCAATTTTTTTTTTTAAATCTGTAAGTACTTCATAACTATCCTACCAAGAAAAGTTTAATTAGTTTGAACTAAAGAGCTGAAATATGTGCCAGCTCTTTAGCTGGCACATAGTACCTCTAAGTACTTGCTTAGAGGTCAAGTACTTCTTTCATCAGAAAACTTTAAGCCCTTTTTTGTGCAAAATATAATCATTATGCATACTCCTGGTATTCTTAGCTACAATGTGTCATTTTAATTAGGCCAAAATGAGGTTTTTTCTCATTAAATTGTGGGGTGGTGCAGCCAGTACCTACACAGTACCCATGCAATTCCATTAGAAGTATATTAGGAGGGAGCTAAAGATTAGGGTGATGACAAAGAGGCCTTCTAACCTAAAAGACATAAATCGTAGTTCAAGAAGATCAATGTCCAAACATACAAGTGGAAACAGTCAAAAATGTGTTTACCATTACAAGTGTTTGTTTGTTGTAACGTCAAAGATTTTTATGAAGGGTAAAGAAGAACATCAATATTTTACATAAGATTTTTTTTTAAAAAAATACATAAATAAAATATATTTTTTAACTGATACCCTTTGTGCAATGTTTTATGTTTTGAAGTCTCACTTACCAGAAACAAAAGTCTTGGTGGAAGTAAAAATAACTGTGGATCCGGGGTTTTACTACTTCTCAGTAAAGTGCTTCCACCTAGTGGTAGAACAGATTTCCTACATAGAAGAAACGAACATAAGTTTGGGTGCATTTCACAAAATCTGAAATGTTCATACATTTGTAAAGCCACGTAAGGCAATGGCAGCTTAGGAATTCAATTCTGTGACTCATTTCTTCTTCCTTATGCAGTTATTACAAACCTCCACTTCCTTGTGTAATCATTTACATAAAGGAAACACTTTTTACTATTAGTATGAAAAAAATAAAAAATAAAGCAAGAGCACAAAGGAACATTTTTTAATAATTATTTGCAGACAGAAGATGAAACAAGTTGTAAATTTTAAAAAATTTACTGTCAGTTCCTTGTAGATGGGGGAAAAAAACAACAACAAATGCATCATGAAATATCCTTGAAGTTGAAACTATGAGGATTATGCGCATATGTATTAACATTCCAAGTACAGTTTAAAAGAAAACTTTGAACATATAATGCTAAACATGTGAGAAGTATAAAATAAACTACATGAAGAGACAATATCTAACAACTGTGATATCAAAACAGGAAAAAAAAATCCTCCACAGATCTGAAAGAGGACATGAAAGACGTGTTTGACTCTTGCGCAATTCCACCTACCGACGTCAACCTCTTGCGGAAACGCCCATCTGGAACTGCTTCATTGCTTTCAGTGGGTGTGAAACCTTTCTTAAGAAAGGAAGCAAGGGAGAAAAAGACTGAGGAATTCTAAATTGCACAAGAACTGGACTGAAAGCAAACTGGCTTCATTTTTCAGGATGACAATAATTTCAAAAATGCTGACAATGTAATCTGTATGCCTGAATTGAAAAAACAAAAACAAGAAAAACAAACAAACAAAAAAAAGTCAATGTCAGTTAGGCTTCTTTCGACCCAGACATTAACATGACTTTAGCTCTCTGGGGTCAGCTTGTGAAAACAAAAACCCAGAAAAGAATGACAAAACCTACAGAAGCACTTTAGAATCTCACCGTAGTGTAGCCTGGAAAACTTTCACTGAAGTCTGTTTAAAGAAAACAACCTTAAAAGCCATTAAAATTGTTTTGAGTTTTTGTTTTGTGAATTGTAAAACCTATTTTCCAATGAGATGAGGCATGGATCAACAGTTTTCAGGTGGATTTAAAAGCTGCATTATAAAAAAAATACAACACAAAAGAGGAGCCGAAATTTCATCGAGTCGCTCTCACACATTTCTGGCTTTCTCAAACTGATGAGCAATTTTTAGTGCGGTGCTGTTCAGTCCCACAGACTGCATGTTTGTGATAATGGTGACCACCACTCCTTGGGGGAGGTAGAGAGTCCGTCCCTGGCGTTGGTCCATCTCGTCACTGGGTAACACCAGAAGAACGCTGCTGGCCCCCACGGCTCCCCCTGTGTGGGACACGTAATGCCTGCGCTTCCTGCACTGACCATACTTCTGCAGCTTCTCCACCACCAGCCAGCCTTGGCCGTACAGACCATCGGTATCCCAGGAGGCCTCCGTCTTGTCGACTGGCGTCCACAGCTCTATGGCTGACTTGGGTTTCAGAAAACCAGGGAGCAACCCCTCCGTGTCCTTCAGGTGGGCCACCTGGTAGCCGTAGAGCAGAGCGTTGCCAAACAGCAGCAGGTCTCCCACTGTGGAGAGGAAGCCGCCTCCGGCCCATTTGTAGGAGACGTCTACGTACGGGCAGTTTACAACTCGCCCTCGCTTGTTGAGGTGATAAAATCTGTGGAGGAACCAATAAGCAAGAGAACTTTGGGTTTTAATGCATTAACTAAAAATAAATAAATTCTACTCAAATAACACATGGATTCATGTAATGGTTTACACTTTAACATACAACCCCAGGCTTTATCATATTTTATTAGTACACGACTGAAGTAGAAGGAAAATCCAATGCCATGTTTGGAGTTGTGCCATTCTGTAGTTTTATATTGGCAGTAATCTGTGAGATGCCGAAAGCTTGAGATATTGTTTAATTGCATAATTTGAGAATATGCTGAAATTGATTTACATGCATATAGGCTACATTTATGTTTATGGAGAATTATGTGATTTCTAAAGGTTGTTTGGATCCTATTTAGGATTATAAAGAATAAACGGGGCCGAATACCAACGCATGCCACATATTTGTAAACAATTTCAACCAAATAATTCTTATTTCACTCCCCAGTAATTCATTACTTTGTGTAAAATCCCAGTGAAATACACTGATGTATGTAGTTGTGACGTGACAAAATATTAAAAAAAAGGTTAAAGAGGTGTGGATACTTTTGCAAGGCGATGTAGAGGACAGAAACAAAATATATATACATATATATATAAAAACATAGATTGCCTGGAGCGATGATATATAATGGGGTCATTCTCATCTGGAACTGTATTGTGCATTCCCAGCTCCCGAAACATGTCCTTCATGATATCCAGGAAGCGCTGGTTCGCAGCCCGCTCCAAAACGGCACTCAGCAGTGTGAAAGCGTGAGTGGAGTAGAGGAAAGTGGTTCCTACAATCCAGCCAAAACGTCATTCGGGCTGATTAACACTGAAAATTTATCGTCAAAAATTGTTTTGTAAAAAAATTTGCTTACCGGGTTTGAAAATGAGCGGGTCGTCCTTAAAAAGGTCCAAGGACTTAGTAACGCTTTCATAATTGTCTTTTATGTAGTATTCTTCGTGTTCAAACTCCTTTTTCCGCTGAGCCTGAGTGGATTCTTTACCTTTAGATGTTTGATCTCCTCCGGGTTTGTCTCTGTTGTCAGGTAAGCGCTTCTCATCGTCTCTCTGTTTACTTGTGCCTGAATCAAAGCAGAAACATAAGAGGAGGCCAGGCTTTTGCAATATCTGCCCCCAAAATTGTGGAATAATCTGCCTTTCCCCATCCAGCAGGTCTCTTCTCACTGAGCTAAAGAATGTTCTTTCAACAGATTTATTTGGTTTAGCACATCCTGAGAGGTTGACTCCGTTTTAACTACCTTCTTTTGTCTATTTTAACTTGTCTGTAGATCTTTGGTTATTTTAAAGTGCTTTATAGATAAAAGTGGTGTGGTACCTGGATGCTTTAGAAGTCGCTTGGCTTTCTCTTTGTCCTCCTTAACTTTCTTTGCATCCTTCTCATAGTGCCTTATGCCACTTAGGTGTGACAGTATCATACGAGAAGTTATTGTAACCTGAAAAAATAAACAACAAAAAAAAGCTAAATTTGATTTACCATGGCTAGTTACAAGTATTAGAATAAGTCATTTTCCTATATCCATAAATAACTTACATCTTTTCCATCAAACTGTTTCTGAGGAAACTCTGGCACATATTTCTGGACGGGGGCATCAAGATCAAGTTTCCCTTCTTCGCACAGTCGCGCGGCAGCTGCAGTTGTGAGGGACTTACTGATGCTGGCGATCCGCATCACCGTATCGGGAGTGCATGGGACACGATTCTCCAAATCAGCATAGCCGATGCCTGGATCAGATCAGCAGCTTCAGTGATTGCAGGGTGTATAAAAATTGTTTCATAGATGTGCTTTGAATGTGCAACAAAGCCGTTTACAGGCAAGATTAATGGTTGTGCAAGACCTGCAGAGTCAGGTTTATTCAAAACCACCTTGATTTTGGTTTTGCTCCATCATTTTAATTTCCTTTCTGCATGCAAGCCAACTTCAACCTTTCTCCCAAATGATTGCATTACTGTGTTACTTTGCTGAAACAGATTCTAATACAATTTTTGCATTCCTCTTTGCTAATTCTTGTCAGACAATATACATATTCAAGTGCTCAGGGGCAATGTTATGCCTTATAGTTATTAGGAAATGGTGCAGTGAAATAGCTCTTTTTTGCAGCAGTGTGTTGAAACTAATGAAGTTACAGATAAGAAAGACTACTTCCCAATATTTAAATAACATAAAAAAGTGCAACTTGCACAATATATTGTGCAAGCATATACGTCTTGACTTCATAATTATTTTTTTTTCAGTGTTACTTTTTTTAATTTGCTGGAAATGGTAAAAAAAAATATATATATATATGCACATTTTTCTCTAGCAGATGTGTGGAACTACCCTGTAAATTTTCTGTAACAAGGTAAAGCAAAGTGCCTTGAACTTGCTCCTTTTGTATTTTGTTAATTATTTGGTGAGAACACGGCATTAAAACTTGACACTCTCTAGACGTAGGCGCAATTAGCACCTGACCCAGCAACCAAGATTTTAACAGTATCTAAAATTCAAATATGTGACATCAGGCCATCATTGATGAAGTTTTATTGAATTTCCCCACAGCAAACATTTATTGTTTTCTGACTTCAACTGGTGGCAAATTTTGCAAACTTTCTTTAAAAAAAAAAACTCCTCCTGCTGTCATGTTTAGATATTACCCATTTATTAACCTTTGTAATGATTCACAAAGCAAAAATAATAATAATAAAAAATACCCCCAAAGATATAGGTAACCACTGAGGAACAAAGTTTAAATTGGTGGAAAGATGAAAGTCATAACTTTCTTACATGAAGAGGCAGCCATCATTTGACTGCTTCCTATCACTGAAAACTAGAGAAAAATACCATTTAGATATAAACACCCACAACAACTTTAAAACTTCTACTAAAAGATGCCATTGTCCAGCTGGAAGGTGAACCTGCACCCATGTCTAACAGGTTTTCCTCCAAGGATTGCATCTCTGCGAAAGAAAACCTCCTCCACAGCATGGTGCTGCCACCACCAGGTCCCTGCTGACATATTACACTAATCCCCAAAGAAATACACTAAAGTTTATACTCGCAACATGACAAAACGTGGAAATGTTTGCAGTGGATTTGATAACAGCCTTCCTATTGTCACCATAGAAACTTTGTCTCCAGTATGCAAAATAAAACTGCAACATTGTTGCCAGGTATTTTTGTTCCGATACATTTTTACTCCGAGTTGTAGCTTCATGCTGGACTGTTTTATCACCCACCTTCAGACCACACTTGAACACCGTCCACTGCAACCCCAACTATCAGTCCAGGAGCTCCGACCTCAGCCTAATAATAGGAGAGATAATTAGTAATAATAATAATAAAGATACCAATAAAGATAAGGTGTCTGTCTCTAACCAAGTTAGTTTCAGAGGCCTACCTCTTTGCCTACCTTTATCCGCTCCAGGAGGTCTCTGCTCACTTCTATGGCTTCTGTGTACGGATGAGTCTTTTGTGCTATTTCAACTTTATCATCACATGAGCTGTTTGCAGAGTCAGACCTGTCTTTCAGACCTACTGCTAAAACAATGCCCGCACCAACACCATACAGCCACGTTCTGGACTTTAATCGGCGTTTGAAATTGAAAATGCCCCCGACAAAAAAACGCGTCTGCGTCCGAATAAAAACACATTTCGCCTGCGGCGTTAGTAAGAGAGACCGGGGCGCTGGCAGCGGGGAGCACTTGGCACAAAAGCGACGATATAAAAACATTCGAAACATTATGGAGAAAACGCTCCGCTTTAAATGTTTGCAACGGCTCGCATTTGTCTGTTAACTTACGGGGAGTATTCCTTAACAGTCAGCCGGTGGAGCACATGGGAAGAAGGGGTGACAGCGCGGTGTGGGAGGAGTTTTCCTCTTTAAATGGAGTGCAAAGTGTTGAGAACTACTCTTTAAATGTTTTCACATTTTGTTGCTCACAAAAAGCATCACTTAAAAGCATGAAGAAATTACATGCTATGTAACATAATAACATAAAAGAAAACATTCTTTTTTAAAATGATCACATTTACGAAAAGATTAAGTTCAAACATAATGGAAATGTGCAAAGTAAGCAGCCAGAGTGAGTGTACGACACTGACCTTTTAACATGTTAGATAACTTTGAGTGAATTGTGACTTAATCGAGGGGACAATGTACACTCAGAGCGTGCAATGAGTCACTCGATGACCTTGACCCTGTAGCAAACATTGATGTTTTCAGTCGAGATAGCAAAGAGTCAAATGATTGGGTTTTCATTCAGTTCCCAGAACTGATGAGCATAAAACAGAAAATATCAGCTGTCATTTATTTTTGGTCCTGTAGGCGGTGTCTGGTGACATATAGGTCAACAATTTCATGCTGACCACTCATCATAGCATAAATTTTAAATTCTACAATTTGAAAAAAAGGAGGCTGAGCAGTTGCTTAAGGACTAGTGTTATGTTTTGGTGTCGGTAAAGATTGGGAGAAACGTGGCTGAGACACTTGATTATAAAGGTTTTTTGGAAATTAAAAACAGATTGCACATATTTCTAAACAGCTGTTTTTGCCTTGGTTTTTTATGTGGTACTGCGTGTAGATCTTTGATAGAATACATACTGAAACGGTTGCAGAAGTATGACAGGTGGAATTTTGAAATGGTGAAGGGGTGTTAGTGGCACTATAAACTACTGGGTATCACATGCTCACAAACGCAGAGCCGACTCCATGAAGTTATAAATTACTTAGAATAATATTTTATTTTTGACACGTAAGTAACTCTGTTATCTTTATATCGGACTGTGATCGGTTTGTGAAGGCCCGTTTGAAATTGTGTACAAAACCACGCCCACCCGGCTCAACATTTTTTTTCGCCGGATGATAAATGGTGCAGATCCACTTACATACTTCCTGTTTGAGCAAACAAGGCCAACATAATCAAATCCCAGCTCAGGCAAAAGTCGAGCGTAAGGTTTTGCAGAAGAACACCGGAGATCTCTCGAAATGAAAGTTAAAGCCATGAGTTTTATTTTTTTTCAAACGTGAAAATTGTTTGAACATTCAGAATATTCTGCTCCGCTCACTTAGAATTGAAGGTTAATTCATTTGTAATGGTTATCTACTTTCAAAAACACAGAAAAAAAAAAATCCGTAGTTATACTAGTAATGTTATGTCTATAGTCATTTACAGCTTTAGGCATTTTCCAATGAAAAAGTAGTAATTTTTATCCATATTTGTTTTTTCATTTAATTATTTACGTTTTCAAAAGTCTACCGAGTTTGCAAACTCTTTTTATAACTGCTGACCAGTTTTTTTTTTGTACGTTTCCACTGGTATTTTATTTTTGAAATGGGAAGACTTCTTACCATCAGCCTCATCTTTTGATTCTCCCACATATTCTCCATTTAAACCAGGACTATAGTTTGGTCACTCCAAAATATGCTTCCAGTCTAAATTATTGGTTGAAACCTACTTCTGTAAAATTTAGGATTACAGTATTTGGCCAAAGATTGTTTTTCAACTCACAATTAGCCCCGTTATGTTATTGTGTGATGGATAAGACGACGCAGCATGCACCGCATTGTTGGAAAACTTTCAAAACGTGGTTTTATTTATTATCAATTTATACATTTCAAATATGTTGCACACTCAAAACTTCTAATTTTAAAATAAAACTAAAATGATGCACAGCCAAATGACTGAAATTGTGACAAGAATTTAAACCATGGATTTTAAAGAACATTAAATTTCCAAATACTGTAATGCACAATGGAATCAACAACACAGTAGCACCAGTATACATACAGACAGGCAAAGCCTGTGTACAGTTATACTTGGGTGAAAAAAAAACAAAACATTTTGTATATGGAAAATATCAAGTTTGACTAAGTGCAAAACATTTGTACTTCATCCTTTGGTCTGTGCTTAAGCTTGGAAATCCAGATTATCTTTATTGCAGATGTAGAAAACAGTCCATCACAAATTTTGCATGCCACATCACCAGATGAAATGTCAGAAAGCTAAAAAAACAAAACAAAAAAGACAAAAAAAAAAAAAAACTACATACTTCATTGACTGAAAAAGGCAGAGGTAAAAATCATTTTTATTTTACTGATAAAAAAGGGTCTGGCTATGCTTTAACTCTCCTTAGCTAGGCTCCTGGGTTGAGTTCCGCTGAAGGCAGGACTGTGCGTTCAAAATAGCAACTGGCTATTTTCTTCACCAGCTTTGGAGAGGAATAAGACGACGGGGTTCTGATAAGCAAGGTGCAAATACAAAAAGCCAAACCGCTACACATGTGAGTGTGGGTGTGTGGAGAGGATTGGGGGGGGGGGCAGGTGAACGATGTGCATTCACAAGTTATTCAGTTCAATTAGAGTCTGGTCCAGCATCTGGTGCATATCCAGATTTTCTTCTTTAGCTTGTGACAGTTTCTCTGTTAGAACATAAAAAAAAAATAAGACATTTTCAACTCACAAACAAGGACAAGTGACTCAGTGAGTTAGCTTTCATTAATAATCAAGCTGGAAACTCATCTAGATCAGTTGATTATTGATTGACTTGCACAACGCCACAGAACTGACCAAACAAGAGAGGCACAATTATGATATGCAAGCTACCATGCAAACGTACTACATGTACTAGCTGCTACAAGTACATAAACAAAGTTAAAATGTTTTTGTAATTGTGTTACAATCTAGAACTCGAGTCACAAACTCCAGTCCTCAAAGTCTGGAGTTTATAAGTTCTGCAGTTTTTAGATGCCCCTTTGCTTTAGCACACCTATATAAAAATAACTATACAATTAAAAAGGGCTGTTAAACTTGGCTGCATGCTAAAGAGTCAGTTCAGCCATTTATTTCAGTTGTGTTGGACAGGGGTACATCTAAAAATTGCAGGATAATCAAGGACCCGAGTTTGAGACTCCTGGTCTAGAAGGTTATATTTTCAAATAAACACAAAGTCAAATGATGACTCGGACAGAATGAATAAAAACCACAAAAACAAACAAATAGGAAAATTAGTTCAAAAAGAGTTTTAGAGTACAAGCGCCCAGTAATAAATTGAAACAGCTTTGTGAAAATCTTTTGTTAGTTTTGAAACTATTGGTCTACACTGGACTGCAGACGGTAAGAAAGGAATGCATCACATACCCCTTATGATGGTGCTACAAGATATAAACTAGAAAATGTACTTGGAATTTAACAAAATGATTGAGAAAAACATTTAACAAACATCTTATTCTTTCATAGTCTATTTACCAGGTTACTAGGCGGTTTTTGTTAGTGAGATACTGCCGTTTCATTTTGTAGCTTTAACACCCACAAGTGAGAATATGTCCCATGTAAATATCATTGAGAATGTAAAGGATAAGGTGTAATTCATATTCTCTTGATTATGTCTTCAATTTTGTTTTTCATTAAGAATGATTACAAGTATCTAAAGAAATGTATCTATAAAAAATTATATCAAATACCATTTCTCACCTCTTCAAGATTTTACATTGCAGAAGCTAAACTTAGCCACTTTTCACACAAAGCAGAAATGTTGGATCCCAAGTATTGGATCAAGGTACCAATCAAGGTTCTTTAATTGATGTACACCCAACTCCTGAAATGCTGTAGCGTTAACTGCCTGAAACTACGAACTGAATGAAACAGACCCAGAATCTGTCATCGAGTATTTATTCAAATTCAAAGACAGTCTTATGTAACGCACAAAGCGCATTTGTTGAGTTAATAGCAACTTCCTTCAATTTTGCCATCACCGGATGAAGCTCCACAACTCTTACATGTTCTCCATTTGGCCAAACTACACTTTTCTACAATCTTCCTGACAATGACTCGGCAGTGAATTTCTCCATCTCTCAGATACTTCTATCAGTCACCTTCTATACTTCACTGAACGCATGCATCAATTGCTACTTGGCTCGGTTTTCAGTCAACCACCTGAAGTTGCCTTCTCTTTAATGCCAACAGCACCATTTTTGATGTTTTATACTTTTGCTTCACAGAACAATAGTTGAAGAAAAGAATGGACATTAATTAAAATCTATTAAATTAAATTTTTGGAAAATGGGAGGTAAAAGGTTTCATGAGATGAGACAAAATGACGGCATGATGGATTTGCTAGTGCCAGACTAGGCAGACAAAAAAAGGGACAGAGTAAAGAGATACAGCTTACATAGAAGGAAGGATGTTTATTTTTAACAACGCAGGAAGATTCTAGGGTTCTGTACAAGTGGTGGGGTGCAACGGAGTTGACAATATGATGAGGAAAGAAAAGCAAAGACAGGGAGGAAAAGGAAAATGGAGAGCAGTCTGGAGAGAGCAGACAGGTTCTGCTCGGGCAGAAGGAGGCATCTTTGATGAGATGTAAACAATTTATCTGTGTGGAAGAAGAGAAGCACAGTGAACCCAAGGAGGTTGGCGTTTGGACCTACAGCAATAAACCACAACCTGAGGAGTCACACTGACACACTACAGCAAAAGACAGAATGCATAATTAAATGCATTGTTTGTACAGCAAAACAAGAATGGTGCTTTTCATTTATCAGAATGAGCTAGTGACTTTTTTTTTTGAAGTGGAGTTATGCAGAGTATTTACAAGCAGCAAGTATCTTACATATAGCAGGCCAGAGTCACACTAATCTTAACTTGGCTATCAATGCGTTTCATCTGAAGTCGAACACTCCAGGTTTAAGGTTTGGAAGGTAAGAAACTACTTGTACGTACTCCTCACAAACTCACTTCAAAACCAATACAAACAATCCCATTGACTTAGCAAAACTGAGGGCTCAGCCACAGTGATGCTATACACCGACAACTAACCTTGAGCTGGTACAGTGACAGAACGAAGGGCAAAAATCATGAACATGCATGAGGCCTTTCTTCTGGACAGAAGTAGACCATATTAGTGAAAAAGTAAACAAAGCAGAACCATCAACCAGAGCCGTTAAAATGCCTTCGCTGTCTAGTTTCGGTAAGCAGCCTGGAAACTCGGATATTAACTCAACATCTTAAGAATTAGGCATTTTGGAACAAAAATGCATGAGAACAGAAAAAAGTACAACGATAATTCATGTAAAAGATTAAATGCATTTTTCTGGTTTTTGCATTTTTCTGTCCATGCATAGAGTTACTTCAGTCCTGTTTACAGTAAACTGAAAGAGTGTGATTTATAAAGGCAGACCATTTTGAGTCAGAAATGTTGCAAACTGACTCGAATCACATGCAGACAAAGTTGGGAAATATCTGTTTTAGCACTTGAACTTAAAAATAAAGATGAGCTAAATCAGATAGAACAACTCCAGTGGGTGAACATAATATGGAGACAAAGTTGAACAGGCAGTCGGGCGAAGAGGTGAGGAGCGCGACAGTAAAACAAGCAGGTGTCGAAAGGCATAAATTACATGGAAGTCATGTCGTTGAGGGCATGGTCCAGCTCCTCGCTGATGGCTTTGTACTTCAGTTTCTGGGAGTACAACTCATCTATTGGGTGGGGCAGAGGAGTGAAGGGAGTGTGCAGTGGAGGCAGAGCAAAGGAGGTGGAGGGAGGAAACGAAAAGGAGGCAAAAGGTGGAGGATCCAAGCCATAGAACGTATAGAGAAGAAGACAGGAGGAGAAAATGGAAACAATCAAAACAGAAGTCCCTTCGCACTTCAATTGGATTGAGCATGGAAAGTACTCCTGGGTTTAATGGATGTTTTTCCCTTAGGTATATACATTAAATTCTGCAAACCCGCTGTGCAAAGACATATTTCTACTACATGGAAGGAAAAACTCACTGGTGATACCTTCACACAACCTCCCTTTGAAAACATCCAAATATTATTTTTAAACTATGAGGTAACATCTAACCCTGCTTTCAGATTTAACACAAAAGGATGTGTTACCACATTAGATGACGCTGCCTGAAATAAAGACTTAATGTCGTCAAGAGGACAGCAGAAGAAAAAGGAGATGGATCCACATTTAAATAACAGGAGGCAAATATATTGCGACGAAAAAGCTCACCTTCCAAGTCATCAATGGTCTTCTCAAGCTTGGCTACTGATCTCTCAGCGAACTCAGCACGAGTCTCAGCCTGTAATGTAGAGACGCATCAAGTCCAACACTTGAACTGTGATTCAACACCTCTGGCTTGGTCATCTCAGTTCAAATTAAAGAAACTTTACCTCCTTCAGCTTGTCGGTGAGGACCTTGATCTCCTCCTCATACTTGTCTTCCTTCTGTGAGTACTGATGAGCGAAAACGGAAACAACAGCATCAAATATAGGAGCTCAAATCTGCTGTCCACATTCATAGAAAAACGCATTAGCTGAAACTTAAAGACTTGACTCCTCTGTCTCCCCAGTTCGCAGTCTTGAAGCAGAAAAGGTGCAACAGCATGCAGAGGCCCAGAAAGTCACGCTTACCTTCTCTGCCTGGGCCTCCAGTGACTTCAGGTTGTTGGTCACAGTTTTCAACTCTTCCTCAAGTTCAGCGCATTTGCTGGTGTTTTAAACAAGATACAAAGCCAAGGATGCAAAGAAGGATAAGGGAGGGGATTTTAAAATAAAAACAAAAAGAAAAGGGTGGGAACAAGGATGGACAGAAGCACAGGTAGACACAGAATGGGTCCATGGGAAATGAGAAAAATGGAGAGAGGAACCGAATAAGAAACACAGGAAATCCCCCCCAAAAACATAAAAATGCCTCAACAGAGCAGTAATGTGAGAACAGCATAGTGAATTTAGTAGTGTTATTGTCAAATCAATGCTTTGCATTCAAGTGTCATGCAATTTGTTTTGACGTTATTCTTGCTCAGCTCTCTGCTATGTTAGGCATTAAAAAAAAAAAAGTCTAAAACATCCAGGAAAAAAGGCGTGAAAGGAACAAGCACAGTGGGCAAAGCAAATGCAGCAGGGCAGACGGTGAGACAAGCCACTCAGTAATCGCATTCGGTTGGTTGTACCTGTGTAACTGTGGAATTTAGCGATTTCAGGCTTTGCTCCAATACCCTTAGCTCGTCCTCCACTTTCTGAGCGCGCCTGTTAGTGGGCGTGGCGCACGTGCACAAGCCACAACCATTAATAAGGAGATGGGCATGCAAATGACAGTAAGAACACAGTGCACACTGTCTAAATAAAAACAAGTCCTGCAGTGTGGGTATTAATACAGAAAGCTTTTTAAAAACGTGAACATTCCGGCATCCATGCATGTGTAAGTGCAGATTCAGAGCGCACGGGAGTGAAAGCGCTCACCTTTCTGACAGCTCAGCGCGCTCCTCTGTACGTTCCAGGTCACCCTCAATGATGACCAGTTTACGTGCAACCTGGGGGTGCAGCACAACAAAGTGTTACGCCGCAAAACAGCAGCTTAAAAAC